>NC_082714.1:84897471-85198304 GCF_030144855.1 Hypanus sabinus
CCTGGGAGTGTGTTATGGGACAGAGTATGACTCTCTGTGTCTAATCCCTACACTGGGAGTGTGTGATGGGACGGAGTATGACTCTCTGTGACTAATCCCTACACTGGGAGTGTGTGATGGGACGGGGTATGAATCTGTATCTAATCCCAACTCTGGGAGTGTGCGATGGGATGGGGTATGACACTCTGTGTCTAATCCCTACCCTGGGAGTGTGTGATGGGACAGGGTATGACTCTCTGTGTCTCATGCCTACCCTGGGAGAGTGTGATGGGACGGGGTATGACTCTCTGTGTCTAATCCCTATCCTGGAAGTGTGTGATGGGACGGGCTATGACACTCTGTATCTAATCCCTACCCTGGGGGTGTGTGATGGGATGGGGTAAGACTCTCTGTGTCTAATACGTACCCTGCGAGTGTGTGATGGAACGGGGTATGACTCTCTGTGTCTATACCCGTGCCACTACCCTGGGAGTTTGTGATGGGACGGGGTATGACTCTCTGTGTCTATACCCGTGCCTCTACCCTGGGAGTTTGTGATGGGACGGAGAATGACTCTCTGTGTTTATACCCGTGCCACTACCCTGGGGGTGTGTGATGGGATGGGGTAAGACTCTCTGTGTCTAATCCCTACCCTGCGAGTGTGTGATGGAACGGGGTATGAATCTGTGTCTAATCCTAACCCTGGGAGTGTGCGATGGGATGGGGTATGATTCTCTGTGTATATACCCGTGCCACTACCATGGAAGTGTGTGATGGGACGGAGAATGACTCTCTGTGTCTATACCCGTGCCACTACCCTGGGAGTTTGTGATGGGACGGGGTATGACTCTCTGTGTCTCATCCGTACCCTGGGAGTGTGTGATGGGACGGGGTATGACTCTCTGTGTCTAATTCCTACCCCCCCTCCCACCCTGGGTGTGTGTGATGGGACGGAGAATGACTCCCTGTGTCTATACCCGTGCCACTACCCTGGGGGTGTGTGATGGGATGGGGTATGACTCCGTGTGTCTAATCCCTACCCTGGGAGTTTGTGATGGGACGGGGTATGACTCTCTGTGTCTAATCCCTACCCTGGGAGTGTGTGATGGGACGGGGTAAGACTCTCTGTGTCTAATCCCTACCCTGCGAGTGTGTGATGGAACGGGGTATGAATCTGTGTCTAATCCCAACCCTGGGAGTGTGTGATGGGACAGGGTATTATTCTCTGTGTCTAATCCCTACCGTGGGAGTGTGTGATGGGACGGGGTATGACTCTCTGTGTCTAATCCCTACCCTGGGAGTGTGTGATGGGACGGGGTATGACTCGCCGTGTATAATCCCTACCCTGGGAGTGTGTGATGGGACGGGGTATGACTCTGTGTCTAATCCCTACCCTGGAAGTGTGTGATGGGACGGGGTATGACTCTCTGTGTCTAATCCCTACCCTGGGAGTGTGTGATGGGACGGGGTATGACTCTGTGTCTAATCCCTACCCTGGAAGTGTGTGATGGGACGGGGTAAGACTCTCTGTGTCTAATCCCTACCCTGCGAGTGTGTGATGGAACGGGGTATGAATCTGTGTCTAATCCTAACCCTGGGAATGTGCGATGGGACGGGGTATGATTCTCTGTGTATATACACGTGCCACTACCCTGGAAGTGTGTGATTGGACGGAGAATGACTCCCTGTGTCCATGCACGTGCCACTACCCTGGGAGAGTGTGATGGGACCGAGTATGACTCTCTGTGTCTAATCCCTACCCCGCCTACCCTGGGAGTGT
This sequence comes from Hypanus sabinus, assembly GCF_030144855.1. Taxonomy (NCBI): domain Eukaryota; kingdom Metazoa; phylum Chordata; class Chondrichthyes; order Myliobatiformes; family Dasyatidae; genus Hypanus; species Hypanus sabinus. The sequence goes on from NC_082714.1 coordinate 84,899,231, forward strand.
GTGAAGGGACGGGGCATGACTCTCTGTGTCTAATCCCTACACTGGGAGTTTGTGATGGGACGGGGTATGAATCTGTGTCTAATCCCAACCCTGGGAGTGTGCGATGGGACGGGGTATGACTCTCTGTGTCTAATCCCTACCCTGTGAGTGTGTGATGGGATGGGGTATGACTCTCTGTGTCTATACCCATGCCACTGCCCTGGAAGTGTGTGATGGGACGGAGAATGACTCTCTGTGTCTAATCCCTACACTGGGAGTTTGTGATGGGACGGGGTATGAATCTGTGTCTAATCCCAACCCTGGGAGTTTGTGATGGGACGGGGTATGACTCCCTGTGTCTAATCCCTACCCTGGTAGTGTGTGCTGGGACGGGATATGACTCTCTGTGTCTAATCCCTACCCTGGGGGTGTGTGATGGGACGGGGTAAGACTCTCTGTGTCTAATCCCTACCCTGCGAGTGTGTGATGGAACGGGGTATGAATCTGTGTCTAATCCCAACCCTGGGAGTGTGCGATGGGACGGGGTATGACTCTCTGTGTCTAATCCCTACCCTGCGAGTGTGTGATGGAACGGGGTATGAATCTGTGTCTAATCCCAACCCTGGGAATGTGCGATGGGACGGGGTATGACTCTCTGTGTATATACACGTGCCACTACCCTGGAAGTGTATGATTGGACGGAGAATGACTCCCTGTGTCTATGCCCGTGCCACTACCCTGGGAGTTTGTGATGGGACGGGGTATGACTCTCTGTGTCTAATCCCTACCCTGGGAGTGTGTGATGGGACGGGGTAAAACTCTCTGTGTCTAATCCCTACACTGCGAGTGTGTGATGGAACGGGGTATGAATCTGTGTCTAATCCCAACCCTGGGAGTGTGCGATGGGACGGGGTATGACTCTCTGTGTATATACACGTGCCACTACCCTGGAAGTGTACGATTGGACGCAGAATGACTCCCTGTGTCTATGCCCGTGCCACTACCCTGGGAGTTTGTGATGGGACGGGGTATGACTCGCTGTATCTAATCCCTACCCTGGGAGTGTGTGATGGGACGGGGTAAGACTCTCTGTGTCTAATCCCTACCCTGGGAGTGTGTGATGGAACAGGGTATGACTCTCTGTGTCTATACCCGTGCCACTACCCTGGGAGTTTCTGATGGGACGGAGAATGACACTCTGTGTCTATACCCGTGCCACTACCCTGGGAGTTTGTGATGGGACGGGTTATGACTCTCTGTGTCTATACCCATGCCTCTACCCTGGGAGAGTGTGACGGGACGGGGTATGACTCTGTGTCTAATCCCGACCCTGGGAGTGTTTGCTGCACGGGGTATGACTCTTTGTGTCTCATCCGTACCCTGGGAGTGTGTGATGGGACGGGGTATTACTCTCTATGTCTAATTCCTAACCCCCCCCTCCCACCCTGGGAGTGTGTAATGGGACGGGGTATGACTCTCTGTGTCTATACCCATGCCTCTACCCTGGGAGTGTGTGATGGGACGGGGTATGACTCTCTGTGTCTAATCCCTACACTGGGAGTTTGTGATGGGACGGGGTATGAATCTGTGTCTAATCCCAACCCTGGGAGTGTGCGATGGGACGGGGTATGACTCTCTGTGTCTAATCCCTACCCTGTGAGTGTGTGATGGGATGGGGTATGACTCTCTGTGTCTATACCCATGCCACTACCCTGGAAGTGTGTGATGGGACGGAGAATGACTCTCTGTGTCTATACCCGTGCCACTACCCTGGGAGTTTGTGATGGGACGGGGTATGACTCCCTGTGTCTAATCCCTACCCTGGTAGTGTGTGCTGGGACGGGATATGACTCTCTGTGTCTAATCCCTACCCTGGGGGTGTGTGATGGGACGGGGTAAGACTCTCTGTGTCTAATCCCTACCCTGCGAGTGTGTGATGGAACGGGGTATGAATCTGTGTCTAATCCAAACCCTGGGAGTGTGCGATGGGACGGGGTATGACTCTCTGTGTCTAATCCCTACCCTGCGAGTGTGTGATGGAACGGGGTATGAATCTGTGTCTAATCCCAACCCTGGGAGTGTGCGATGGGACGGGGTATGACTCTCTGTGTATATACACGTGCCACTACCCTGGAAGTGTATGATTGGACGGAGAATGACTCCCTGTGTCTATGCCCGTGCCACTACCCTGGGAGTTTGTGATGGGACGGGGTATGACTCTCTGTGTCTAATCCCTACCCTGGGAGTGTGTGATGGGACGGGGTAAAACTCTCTGTGTCTAATCCCTACACTGCGAGCGTGTGATGGAACGGGGTATGAATCTGTGTCTAATCCCAACCCTGGGAGTGTGCGATGGGACGGGGTATGACTCTCTGTGTATATACACGTGCCACTACCCTGGAAGTGTACGATTGGACGGAGAATGACTCCCTGTGTCTATGCCCGTGCCACTACCCTGGGAGTTTGTGATGGGACGGGGTATGACTCGCTGTATCTAATCCCTACCCTGGGAGTGTGTGATGGGACGGGGTAAGACTCTCTGTGTCTAATCCCAACCCTGGGAGTGTGCGATGGGACGGGGTATGACTCTCTGTGTATATACACGTGCCACTACCCTGGAAGTGTACGATTGGACGGAGAATGACTCTCTGTGTCTATACCCGTGCCACTACCCTGGGAGTTTCTGATGGGACGGAGAATGACACTCTGTGTCTATACCCGTGCCACTACCCTGGGAGTTTGTGATGGGACGGGTTATGACTCTCTGTGTCTATACCCATGCCTCTACCCTGGGAGAGTGTGACGGGACGGGGTATGACTCTGTGTCTAATCCCTACCCTGGGAGTGTTTGCTGCACGGGGTATGACTCTTTGTGTCTCATCCGTACCCTGGGAGTGTGTGATGGGACGGAGTATTACTCTCTATGTCTAATTCCTAACCCCCCCCTCCCACCCTGGGAGTGTGTAATGGGACGGGGTATGACTCTCTGTGTCTATACCCATGCCTCTACCCTGGGAGTGTGGGACGGGACGGGGTATGACTCTGTGTCTAATTCCTTCCCTGGGAGTGTATGCTGGACGAGGTATGACTCCCGGTGTCTAATCCCTACACTGGGAGTGTGTGATGGGACGGGGTAGGAATCTGTGTCTAATCCCAACCCTGCGAGTGTGCGATGGGACAGGGTATGACTCTCTGTGTCTAATCCCTACCCTGGGAGTGTGTGATGGAACGGGGTTTGACTTTCTGTGTATATACATGTGCCACTACCCTGGAAGTGTGTGATTGGACGTTGAATGACTCCCTGTGTCTATGGCCGTGCCACTACCCTGGGAGAGTGTGATGGGACCGAGTATGACTCTCTGTGTCTATACCCATGCCACTACCCTGGGAGTTTGTGATGGGACGGAGTGTGACTCCGTGTGTCTAATCCCTACCCTGGGAGTGTGTGGTGGGACGGGGTATGACTCTCTGTGTCTATAACCATGCCACTACCCTGGGAGTGTTTGATGGGACGGAGTATGACTCCGTGTTTCTAATCCCTACCCTGGGAGTGTGCGATGGGACGGGGTATGACTCTCTGTGTCTAATCCCTACCGTGGTAGTGTGTGCTGGGACGGGGTATGACTCTCTGTGTCTAATCCCTACCCTGGGAGTGTGTGATGGGACAGGGTATGACTCTCTGTGTCTCATCTCTACCCTGGGAGAGTGTGATCGGACGGGGTATGACTCTGTGTGTCTAATCCCTATCCTGGGAGTGTGCGATGGGACGGGGTATGACTCTCTGTGTCTAATCCCTACCGTGGTAGTGTGTGCTGGGACGGGGTATGACTCTCTGTGTCTAATCCCTACCCTGGGAGTGTGTGATGGGACAGGGTATGACTCTCTGTGTCTAATCCCTACCCTGGGTGTGTGTGATGGGACGGGGTACGACTCTCTGTGTCTAATCCCTACCCTGGGAGAGTGTGATGGGACGGGGTATGACTCGCTGTGTATAATCCCTACCCTGGGAGTGTGTGATGGGACGGGGTAAGACTCTCTGTGTCTAATCCCTACCCTGCGAGTGTGTGATGGAACAGGGTATGAATCTGTGTCTAATCCCAACCCTGGGAGTGTGCGATGGGACGGAGAATGACTCCCTGTGTCTAATCCCTATCCTGGTAGTGTGTGATGGGACGGGGTATGACTCTCTGTGTCTAATCCCTAACCTGGGAGTGTGTGATGGGACGGGGTATGACTCTCTGTGTCTAATCCCTACCCTGGGAGTGTGTGATGGGACGGGGTATGACTCTCTGTATCTATACCCATGCCTCTGCCCAGGGAATGTGTGACGGGACAGGGTATGACTCTGTGTCTAATCCCTAACCCCCACCCTGGGTGTGTGTGATGGGACGGGGTATGAGTCTCTGTGTCTAATCCCTACCCTGGGAGTGTGTGATGGGATGGGGTATGACTCTCTGTATCTATACCCATGCCTCTGCCCTGGGAGTGTGTGATGGGACGGAGTATAACTCTCTGTGTCTAATCCCTACCCTGGGAGTGTGTGCTGCGACGGGGTATGACTCGCTGTGTCTCATCCCTACCCTGGGAGTGTGTGATGGGACGGGGTATGACTCTCTGTGTCTATACCCATGCCTCTACCCTGGGAGAGTGTGACGGGACGGGGTATGACTGTGTCTAATCCCTACCCTGGGAGTGTTTGCTGCACGGGGTATGACTCTTTGTGTCTCATCCATACCCTGGGAGTGTGTGATGGGACGGGGTATGACTCTCTGTGTCTAATTCCTTACCCCCCCCTCCCACCCTGGGAGTGTGTGATGGGACGGGGTATGACTCTCTGTGTCTATACCCATGCCTCTACCCTGGGAGTGTGGGACGGGACGGGGTATGACTCTGTGTCTAATTCCTTCCCTGGGAGTGTATGCTGGACGAGGTATGACTCCCGGTGTCTAATCCCTACACTGGGAGTGTGTGATGGGACGGGGTAGGAATCTGTGTCTAATCCCAACCCTGCGAGTGTGCGATGGGACAGGGTATGACTCTCTGTGTCTAATCCCTACCCTGGGAGTGTGTGATGGAACGGGGTTTGACTTTCTGTGTATATACATGTGCCACTACCCTGGAAGTGTGTGATTGGACGTTGAATGACTCCCTGTGTCTATGGCCGTGCCACTACCCTGGGAGAGTGTGATGGGACCGAGTATGACTCTCTGTGTCTATACCCATGCCACTACCCTGGGAGTTTGTGATGGGACGGAGTGTGACTCCGTGTGTCTAATCCCTACCCTGGGAGTGTGTGGTGGGACGGGGTATGACTCTCTGTGTCTATAACCATGCCACTACCCTGGGAGTGTTTGATGGGACGGAGTATGACTCCGTGTTTCTAATCCCTACCCTGGGAGTGTGCGATGGGACGGGGTATGACTCTCTGTGTCTAATCCCTACCGTGGTAGTGTGTGCTGGGACGGGGTATGACTCTCTGTGTCTAATCCCTACCCTGGGAGTGTGTGATGGGACAGGGTATGACTCTCTGTGTCTCATCTCTACCCTGGGAGAGTGTGATCGGACGGGGTATGACTCTGTGTGTCTAATCCATATCCTGGGAGTGTGCGATGGGACGGGGTATGACTCTCTGTGTCTAATCCCTACCGTGGTAGTGTGTGCTGGGACGGGGTATGACTCTCTGTGTCTAATCCCTACCCTGGGAGTGTGTGATGGGACAGGGTATGACTCTCTGTGTCTAATCCCTACCCTGGGTGTGTGTGATGGGACGGGGTACGACTCTCTGTGTCTAATCCCTACCCTGGGAGAGTGTGATGGGACGGGGTATGACTCGCTGTGTATAATCCCTACCCTGGGAGTGTGTGATGGGACGGGGTAAGACTCTCTGTGTCTAATCCCTACCCTGCGAGTGTGTGATGGAACAGGGTATGAATCTGTGTCTAATCCCAACCCTGGGAGTGTGCGATGGGACGGAGAATGACTCCCTGTGTCTAATCCCTATCCTGGTAGTGTGTGATGGGACGGGGTATGACTCTCTGTGTCTAATCCCTACCCTGGGAGTGTGTGATGGGACGGGGTATGACTCTCTGTGTCTAATCCCTACCCTGGGAGTGTGTGATGGGACGGGGTATGACTCTCTGTATCTATACCCATGCCTCTGCCCAGGGAATGTGTGACGGGACAGGGTATGACTCTGTGTCTAATCCCTAACCCCCACCCTGGGTGTGTGTGATGGGACGGGGTATGAGTCTCTGTGTCTAATCCCTACCCTGGGAGTGTGTGATGGGATGGGGTATGACTCTCTGTATCTATACCCATGCCTCTGCCCTGGGAGTGTGTGATGGGACGGAGTATAACTCTCTGTGTCTAATCCCTACCCTGGGAGTGTGTGCTGCGACGGGGTATGACTCGCTGTGTCTCATCCCTACCCTGGGAGTGTGTGATGGGACGGGGTATGACTCTCTGTGTCTATACCCATGCCTCTACCCTGGGAGAGTGTGACGGGACGGGGTATGACTGTGTCTAATCCCTACCCTGGGAGTGTTTGCTGCACGGGGTATGACTCTTTGTGTCTCATCCATACCCTGGGAGTGTGTGATGGGACGGGGTATGACTCTCTGTGTCTAATTCCTTACCCCCCCCTCCCACCCTGGGAGTGTGTGATGGGACGGGGTATGACTCTCTGTGTCTATACCCATGCCTCTACCCTGGGAGTGTGGGACGGGACGGGGTATGACTCTGTGTCTAATTCCTAACCTGGGAGTGTTTGCTGGATGGGGTATGACTCCCTGTGTCTAATCCCTACCTTGGGAGTGTGTGATGGGACGGGGTATGACTCTCTGTGTCTAATCCCTACCCTGGGAGTGTGTGATGGGACGGGGTATGACTCGCTGTGTATAATCCCTACCCTGGGAGTGTGTGATGGGACGGGGTAAGACTCTCTGTGTCTAATCCCTACCCTGCGAGTGTGTGATGGGACCGAGAATGACTCCCTGTGTCTATGCCCGTGCCACTTTCCTGGGAGAGTGTGATGGGACCGAGTATGACTCTCTGTGTCTAATCCCTACCCTGGGAGTGTGCGATGGGACGGGGTATGACTCTCTGTGTATATACACGTGCCACTACCCTGGAAGTGTATGATTGGACGGAGAATGACTCCCTGTGTCTATGCCCGTGCCACTACCCTGGGAGTTTGTGATGGGACGGGGTATGACTCGCTGTATCTAATCCCTACCCTGGGAGTGTGTGGTGGGACGGGATATGACTCTCTGTGTCTAATCCCTACCCTGGGAGTGTGTGATGGGACAGTGTATGACTCTCTGTGTCTAATCCCTACCGTGGGAGTGTGTGATGGGACGGGGTATGACTCTCTGTGTCTAATCCCTACCCTGGGAGTGTGTGATGGGACGGGGTATGACTCGCCGTGTCTAATCCCTACCCTGGGAGTGTGTGATGGGACGGGGTATGACTCTCTGTGTCTAATCCCTACCCTGGGAGTGTGTGATGGGACGGGGTATGACTCTGTGTCTAATCCCTATCCTGGTAGTGTGTGATGGGACGGGGTATGACTCACTGTGTCTAATCCCTACCCTGTGAGTGTGTGATGGGACGCGGTATGACTCTCTGTGTCTATACCCGTGCCACTACCCTGGTAGTGTGTGATGGGACGGGGTATGACTCTCTGTGTCTAATCCCTACCCTGGGTGTGTGTGATGGGACGGGGTATGACTCGCTGTGTCTAATCCCTACCCTGTGGGTGTGTGATGGGACGGGGTAAGACTCTCTGTGTCTAATCCATACCCTGCGAGTGTGTGATGGAACGGGGTATGAATCTGTGTCTAATCCCTACCCTGCGAGTGTGTGATGGAACGGGGTATGAATCTGTGTCTAATCCTAACCCTGGAAGTGTGTGATTGGACGGAGAATTACTCCCTGTGTCTATGCACGTGCCACTACCCTGGGAGAGTGTGATGGGACCGAGTATGACTCTCTGTGTCTAATCACTACCCTGGGAGTGTGTGATGGGACGGGGTATGACTCTCTGTGTCTAATCCCTACCCTGTGTGTGTCTGATGGGATGGGGTATGACTCTCTGTGTCTATACCCATGCCACTACCCTGGAAGTGTGTGATGGGACGGAGAATGACTCTCTGTGTCTATACCCGTGCCACTACCCTGGGAGTTTGTGATGGGACGGGGTATGACTCCCTGTGTCTAATCCCTACCCTGGTAGTGTGTGCTGGGACGGGATATGACTCTCTGTGTCTAATCCCTACCCTGGGGGTGTGTGATGGGACGGGGTAAGACTCTCTGTGTCTAATCCCTACCCTGCGAGTGTGTGATGGAACGGGGTATGAATCTGTGTCTAATCCCAACCCTGGGAGTGTGCGATGGGACGGGGTATGACTCTCTGTGTCTAATCCCTACCCTGCGAGTGTGTGATGGAACGGGGTATGAATCTGTGTCTAATCCCAACCCTGGGAGTGTGCGATGGGACGGGGTATGACTCTCTGTGTATATACACGTGCCACTACCTTGGAAGTGTATGATTGGACGGAGAATGACTCCCTGTGTCTATGCCCGTGCCACTACCCTGGGAGTTTGTGATGGGACGGGGTATGACTCTCTGTGTCTAATCCCTACCCTGGGTGTGTGTGATGGGACGGGGTAAGACTCTCTGTGTCTAATCCCTACCCTGCGAGTGTGTGATGGAACGGGGTATGAATCTGTGTCTAATCCCAACCCTGGGAGTGTGCGATGGGACGGAGAATGACTCCCTGTGTCTAATCCCTATCCTGGTAGTGTGTGATGGGACGGGGTATGACTCTCTGTGTCTAATCCCTACCCTGGGAGTGTGTGATGGGACGGGGTATGACTCTCTGTGTCTAATCCCTACCCTGGGAGTGTGTGATGGGACGGGGTATGACTCTCTGTATCTATACCCATGCCTCTGCCCAGGGAGTGTGTGACGGGACAGGGTATGACTCTGTGTCTAATCCCTAACCCCCACCCTGGGTGTGTGTGATGGGACGGGGTATGACTCTCTGTGTCTAATCCCTACCCTGGGAGTGTGTGATGGGATGGGGTATGACTCTCTGTATCTATACCCATGCCTCTGCCCTGGGAGTGTGTGATGGGACGGAGTATAACTCTCTGTGTCTAATCCCTACCCTGGGAGTGTGTGCTGCGACGGGGTATGACTCGCTGTGTCTCATCCCTACCCTGGGAGTGTGTGATGGGACGGGGTATGACTCTCTGTGTCTATACCCATGCCTCTACCCTGGGAGAGTGTGACGGGACGGGGTATGACTGTGTCTAATCCCTACCCTGGGAGTGTTTGCTGCACGGGGTATGACTCTTTGTGTCTCATCCATACCCTGGGAGTGTGTGATGGGACGGGGTATGACTCTCTGTGTCTAATTCCTTACCCCCCCCTCCCACCCTGGGAGTGTGTGATGGGACGGGGTATGACTCTCTGTGTCTATACCCATGCCTCTTCCCTGGGAGTGTGGGACGGGACGGGGTATGACTCTGTGTCTAATTCCTAACCTGGGAGTGTTTGCTGGATGGGGTATGACTCCCTGTGTCTAATCCCTACCTTGGGAGTGTGTGATGGGACGGGGTATGACTCTCTGTGTCTAATCCCTACCCTGGGAGTGTGTGATGGGACGGGGTATGACTCGCTGTGTATAATCCCTACCCTGGGAGTGTGTGATGGGACGGGGTAAGACTCTCTGTGTCTAATCCCTACCCTGCGAGTGTGTGATGGGACGGAGAATGACTCCCTGTGTCTATGCCCGTGCCACTTCCCTGGGAGAGTGTGATGGGACCGAGTATGACTCTCTGTGTCTAATCCCTACCCTGGGAGTGTGCGATGGGACGGGGTATGACTCTCTGTGTATATACACGTGCCACTACCCTGGAAGTGTATGATTGGACGGAGAATGACTCCCTGTGTCTATGCCCGTGCCACTACCCTGGGAGTTTGTGATGGGACTGGGTATGACTCGCTGTATCTAATCCCTACCCTGGGAGTGTGTGGTGGGACGGGATATGACTCTCTGTGTCTAATCCCTACCCTGGGAGTGTGTGATGGGACAGTGTATGACTCTCTGTGTCTAATCCCTACCGTGGGAGTGTGTGATGGGACGGGGTATGACTCTCTGTGTCTAATCCCTACCCTGGGAGTGTGTGATGGGACGGGGTATGACTCGCCGTGTCTAATCCCTACCCTGGGAGTGTGTGATGGGACGGGGTATGACTCTCTGTGTCTAATCCCTACCCTGGGAGTGTGTGATGGGACGGGGTATGACTCTGTGTCTAATCCCTATCCTGGTAGTGTGTGATGGGACGGGGTATGACTCACTGTGTCTAATCCCTACCCTGTGAGTGTGTGATGGGACGCGGTATGACTCTCTGTGTCTATACCCGTGCCACTACCCTGGTAGTGTGTGATGGGACGGGGTATGACTCTCTGTGTCTAATCCCTACCCTGGGTGTGTGTGATGGGACGGGGTATGACTCGCTGTGTCTAATCCCTACCCTGTGGGTGTGTGATGGGACGGGGTAAGACTCTCTGTGTCTAATCCATACCCTGCGAGTGTGTGATGGAACGGGGTATGAATCTGTGTCTAATCCCTACCCTGCGAGTGTGTGATGGAACGGGGTATGAATCTGTGTCTAATCCTAATCCTGGAAGTGTGTGATTGGACGGAGAATGACTCCCTGTGTCTATGCACGTGCCACTACCCTGGGAGAGTGTGATGGGACCGAGTATGACTCTCTGTGTCTAATCACTACCCTGGGAGTGTGTGATGGGACGGGGTATGACTCTCTGTGTCTAATCCCTACCCTGTGTGTGTGTGATGGGATGGGGTATGACTCTCTGTGTCTATACCCATGCCACTACCCTGGAAGTGTGTGATGGGACGGAGAATGACTCTCTGTGTCTATGCCCGTGCCACTACCCTGGGAGTTTGTGATGGGACGGGGTATGACTCTCTGTGTCTAATCCCTACCCTGGGTGTGTGTGATGGGAAGGGGTAAGACTCTCTGTGTCTAATCCCTACCCTGCGAGTGTGTGATGGAACGGGGTATGAATCTGTGTCTAATCCCAACCCTGGGAGTGTGCGATGGGACGGGGTATGACTCCCTGTGTCTATGCCCGTGCCACTACCCTGGGAGTTTGTGATGGGACGGGGTATGACTCGCTGTATCTAATCCCTACCCTGGAAGTGTGATTGGACGGAGAATGACTCCCTGTGTCTATGCACGTGCCACTACCCTGGGAGAGTGTGATGGGACCGAGTATGACTCTCTGTGTCTAATCCCTACCCCGCCTACCCTGGGAGTGTGTGATGGGACGGGGTATGACTCTCTGTGTCTAATCCCTACACTGGGAGTTTGTGATGGGACGGGGTATGAATCTGTGTCTAATCCCAACCCTGGGAGTGTGCGATGGGACGGGGTATGACTCTCTGTGTCTAATCCCTACCCTGTGAGTGTGTGATGGGATGGGGTATGACTCTCTGTGTCTATACCCATGCCACTACCCTGGAAGTGTGTGATGGGACGGAGAATGACTCTCTGTGTCTATACCCGTGCCACTACCCTGGGAGTTTGTGATGGGACGGGGTATGACTCCCTGTGTCTAATCCCTACCCTGGTAGTGTGTGCTGGGACGGGATATGACTCTCTGTGTCTAATCCCTACCCTGGGGGTGTGTGATGGGACGGGGTAAGACTCTCTGTGTCTAATCCCTACCCTGCGAGTGTGTGATGGAACGGGGTATGAATCTGTGTCTAATCCCATCCCTGGGAGTGTGCGATGGGACGGGGTATGACTCTCTGTGTCTAATCCCTACCCTGCGAGTGTGTGATGGAACGGGGTATGAATCTGTGTCTAATCCCAACCCTGGGAGTGTGCGATGGGACGGGGTATGACTCTCTGTGTCTATACCCATGCCTCTACCCTGGGAGTGTGGGACGGGACGGGGTATGACTCTGTGTCTAATTCCTACCCTGGGAGTGTTTGCTGGATGGGGTATGACTCCCTGTGTCTAATCCCTACCCTGGGAGTGTGTGATGGGACGGGGTAAGACTCTCTGTGTCTAATCCCTACCCTGCGAGTGTGTGATGGAACGGGGTATGAATCTGTGTCTAATCCCAACCCTGGGAGTGTGCGATGGGACGGGGTATGACTCTCTGTGTATATACACGTGCCACTACCCTGGAAGTGTATGATTGGACGGAGAATGACTCCCTGTGTCTATGCCCGTTCCACTACCCTGGGAGTTTGTGATGGGACGGGGTATGACTCGCTGTATCTAATCCCTACCCTGGGAGTGTGTGATGGGATGGGGTAAGACTCTCTGTGTCTAATCCCTACCCTGCGAGTGTGTGATGGAACAGGGTATGACTCTCTGTGTCTATACCCGTGCCACTACCCTGGGAGTTTGTGATGGGACGGAGAATGACACTCTGTGTCTATACCCGTGCCACTACCCTGGGAGTTTGCGATGGGACGGGTTATGACTCTCTGTGTCTATACCCATGCCTCTACCCTGGGAGAGTGTGACGGGACGGGGTATGACTCTGTGTCTAATCCCTACCCTGGGAGTGTTTGCTGCACGGCGTATGACTCTTTGTGTCTCATCCGTACCCTGGGAGTGTGTGATGGGACGGGGTATGACTCTCTGTGTCTAATTCCTAACCCCCCCCCTCCCACCCTGGGAGTGTGTGATGGGACGGGGTATGACTCTCTGTGTCTATACCCATGCCTCCACCCTGGGAGTGTGGGACGGGACGGGGTATGACTCTGTGTCTAATTCCTACCCTGGGAGTGTTTGCTGGATGGGGTATGACTCCCTGTGTCTAATCCCTACACTGGGAGTGTGTGATGGGACGGGGTAGGAATCTGTGTCTAATCCCAACCCTGCGAGTGTGCGATGGGACAGGGTATGACTCTCTGTGTCTAATCCCTACCCTGGGAGTGTGTGATGGGACGGGGTTTGACTTTCTGTGTATATACATGTGCCACTACCCTGGAAGTGTGTGATTGGACGGAGAATGACTCCCTGTGTCTATGCCCGTGCCAATACCCTGGGAGAGTGTGATGGGACCGAGTATGACTCTCTGTGTCTATACCCATGCCACTACCCTGGGAGTTTGTGATGGGACGGAGTATGACTCCGTGTGTCTAATCCCTACCCTGGGAGTGTGTGGTGGGACGGGGTATGACTCTCTGTGTCTTTAACCATGCCACTTCCCTGGGAGAGTGTGATGGGACCGAGTATGAATCTCTGTGTCTAATCCCTACCGTGGTAGTGTGTGCTGGGACGGGGTATGACTCTCTGTGTCTAATCCCTACCCTGGGAGTGTGTGATGGGACAGGGTATGACTCTCTGTGTCTAATCCCTACCCTGGGAGTGTGTGATGGGACGGGGTATGACTCTCTGTGTCTAATCCCTACCCTGGGAGTGTGTGATGGGACGGGGTATGACTCGCTGTGTATAATCCCTACCCTGGGAGTGTGTGATGGGACGGGGTAAGACTCTGTGTGTCTAATCCCTACCCTGCGAGTGTGTGATGGAACAGGGTATGAATCTGTGTCTCATCCCAACCCTGGGAGTGTGCGATGGGACGGAGAATGACTCCCTGTGTCTATGCCCGTGCCACTTCCCTGGGAGAGTGTGATGGGACCGAGTATGAATCTCTGTGTCTAATCCCTACCCTGGGAGTGTGTGATGGGACGGGGTATGACTCTCTGTGTCTAATCCCTACCCTGGGAGTGTGTGATGGGACGGGGTATGACTCTCTGTATCTATACCCATGCCTCTGCCCTGGGAGTGTGTGATGGGACGGGGTATGACTCTGTGTCTAATCCCTAACCCCCACCCTGGGTGTGTGTGATGGGACGGGGTATGACTCTCTGTGTCTAATCCCTACCCTGGGAGTGTGTGATGGGATGGGGTATGACTCTCTGTATCTATACCCATGCCTCTGCCCTGGGAGTGTGTGATGGGACGGAGTATGACTCTCTGTGTCTAATCCCTACCCTGGGAGTGTGTGCTGGGACGGGGTATGACTCGCTGTGTCTCATCCCTACTCTGGGAGTGTGTGATGGGACGGGGTAAGACTCTCTGTGTCTAATCCCTACCCTGGAAGTGTGTGATGGGACGGGGTATGACTCTCTGTGTCTAATCCCTACCCTGGTAGTGTGTGATGGAACGGGGTATGACTCTCTGTGTCTATACCCGTGCCACTACCCTGGAAGTTTGTGATGGGACGGAGAATGACTCTCTGTGTCTTTACCCATGCCTCTACCCTGGGAGTGTGTGATGGGACGGGGTATGAATCTGTGTCTAATCCCAACCCTGGGAGTGTGTGATGGGACGGGGTATGACTCGCTGTGTCTAATCCCTACCCTGGGAGTGTGTGATGGGACGGGGTATGACTCTCTGTGACTAATCCCTACCCTGGGAGTGTGTGATGGGACGGGGTATGACTCGCTGTGTCTAATCCCAACCCTGGGAGTGTGCGATGGGACGGGGATGACTCTCTGTGTATATACACGTGCCACTACCCTGGAAGTGTATGATTGGACGGAGAATGACTCCCTGTGTCTATGCCCGTGCCAATACCCTGGGAGAGTGTGATGGGACCGAGTATGACTCTCTGTGTCTATACCCATGCCACTACCCTGGGAGTTTGTGATGGGACGGAGTATGACTCCGTGTGTCTAATCCCTACCCTGGGAGTGTGTGGTGGGACGGGGTATGACTCTCTGTGTCTTTAACCATGCCACTTCCCTGGGAGAGTGTGATGGGACCGAGTATGAATCTCTGTGTCTAATCCCTACCGTGGTAGTGTGTGCTGGGACGGGGTATGACTGTCTGTGTCTAATCCCTACCCTGGGAGTGTGTGATGGGACAGGGTATGACTCTCTGTGTCTAATCCCTACCCTGGGAGTGTGTGATGGGACGGGGTATGACTCTCTGTGTCTAATCCCTACCCTGGGAGTGTGTGATGGGACGGGGTATGACTCGCTGTGTATAATCCCTACCCTGGGAGTGTGTGATGGGACGGGGTAAGACTCTGTGTGTCTAATCCCTACCCTGCGAGTGTGTGATGGAACAGGGTATGAATCTGTGTCTCATCCCAACCCTGGGAGTGTGCGATGGGACGGAGAATGACTCCCTGTGTCTATGCCCGTGCCACTTCCCTGGGAGAGTGTGATGGGACCGAGTATGAATCTCTGTGTCTAATCCCTACCCTGGGAGTGTGTGATGGGACGGGGTATGACTCTCTGTGTCTAATCCCTACCCTGGGAGTGTGTGATGGGACGGGGTATGACTCTCTGTATCTATACCCATGCCTCTGCCCTGGGAGTGTGTGACGGGACGGGGTATGACTCTGTGTCTAATCCCTAACCCCCACCCTGGGTGTGTGTGATGGGACGGGGTATGACTCTCTGTGTCTAATCCCTACCCTGGGAGTGTGTGATGGGATGGGGTATGACTCTCTGTATCTATACCCATGCCTCTGCCCTGGGAGTGTGTGATGGGACGGAGTATGACTCTCTGTGTCTAATCCCTACCCTGGGAGTGTGTGCTGGGACGGGGTATGACTCGCTGTGTCTCATCCCTACTCTGGGAGTGTGTGATGGGACGGGGTAAGACTCTCTGTGTCTAATCCCTACCCTGGAAGTGTGTGATGGGACGGGGTATGACTCTCTGTGTCTAATCCCTACCCTGGTAGTGTGTGATGGAACGGGGTATGACTCTCTGTGTCTATACCCGTGCCACTACCCTGGAAGTTTGTGATGGGACGGAGAATGACTCTCTGTGTCTTTACCCATGCCTCTACCCTGGGAGTGTGTGATGGGACGGGGTATGAATCTGTGTCTAATCCCAACCCTGGGAGTGTGTGATGGGACGGGGTATGACTCGCTGTGTCTAATCCCTACCCTGGGAGTGTGTGATGGGACGGGGTATGACTCTCTGTGACTAATCCCTACCCTGGGAGTGTGTGATGGGACGGGGTATGACTCGCTGTGTCTAATCCCAACCCTGGGAGTGTGCGATGGGACGGGGATGACTCTCTGTGTATATACACGTGCCACTACCCTGGAAGTGTATGATTGGACGGAGAATGACTCCCTGTGTCTATGCCCGTGCCAATACCCTGGGAGAGTGTGATGGGACCGAGTATGACTCTCTGTGTCTATACCCATGCCACTACCCTGGGAGTTTGTGATGGGACGGAGTATGACTCCGTGTGTCTAATCCCTACCCTGGGAGTGTGTGGTGGGACGGGGTATGACTCTCTGTGTCTTTAACCATGCCACTTCCCTGGGAGAGTGTGATGGGACCGAGTATGAATCTCTGTGTCTAATCCCTACCGTGGTAGTGTGTGCTGGGACGGGGTATGACTCTCTGTGTCTAATCCCTACCCTGGGAGTGTGTGATGGGACAGGGTATGACTCTCTGTGTCTAATCCCTACCCTGGGAGTGTGTGATGGGACGGGGTATGACTCTCTGTGTCTAATCCCTACCCTGGGAGTGTGTGATGGGACGGGGTATGACTCGCTGTGTATAATCCCTACCCTGGGAGTGTGTGATGGGACGGGGTAAGACTCTGTGTGTCTAATCCCTACCCTGCGAGTGTGTGATGGAACAGGGTATGAATCTGTGTCTCATCCCAACCCTGGGAGTGTGCGATGGGACGGAGAATGACTCCCTGTGTCTATGCCCGTGCCACTTCCCTGGGAGAGTGTGATGGGACCGAGTATGAATCTCTGTGTCTAATCCCTACCCTGGGAGTGTGTGATGGGACGGGGTATGACTCTCTGTGTCTAATCCCTACCCTGGGAGTGTGTGATGGGACGGGGTATGACTCTCTGTATCTATACCCATGCCTCTGCCCTGGGAGTGTGTGACGGGACGGGGTATGACTCTGTGTCTAATCCCTAACCCCCACCCTGGGTGTGTGTGATGGGACGGGGTATGACTCTCTGTGTCTAATCCCTACCCTGGGAGTGTGTGATGGGATGGGGTATGACTCTCTGTATCTATACCCATGCCTCTGCCCTGGGAGTGTGTGATGGGACGGAGTATGACTCTCTGTGTCTAATCCCTACCCTGGGAGTGTGTGCTGGGACGGGGTATGACTCGCTGTGTCTCATCCCTACTCTGGGAGTGTGTGATGGGACGGGGTAAGACTCTCTGTGTCTAATCCCTACCCTGGAAGTGTGTGATGGGACGGGGTATGACTCTCTGTGTCTAATCCCTACCCTGGTAGTGTGTGATGGAACGGGGTATGACTCTCTGTGTCTATACCCGTGCCACTACCCTGGAAGTTTGTGATGGGACGGAGAATGACTCTCTGTGTCTTTACCCATGCCTCTACCCTGGGAGTGTGTGATGGGACGGGGTATGAATCTGTGTCTAATCCCAACCCTGGGAGTGTGTGATGGGACGGGGTATGACTCGCTGTGTCTAATCCCTACCCTGGGAGTGTGTGATGGGACGGGGTATGACTCTCTGTGACTAATCCCTACCCTGGGAGTGTGTGATGGGACGGGGTATGACTCGCTGTGTCTAATCCCAACCCTGGGAGTGTGCGATGGGACGGGGATGACTCTCTGTGTATATACACGTGCCACTACCCTGGAAGTGTATGATTGGACGGAGAATGACTCCCTGTGTCTATGCCCGTGCCACTACCCTGGGAGTTTGTGATGGGACGGGGTATGACTCTCTGTGTCTAATCCCTACCCTGGTAGTGTGTGATGGGACGGGGTAAGGCTCTCTGTGTCTAATCCATACCCTGCGAGTGTGTGATGGAACGGGGTATGAATCTGTGTCTAATCCCAACCCTGGGAGTGTGCGATGGGACGGGGTATGACTCTCTGTGTATATACACGTGCCGCTACCCTGGACGTGTATGATTGGACGGAGAATGACTCCCTGTGTCTATGCCCGTGCCACTACCCTGGGAGTTTGTGATGGGACGGGGTGTGACTCGCTGTATCTAATCCCTACCCTGGGAGTGTGTGGTGGGACGGGGTATGACTCTCTGTGTCTAATCCCTACCCTGGGAGTGTGTGATGGGACGGGGTAAGACTCTCTGTGTCTAATCCCTACCCTACGAGTGTGTGATGGAACAGGGTATGACTCTCTGTGTCTATACCCGTGCCACTACCCTGGGAGTTTGTGATGGGACGGGGTATGACTCTCTGTGTCTATACCCATGCCTCTACCCTGGGAGAGTGTGACGGGACGGGGTATGACTGTGTCTAATCCCTACCCTGGGAGTGTTTGCTGCACGGGGTATGACTCTTTGTGTCTCATCCATACCCTGGGAGTGTGTGATGGGACGGGGTATGACTCTCTGTGTCTAATTCCTAACCCCCCCCTCCCACCCTGGGAGTGTGGGACGGGACGGGGTATGACTCTGTGTCTAATTCCTACCCTGGGAGTGTTTGCTGGATGGGGTATGACTCCCTGTGTCTAATCCCTACCTTGGGAGTGTGTGATGGGACGGGGTATGACTCTCTGTGTCTAATCCCTACCCTGGGAGTGTGTGATGGGACGGGGTATGACTCGCTGTGTATAATCCCTACCCTGGGAGTGTGTGATGGGACGGGGTAAGACTCTCTGTGTCTAATCCCTACCCTGCGAGTGTGTGATGGAACAGGTTATGAATCTGTGTCTAATCGCAACCCTGGGAGTGTGCGATGGGACGGAGAATGACTCCCTGTGTCTATGCCCGTGCCACTTCCCTGGGAGAGTGTGATGGGACCGAGTATGACTCTCTGTGTCTAATCCCTACCCTGGGAGTGTGTGATGGGACGGGGTATGACTCTCTGTGTCTAATCCCTACCCTGGGAGTGTGTGATGGGACGGGGTATGAGTCTCTGTATCTATACCCATGCCTCTGCCCTGGGAGTGTGTGACGAGACGGGGTATGACTCTGTGTCTAATCCCTAACCCCCAGCCTGGGTGTGTGTGATGGGACGGGGTATGACTCTCTGTGTCTAATCCCTACCCTGGGAGTGTGTGATGGGACGGGGTATGACTCTCTGTGTCTAATCCCTACCCTGGGAGTGTGTGATGGGATGGGGTATGACTCTCTGTGTCTATACCCGTGCCACTACCCTGGAAGTTTGTGATGGGACGGAGAATGACTCTCTGTGTCTTTACCCATGCCTCTACCCTGGGAGTGTGTGATGGGACGGGGTATGAATCTGTGTCTAATCCCAACCCTGGGAGTGTGTGATGGGACGGGGTATGACTCTCTGTGTCTAATCCCTACCCTGGGAGTGTGTGATGGGACGGGGTATGACTCGCTGTGTCTAATCCCAACCCTGGGAGTGTGCGATGGGACGGGGTATGACTCTCTGTGTATATACACGTGCCACTACCCTGGAAGTGTATGATTGGACGGAGAATGACTCCCTGTGTCTATGCCCGTGCCACTACCCTGGGAGTTTGTGATGGGACGGGGTATGACTCTCTGTGTCTAATCCCTACCCTGGGAGTGTGTGATGGGACGGGGTAAGACTCTCTGCGTCTAATCCCTACCCTGCGAGTTGGTGATGGAACGGGGTATGAATCTGTGTCTAATCCCAACCCTGGGAGTGTGCGATGGGACGGGGTATGACTCTCTGTGTATATACACGTGCCACTACCCTGGACGTGTATGATTGGACGGAGAATGACTCCCTGTGTCTATGCCCGCGCCACTACCCTGGGAATTTGTGATGTGACGGGGTATGACTCGCTGTATCTAATCCCTACCCTGGGAGTGTGTGGTGGGACGGGGTATGACTCTCTGTGTCTAATCCCTACCCTGGGAGTGTGTGATGGAACAGGGTATGACTCTCTGTGTCTATACCCGTGCCACTACCCTGGGAGTTTGTGATGGGACGGAGAATGACACTCTGTGTCTATACCCGTGCCACTACCCTGGGAGTTTGTGATGGGACGGGTTATGACTCTCTGTGTCTATACCCATGCCTCTACCCTGGGAGAGTGTGACGGAACGGGGTATGACTCTGTGTCTAATCCCTACCCTGGGAGTGTTTGCTGCACGGCGTATGACTCTTTGTGTCTCATCCGTACCCTGGGAGTGTGTGATGGGACGGGGTATGACTCTCTGTGTCTAATTCCTAACCCCCCCCCTCCCACCCTGGGAGTGTGTGATGGGACGGGGTATGACTCTCTGTGTCTATACCCATGCCTCTACCCTGGGAGTGTGGGACGGGACGGGGTATGACTCTGTGTCTAATTCCTACCCTGGGAGTGTTTGCTGGATGGGGTATGACTCCCTGTGTCTAATCCCTACACTGGGAGTGTGTGATGGGACGGGGTAGGAATATGTGTCTAATCCCAACCCTGCGAGTGTGCGATGGGACAGGGTATGACTCTCTGTGTCTAATCCCTACCCTGGGAGTGTGTGATGGGACGGGGTTTGACTTTCTGTGTATATACATGTGCCACTACCCTGGAAGTGTGTGATTGGACGGAGAATGACTCCCTGTGTCTATGCCCGTGCCAATACCCTGGGAGAGTGTGATGGGACCGAGTATGACTCTCTGTGTCTATACCCATGCCACTACCTTGGGAGTTTGTGATGGGACGGAGTATGACTCCGTGTGTCTAATCCCTACCCTGGGAGTGTGTGGTGGGACGGGGTATGACTCTCTGTGTCTTTAACCATGCCACTTCCCTGGGAGAGTGTGATGGGACCGAGTATGAATCTCTGTGTCTAATCCCTACCGTGGTAGTGTGTGCTGGGACGGGGTATGACTCTCTGTGTCTAATCCCTACCCTGGGAGTGTGTGATGGGACAGGGTATGACTCTCTGTGTCTAATCCCTACCCTGGGAGTGTGTGATGGGACGGGGTATGACTCTCTGTGTCTAATCCCTACCCTGGGAGTGTGTGATGGGACGGGGTATGACTCGCTGTGTATAATCCCTACCCTGGGAGTGTGTGATGGGACGGGGTAAGACTCTGTGTGTCTAATCCCTACCCTGCGAGTGTGTGATGGAACAGGGTATGAATCTGTGTCTCATCCCAACCCTGGGAGTGTGCGATGGGACGGAGAATGACTCCCTGTGTCTATGCCCGTGCCACTTCCCTGGGAGAGTGTGATGGGACCGAGTATGAATCTCTGTGTCTAATCCCTACCCTGGGAGTGTGTGATGGGACGGGGTATGACTCTCTGTGTCTAATCCCTACCCTGGGAGTGTGTGATGGGACGGGGTATGACTCTCTGTATCTATACCCATGCCTCTGCCCTGGGAGTGTGTGACGGGACGGGGTATGACTCTGTGTCTAATCCCTAACCCCCACCCTGGGTGTGTGTGATGGGACGGGGTATGACTCTCTGTGTCTAATCCCTACCCTGGGAGTGTGTGATGGGATGGGGTATGACTCTCTGTATCTATACCCATGCCTCTGCCCTGGGAGTGTGTGATGGGACGGAGTATGACTCTCTGTGTCTAATCCCTACCCTGGGAGTGTGTGCTGGGACGGGGTATGACTCGCTGTGTCTCATCCCTACTCTGGGAGTGTGTGATGGGACGGGGTAAGACTCTCTGTGTCTAATCCCTACCCTGGAAGTGTGTGATGGGACGGGGTATGACTCTCTGTGTCTAATCCCTACCCTGGTAGTGTGTGATGGAACGGGGTATGACTCTCTGTGTCTATACCCGTGCCACTACCCTGGAAGTTTGTGATGGGACGGAGAATGACTCTCTGTGTCTTTACCCATGCCTCTACCCTGGGAGTGTGTGATGGGACGGGGTATGAATCTGTGTCTAATCCCAACCCTGGGAGTGTGTGATGGGACGGGGTATGACTCGCTGTGTCTAATCCCTACCCTGGG
Source organism: Hypanus sabinus (assembly GCF_030144855.1). Lineage (NCBI taxonomy): Eukaryota > Metazoa > Chordata > Chondrichthyes > Myliobatiformes > Dasyatidae > Hypanus > Hypanus sabinus. Next base: position 84,921,105 of record NC_082714.1, read on the forward strand.
AGTGTGTGATGGGACGGGGTATGACTCTCTGTGACTAATCCCTACCCTGGGAGTGTGTGATGGGACGGGGTATGACTCGCTGTGTCTAATCCCAACCCTGGGAGTGTGCGATGGGACGGGGATGACTCTCTGTGTATATACACGTGCCACTACCCTGGAAGTGTATGATTGGACGGAGAATGACTCCGTGTCTATGCCCGTGCCACTACCCTGGGAGTTTGTGATGGGACGGGGTATGACTCTCTGTGTCTAATCCCTACCCTGGTAGTGTGTGATGGGACGGGGTAAGGCTCTCTGTGTCTAATCCATACCCTGCGAGTGTGTGATGGAACGGGGTATGAATCTGTGTCTAATCCCAACCCTGGGAGTGTGCGATGGGACGGGGTATGACTCTCTGTGTATATACACGTGCCACTACCCTGGACGTGTATGATTGGACGCAGAATGACTCCCTGTGTCTATGCCCGTGCCACTACCCTGGGAGTTTGTGATGGGACGGGGTATGACTCGCTGTATCTAATCCCTACCCTGGGAGTGTGTGGTGGGACGGGGTATGACTCTCTGTGTCTAATCCCTACCCTGGGAGTGTGTGATGGGACGGGGTAAGACTCTCTGTGTCTAATCCCTACCCTGCGAGTGTGTGATGGAACAGGGTATGACTCTCTGTGTCTATACCCGTGCCTCTACCCTGGGAGTTTGTGATGGGACGGGGTATGACTCTCTGTGTCTATACCCATGCCTCTACCCTGGGAGAGTGTGACGGGACGGGGTATGACTGTGTCTAATCCCTACCCTGGGAGTGTTTGCTGCACGGGGTATGACTCTTTGTGTCTCATCCATACCCTGGGAGTGTGTGATGGGACGGGGTATGACTCTCTGTGTCTAATTCCTAACCCCCCCCTCCCACCCTGGGAGTGTGGGACGGGACGGGGTATGACTCTGTGTCTAATTCCTACCCTGGGAGTGTTTGCTGGATGGGGTATGACTCCCTGTGTCTAATCCCTACCTTGGGAGTGTGTGATGGGACGGGGTATGACTCTCTGTGTCTAATCCCTACCCTGGGAGTGTGTGATGGGACGGGGTATGACTCGCTGTGTATAATCCCTACCCTGGGAGTGTGTGATGGGACGGGGTAAGACTCGCTGTGTATAATCCCTACCCTGGGAGTGTGTGATGGGACGGGGTAAGACTCTCTGTGTCTAATCCCTACCCTGCGAGTGTGTGATGGAACAGGTTATGAATCTGTGTCTAATCGCAACCCTGGGAGTGTGCGATGGGACGGAGAATGACTCCCTGTGTCTATGCCCGTGCCACTTCCCTGGGAGAGTGTGATGGGACCGAGTATGACTCTCTGTGTCTAATCCCTACCCTGGGAGTGTGTGATGGGACGGGGTATGACTCTCTGTGTCTAATCCCTACCCTGGGAGTGTGTGATGGGACGGGGTATGACTCTCTGTATCTATACCCATGCCTCTGCCCTGGGAGTGTGTGACGAGACGGGGTATGACTCTGTGTCTAATCCCTAACCCCCACCCTGGGTGTGTGTGATGGGACGGGGTATGACTCTCTGTGTCTAATCCCTACCCTGGGAGTGTGTGATGGGATGGGGTATGACTCTCTGTATCTATACCCATGCCTCTGCCCTGGGAGTGTGTGATGGGACGGGGTATGACTCTCTGTGTCTAATCCCTACCCTGGGAGTGTGTGATGGGATGGGGTATGACTCTCTGTGTCTATACCCGTGCCACTACCCTGGAAGTTTGTGATGGGACGGAGAATGACTCTCTGTGTCTTTACCCATGCCTCTACCCTGGGAGTGTGTGATGGGACGGGGTATGAATCTGTGTCTAATCCCAACCCTGGGAGTGTGTGATGGGACGGGGTATGACTCGCTGTGTCTAATCGCTACCCTGGGAGTGTGTGATGGGACGGGGTATGACTCTCTGTGTCTAATCCCTACCCTGGGAGTGTGTGATGGGACGGGGTATGACTCGCTGTGTCTAATCCCAACCCTGGGAGTGTGCGATGGGACGGGGTATGACTCTCTGTGTATATACACGTGCCACTACCCTGGAAGTGTATGATTGGACGGAGAATGACTCCCTGTGTCTATGCCCGTGCCACTACCCTGGGAGTTTGTGATGGGACGGGGTATGACTCTCTGTGTCTAATCCCTACCCTGGGAGTGTGTGATGGGACGGGGTAAGACTCTCTGTGTCTAATCCCTACCCTGCGAGTGGGTGATGGAACGGGGTATGAATCTGTGTCTAATCCCAACCCTGGGAGTGTGCGATGGGACGGGGTATGACTCTCTGTGTATATACACGTGCCACTACCCTGGACGTGTATGATTGGACGGAGAATGACTCCCTGTGTCTATGCCCGCGCCACTACCCTGGGAATTTGTGATGTGACGGGGTATGACTCGCTGTATCTAATCCCTACCCTGGGAGTGTGTGGTGGGACGGGGTATGACTCTCTGTGTCTAATCCCTACCCTGGGAGTGTGTGATGGGACGGGGTAAGACTCTCTGTGTCTAATCCCTACCCTGCGAGTGTGTGATGGAACAGGGTATGACTCTCTGTGTCTATACCCGTGCCACTACCCTGGGAGTTTGTGATGCCTCTACCCTGGGAGAGTGTGACGGGACGGGGTATGACTGTGTCTAATCCCTACCCTGGGAGTGTTTGCTGCACGGGGTATGACTCTTTGTGTCTCATCCATACCCTGGGAGTGTGTGATGTGACGGGGTATGACTCTCTGTGTCTAATTCCTAACCCCCCCCTCCCACCCTGGGAGTGTGTGATGGGACGGGGTATGACTCTCTGTGTCTATACCCATGCCTCTACCCTGGGAGTGTGGGACGGGACGGGGTATGACTCTGTGTCTAATTCCTACCCTGGGAGTGTTTGCTGGATGGGGTATGACTCCCTGTGTCTAATCCCTACACTGGGAGTGTGTGATGGGACGGGGTAGGAATCTGTGTCTAATCCCTACCCTGGGAGTGTGTGATGGGACGGGGTTTGACTTTCTGTGTATATACATGTGCCACTACCCTGGAAGTGTGTGATTGGACGGAGAATGACTCCCTGTGTCTATGCCCGTGCCACTACCCCGGGAGAGTGTGATGGGACGGGGTATGACTCGCTGTATCTAATCCCTACCCTGGGAGTGTGTGATGGGATGGGGTAAGACTCTCTGTGTCTAATCCCTACCCTGCGAGTGTGTGATGGAACAGGGTATGACTCTCTGTGTCTATACCCGTGCCACTACCCTGGGAGTTTGTGATGGGACGGAGAATGACACTCTGTGTCTATACCCGTGCCACTACCCTGGGAGTTTGTGATGGGACGGGTTATGACTCTCTGTGTCTATACCCATGCCTCTACCCTGGGAGAGTGTGACGGGACGGGGTATGACTCTGTGTCTAATCCCTACCCTGGGAGTGTTTGCTGCACGGCGTATGACTCTTTGTGTCTCATCCGTACCCTGGGAGTGTGTGATGGGACGGGGTATGACTCTCTGTGTCTAATTCCTAACCCCCCCCCTCCCACCCTGGGAGTGTGTGATGGGACGGGGTATGACTCTCTGTGTCTATACCCATGCCTCTACCCTGGGAGTGTGGGACGGGACGGGGTATGACTCTGTGTCTAATTCCTACCCTGGGAGTGTTTGCTGGATGGGGTATGACTCCCTGTGTCTAATCCCTACACTGGGAGTGTGTGATGGGACGGGGTAGGAATATGTGTCTAATCCCAACCCTGCGAGTGTGCGATGGGACAGGGTATGACTCTCTGTGTCTAATCCCTACCCTGGGAGTGTGCGATGGGACGGGGTATGACTCTCTGTGTATATACACGTGCCACTACCCTGGACGTGTATGATTGGACGGAGAATGACTCCCTGTGTCTATGCCCGCGCCACTACCCTGGGAATTTGTGATGTGACGGGGTATGACTCGCTGTATCTAATCCCTACCCTGGGAGTGTGTGGTGGGACGGGGTATGACTCTCTGTGTCTAATCCCTACCCTGGGAGTGTGTGATGGGACGGGGTATGACTCTCTGTGTCTAATCCCTACCCTGGGAGAGTGTGATGGGACAGGGTATGACTCTCTGTGTCTATACCCGTGCCACTACCCTGGGAGTTTGTGATGGGACGGGGTATGACTCTCTGTGTCTATACCCATGCCTCTACCCTGGGAGAGTGTGACGGGACGGGGTATGACTGTGTCTAATCCCTACCCTGGGAGTGTTTGCTGCACGGGGTATGACTCTTTGTGTCTCATCCATACCCTGGGAGTGTGTGATGGGACGGGGTATGACTCTCTGTGTCTAATTCCTAACCCCCGCCTCCCACCCTGGGAGTGTGGGACGGGACGGGGTATGACTCTGTGTCTAATTCCTACCCTGGGAGTGTTTGCTGGATGGGGTATGACTCCCTGTGTCTAATCCCTACCTTGGGAGTGTGTGATGGGACGGGGTATGACTCTCTGTGTCTAATCCCTACCCTGGGAGTGTGTGATGGGACGGGGTATGACTCGCTGTGTATAATCCCTACCCTGGGAATGTGTGATGGGACGGGGTAAGGCTCTCTGTGTCTAATCCATACCCTGCGAGTGTGTGATGGAACGGGGTATGAATCTGTGTCTAATCCCAACCCTGGGAGTGTGCGATGGGACGGGGTATGACTCTCTGTGTATATACACGTGCCGCTACCCTGGACGTGTATGATTGGACGGAGAATGACTCCCTGTGTCTATGCCCGTGCCACTACCCTGGGAGTTTGTGATGGGACGGGGTATGACTCGCTGTATCTAATCCCTAACCTGGGAGTGTGTGGTGGGACGGGGTATGACTCTCTGTGTCTAATCCCTACCCTGGGAGTGTGTGATGGGACGGGGTAAGACTCTCTGTGTCTAATCCCTACCCTGCGAGTGTGTGATGGAACAGGGTATGACTCTCTGTGTCTATACCCGTGCCACTACCCTGGGAGTTTGTGATGGGACGGGGTATGTCTCTCTGTGTCTATACCCATGCCTCTACCCTGGGAGAGTGTGACGGGACGGGGTATGACTGTGTCTAATCCCTACCCTGGGAGTGTTTGCTGCACGGGGTATGACTCTTTGTGTCTCATCCATACCCTGGGAGTGTGTGATGGGACGGGGTATGACTCTCTGTGTCTAATTCCTAACCCCCCCCTCCCACCCTGGGAGTGTGGGACGGGACGGGGTATGACTCTGTGTCTAATTCCTACCCTGGGAGTGTTTGCTGGATGGGGTATGACTCCCTGTGTCTAATCCCTACCTTGGGAGTGTGTGATGGGACGGGGTATGACTCGCTGTGTATAATCCCTACCCTGGGAATGTGTGATGGGACGGGGTAAGGCTCTCTGTGTCTAATCCATACCCTGCGAGTGTGTGATGGAACGGGGTATGAATCTGTGTCTAATCCCAACCCTGGGAGTGTGCGATGGGACGGGGTATGACTCTCTGTGTATATACACGTGCCGCTACCCTGGACGTGTATGATTGGACGGAGAATGACTCCCTGTGTCTATGCCCGTGCCACTACCCTGGGAGTTTGTGATGGGACGGGGTATGACTCGCTGTATCTAATCCCTACCCTGGGAGTGTGTGGTGGGACGGGGTATGACTCTCTGTGTCTAATCCCTACCCTGGGAGATTGTGATGGGACGGGGTATGACTCTCTGTGTCTAATCCCTACCCTGGGAGTTTGTGATGGGACGGGGTATGACTCTCTGTGTCTAATCCCTACCCTGGGAGTGTGTGATGGGACGGGGTATGACTCTCTGTGTCTAATCCCTACCCTGGGAGTGTGTGATGGGACGGGGTATGACTCTCTGTGTCTAATCCCTACCCTGGGAGTGTGTGATGGGACGGGGTATGACTCGCTGTGTCTAATCCCAACCCTGGGAGTGTGCGATGGGACGGGGTATGACTCTCTGTGTATATACACGTGCCACTACCCTGGAAGTGTATGATTGGACGGAGAATGACTCCCTGTGTCTATGCCCGTGCCACTACCCTGGGAGTTTGTGATGGGACGGGGTATGACTCTCTGTGTCTAATCCCTACCCTGGGAGTGTGTGATGGGACGGGGTAAGACTCTCTGTGTCTAATCCCTACCCTGCGAGTGGGTGATGGAACGGGGTATGAATCTGTGTCTAATCCCAACCCTGGGAGTGTGCGATGGGACGGGGTATGACTCTCTGTGTATATACACGTGCCACTACCCTGGACGTGTATGATTGGACGGAGAATGACTCCCTGTGTCTATGCCCGCGCCACTACCCTGGGAATTTGTGATGTGACGGGGTATGACTCGCTGTATCTAATCCCTACCCTGGGAGTGTGTGGTGGGACGGGGTATGACTCTCTGTGTCTAATCCCTACCCTGGGAGTGTGTGATGGGACGGGGTAAGACTCTCTGTGTCTAATCCCTACCCTGCGAGTGTGTGATGGAACAGGGTATGACTCTCTGTGTCTATACCCGTGCCACTACCCTGGGAGTTTGTGATGGGACGGGGTATGACTCTCTGTGTCTATACCCATGCCTCTACCCTGGGAGAGTGTGACGGGACGGGGTATGACTGTGTCTAATCCCTACCCTGGGAGTGTTTGCTGCACGGGGTATGACTCTTTGTGTCTCATCCATACCCTGGGAGTGTGTGATGTGACGGGGTATGACTCTCTGTGTCTAATTCCTAACCCCCCCCTCCCACCCTGGGAGTGTGTGATGGGACGGGGTATGACTCTCTGTGTCTATACCCATGCCTCTACCCTGGGAGTGTGGGACGGGACGGGGTATGACTCTGTGTCTAATTCCTACCCTGGGAGTGTTTGCTGGATGGGGTATGACTCCCTGTGTCTAATCCCTACACTGGGAGTGTGTGATGGGACGGGGTAGGAATCTGTGTCTAATCCCTACCCTGGGAGTGTGTGATGGGACGGGGTTTGACTTTCTGTGTATATACATGTGCCACTACCCTGGAAGTGTGTGATTGGACGGAGAATGACTCCCTGTGTCTATGCCCGTGCCACTACCCCGGGAGAGTGTGATGGGACGGAGTATGACTCTCTGTGTCTATACCCATGCCACTACCCTGGGAGTTTGTGATGGGACGGAGTATGACTCCATGTGTCTAATCCCTACCCTGGGAGTGTGTGGTGGGACGGGGTATGACTCTCTGTGTCTATACCCATGCCACTACCCTGGGAGTGTGTGATGGGACGGAGTATGACTCCGTGTGTCTAATCCCTACCCTGGGAGTGTGTGGTGGGACGGGGTATGACTCTCTGTGTCTAATCCCTACCCTGGGAGTGTGTGATGGGACGGGGTATGACTCTCTGTGTCTAATCCCTACCCTGGGAGTGTGTGATGGGACAGGGTATGACTCTCTGTGTCTAATCCCTACCCTGGGAGTGTGTGATGGGATGGGGTATGACTCTCTGTGTCTAATTCCTACCCTGGGAGTGTGTGATGGGACGGGGTATGACTCGCTGTGTATAATCCCTACCCTGGGATTGTGTGATGGGACGGGGTAAGACTCTCTGTCTAATCCCTACCCTGCGAGTGTGTGATGGAACACGGTCTGAATCTGTGTCTAATCCCTACCCTGGGAGTGTGTGATGGGACGGGGTAAGACTCTCTGTGTCTAATCCCTACCCTGCGAGTGGGTGATGGAACGGGGTATGAATCTGTGTCTAATCCCAACCCTGGGAGTGTGCGATGGGACGGGGTATGACTCTCTGTGTATATACACGTGCCACTACCCTGGACGTGTATGATTGGACGGAGAATGACTCCCTGTGTCTATGCCCGCGCCACTACCCTGGGAATTTGTGATGTGACGGGGTATGACTCGCTGTATCTAATCCCTACCCTGGGAGTGTGTGGTGGGACGGGGTATGACTCTCTGTGTCTAATCCCTACCCTGGGAGTGTGTGATGGGACGGGGTAAGACTCTCTGTGTCTAATCCCTACCCTGCGAGTGTGTGATGGAACAGGGTATGACTCTCTGTGTCTATACCCGTGCCACTACCCTGGGAGTTTGTGATGGGACGGGGTATGACTCTCTGTGTCTATACCCATGCCTCTACCCTGGGAGAGTGTGACGGGACGGGGTATGACTGTGTCTAATCCCTACCCTGGGAGTGTTTGCTGCACGGGGTATGACTCTTTGTGTCTCATCCATACCCTGGGAGTGTGTGATGTGACGGGGTATGACTCTCTGTGTCTAATTCCTAACCCCCCCCTCCCACCCTGGGAGTGTGTGATGGGACGGGGTATGACTCTCTGTGTCTATACCCATGCCTCTACCCTGGGAGTGTGGGACGGGACGGGGTATGACTCTGTGTCTAATTCCTACCCTGGGAGTGTTTGCTGGATGGGGTATGACTCCCTGTGTCTAATCCATACCCTGGGAGTGTGTGATGGGACGGGGTATGACTCTCTGTGTCTAATTCCTAACCCCCGCCTCCCACCCTGGGAGTGTGGGACGGGACGGGGTATGACTCTGTGTCTAATTCCTACCCTGGGAGTGTTTGCTGGATGGGGTATGACTCCCTGTGTCTAATCCCTACCTTGGGAGTGTGTGATGGGACGGGGTATGACTCTCTGTGTCTAATCCCTACCCTGGGAGTGTGTGATGGGACGGGGTATGACTCGCTGTGTCTAATCCCAACCCTGGGAGTGTGCGATGGGACGGGGTATGACTCTCTGTGTATATATACGTGCCACTACCCTGGAAGTGTATGATTGGACGGAGAATGACTCCCTGTGTCTATGCCCGTGCCACTACCCTGGGAGTTTGTGATGGGACGGGGTATGACTCTCTGTGTCTAATCCCTACCCTGGGAGTGTGTGATGGGACGGGGTAAGACTCTCTGTGTCTAATCCCTACCCTGCGAGTGGGTGATGGAACGGGGTATGAATCTGTGTCTAATCCCAACCCTGGGAGTGTGCGATGGGACGGGGTATGACTCTCTGTGTATATACACGTGCCACTACCCTGGACGTGTATGATTGGACGGAGAATGACTCCCTGTGTCTATGCCCGCGCCACTACCCTGGGAATTTGTGATGTGACGGGGTATGACTCGCTGTATCTAATCCCTACCCTGGGAGTGTGTGGTGGGACGGGGTATGACTCTCTGTGTCTAATCCCTACCCTGGGAGTGTGTGATGGGACGGGGTATGACTCTCTGTATCTATACCCATGCCTCTGCCCTGGGAGTGTGTGACGAGACGGGGTATGACTCTGTGTCTAATCCCTAACCCCCACCCTGGGTGTGTGTGATGGGACGGGGTATGACTCTCTGTGTCTAATCCCTACCCTGGGAGTGTGTGATGGGATGGGGTATGACTCTCTGTATCTATACCCATGCCTCTGCCCTGGGAGTGTGTGATGGGACGGGGTATGACTCTCTGTGTCTAATCCCTACCCTGGGAGTGTGTGATGGGATGGGGTATGACTCTCTGTGTCTATACCCGTGCCACTACCCTGGAAGTTTGTGATGGGACGGAGAATGACTCTCTGTGTCTTTACCCATGCCTCTACCCTGGGAGTGTGTGATGGGACGGGGTATTAATCTGTGTCTAATCCCAACCCTGGGAGTGTGTGATGGGACGGGGTATGACTCGCTGTGTCTAATCGCTACCCTGGGAGTGTGTGATGGGACGGGGTATGACTCTCTGTGTCTAATCCCTACCCTGGGAGTGTGTGATGGGACGGGGTATGACTCGCTGTGTCTAATCCCAACCCTGGGAGTGTGCGATGGGACGGGGTATGACTCTCTGTGTATATATACGTGCCACTACCCTGGAAGTGTATGATTGGACGGAGAATGACTCCCTGTGTCTATGCCCGTGCCACTACCCTGGGAGTTTGTGATGGGACGGGGTATGACTCTCTGTGTCTAATCCCTACCCTGGGAGTGTGTGATGGGACGGGGTAAGACTCTCTGTGTCTAATCCCTACCCTGCGAGTGGGTGATGGAACGGGGTATGAATCTGTGTCTAATCCCAACCCTGGGAGTGTGCGATGGGACGGGGTATGACTCTCTGTGTATATACACGTGCCACTACCCTGGACGTGTATGATTGGACGGAGAATGACTCCCTGTGTCTATGCCCGCGCCACTACCCTGGGAATTTGTGATGTGACGGGGTATGACTCGCTGTATCTAATCCCTACCCTGGGAGTGTGTGGTGGGACGGGGTATGACTCTCTGTGTCTAATCCCTACCCTGGGAGTGTGTGATGGGACGGGGTAAGACTCTCTGTGTCTAATCCCTACCCTGCGAGTGTGTGATGGAACAGGGTATGACTCTCTGTGTCTATACCCGTGCCACTACCCTGGGAGTTTGTGATGGGACGGGGTATGACTCTCTGTGTCTATACCCATGCCTCTACCCTGGGAGAGTGTGACGGGACGGGGTATGACTGTGTCTAATCCCTACCCTGGGAGTGTTTGCTGCACGGGGTATGACTCTTTGTGTCTCATCCATACCCTGGGAGTGTGTGATGTGACGGGGTATGACTCTCTGTGTCTAATTCCTAACCCCCCCCTCCCACCCTGGGAGTGTGTGATGGGACGGGGTATGACTCTCTGTGTCTATACCCATGCCTCTACCCTGGGAGTGTGGGACGGGACGGGGTATGACTCTGTGTCTAATTCCTACCCTGGGAGTGTTTGCTGGATGGGGTATGACTCCCTGTGTCTAATCCCTACACTGGGAGTGTGTGATGGGACGGGGTAGGAATCTGTGTCTAATCCCTACCCTGGGAGTGTGTGATGGGACGGGGTTTGACTTTCTGTGTATATACATGTGCCACTACCCTGGAAGTGTGTGATTGGACGGAGAATGACTCCCTGTGTCTATGCACGTGCCACTACCCCGGGAGAGTGTGATGGGACGGGGTATGACTCTCTGTGTATATACACGTGCCACTACCCTGGACGTGTATGATTGGACGGAGAATGACTCCCTGTGTCTATGCCCGTGCCACTACCCCGGGAGAGTGTGATGGGACGGGGTATGACTCTCTGTGTATATACACGTGCCACTACCCTGGACGTGTATGATTGGACGGAGAATGACTCCCTGTGTCTATGCCCGCGCCACTACCCTGGGAATTTGTGATGTGACGGGGTATGACTCGCTGTATCTAATCCCTACCCTGGGAGTGTGTGGTGGGACGGGGTATGACTCTCTGTGTCTAATCCCTACCCTGGGAGTGTGTGATGGGACGGGGTAAGACTCTCTGTGTCTATACCCATGCCTCTACCCTGGGAGAGTGTGACGGGACGGGGTATGACTGTGTCTAATCCCTACCCTGGGAGTGTTTGCTGCACGGGGTATGACTCTTTGTGTCTCATCCATACCCTGGGAGTGTGTGATGGGACGGGGTATGACTCTCTGTGTCTAATTCCTAACCCCCCCCTCCCACCCTGGGAGTGTGGGACGGGACGGGGTATGACTCTGTGTCTAATTCCTACCCTGGGAGTGTTTGCTGGATGGGGTATGACTCCCTGTGTCTAATCCCTACCTTGGGAGTGTGTGATGGGACGGGGTATGACTCGCTGTGTATAATCCCTACCCTGGGAGTGTGTGATGGGACGGGGTAAGACTCTCTGTGTCTAATCCCTACCCTGGGAGTGTGTGATGGGACGGGGTATGACTCGCTGTGTATAATCCCTACCCTGGGAGTGCGTGATGGGACGGGGTAAGACTCTCTGTGTCTAATCCCTACCCTGCGAGTGTGTGATGGAACAGGTTATGAATCTGTGTCTAATCGCAACCCTGGGAGTGTGCGATGGGACGGAGAATGACTCCCTGTGTCTATGCCCGTGCCACTTCCCTGGGAGAGTGTGATGGGACCGAGTATGACTCTCTGTGTCTAATCCCTACCCTGGGAGTGTGTGATGGGACGGGGTATGACTCTCTGTGTCTAATCCCTACCCTGGGAGTGTGTGATGGGACGGGGTATGAGTCTCTGTATCTATACCCATGCCTCTGCCCTGGGAGTGTGTGACGAGACGGGGTATGACTCTGTGTCTAATCCCTAACCCCCACCCTGGGTGTGTGTGATGGGACGGGGTATGACTCTCTGTGTCTAATCCCTACCCTGGGAGTGTGTGATGGGATGGGGTATGACTCTCTGTATCTATACCCATGCCTCTGCCCTGGGAGTGTGTGATGGGACGGGGTATGACTCTCTGTGTCTAATCCCTACCCTGGGAGTGTGTGATGGGATGGGGTATGACTCTCTGTGTCTATACCCGTGCCACTACCCTGGAAGTTTGTGATGGGACGGAGAATGACTCTCTGTGTCTTTACCCATGCCTCTACCCTGGGAGTGTGTGATGGGACGGGGTATGAATCTGTGTCTAATCCCAACCCTGGGAGTGTGTGATGGGACGGGGTATGACTCGCTGTGTCTAATCGCTACCCTGGGAGTGTGTGATGGGACGGGGTATGACTCTCTGTGTCTAATCCCTACCCTGGGAGTGTGTGATGGGACGGGGTATGACTCGCTGTGTCTAATCCCAACCCTGGGAGTGTGCGATGGGACGGGGTATGACTCTCTGTGTATATACACGTGCCACTACCCTGGAAGTGTATGATTGGACGGAGAATGACTCCCTGTGTCTATGCCCGTGCCACTACCCTGGGAGTTTGTGATGGGACGGGGTATGACTCTCTGTGTCTAATCCCTACCCTGGGAGTGTGTGATGGGACGGGGTAAGACTCTCTGTGTCTAATCCCTACCCTGCGAGTGGGTGATGGAACGGGGTATGAATCTGTGTCTAATCCCAACCCTGGGAGTGTGCGATGGGACGGGGTATGACTCTCTGTGTATATACACGTGCCACTACCCTGGACGTGTATGATTGGACGGAGAATGACTCCCTGTGTCTATGCCCGCGCCACTACCCTGGGAATTTGTGATGTGACGGGGTATGACTCGCTGTATCTAATCCCTACCCTGGGAGTGTGTGGTGGGACGGGGTATGACTCTCTGTGTCTAATCCCTACCCTGGGAGTGTGTGATGGGACGGGGTAAGACTCTCTGTGTCTAATCCCTACCCTGCGAGTGTGTGATGGAACAGGGTATGACTCTCTGTGTCTATACCCGTGCCACTACCCTGGGAGTTTGTGATGGGACGGGGTATGACTCTCTGTGTCTATACCCATGCCTCTACCCTGGGAGAGTGTGACGGGACGGGGTATGACTGTGTCTAATCCCTACCCTGGGAGTGTTTGCTGCACGGGGTATGACTCTTTGTGTCTCATCCATACCCTGGGAGTGTGTGATGTGACGGGGTATGACTCTCTGTGTCTAATTCCTAACCCCCCCCTCCCACCCTGGGAGTGTGTGATGGGACGGGGTATGACTCTCTGTGTCTATACCCATGCCTCTACCCTGGGAGTGTGGGACGGGACGGGGTATGACTCTGTGTCTAATTCCTACCCTGGGAGTGTTTGCTGGATGGGGTATGACTCCCTGTGTCTAATCCCTACACTGGGAGTGTGTGATGGGACGGGGTAGGAATCTGTGTCTAATCCCTACCCTGGGAGTGTGTGATGGGACGGGGTTTGACTTTCTGTGTATATACATGTGCCACTACCCTGGAAGTGTGTGATTGGACGGAGAATGACTCCCTGTGTCTATGCCCGTGCCACTACCCCGGGAGAGTGTGATGGGACGGAGTATGACTCTCTGTGTCTATACCCATGCCACTACCCTGGGAGTTTGTGATGGGACGGAGTATGACTCCATGTGTCTAATCCCTACCCTGGGAGTGTGTGGTGGGACGGGGTATGACTCTCTGTGTCTATACCCATGCCACTACCCTGGGAGTGTGTGATGGGACGGAGTATGACTCCGTGTGTCTAATCCCTACCCTGGGAGTGTGTGGTGGGACGGGGTATGACTCTCTGTGTCTAATCCCTACCCTGGGAGTGTGTGATGGGACGGGGTATGACTCTCTGTGTCTAATCCCTACCCTGGGAGTGTGTGATGGGACAGGGTATGACTCTCTGTGTCTAATCCCTACCCTGGGAGTGTGTGATGGGATGGGGTATGACTCTCTGTGTCTAATTCCTACCCTGGGAGTGTGTGATGGGACGGGGTATGACTCGCTGTGTATAATCCCTACCCTGGGATTGTGTGATGGGACGGGGTAAGACTCTCTGTCTAATCCCTACCCTGCGAGTGTGTGATGGAACACGGTCTGAATCTGTGTCTAATCCCTACCCTGGGAGTGTGTGATGGGACGGGGTAAGACTCTCTGTGTCTAATCCCTACCCTGCGAGTGGGTGATGGAACGGGGTATGAATCTGTGTCTAATCCCAACCCTGGGAGTGTGCGATGGGACGGGGTATGACTCTCTGTGTATATACACGTGCCACTACCCTGGACGTGTATGATTGGACGGAGAATGACTCCCTGTGTCTATGCCCGCGCCACTACCCTGGGAATTTGTGATGTGACGGGGTATGACTCGCTGTATCTAATCCCTACCCTGGGAGTGTGTGGTGGGACGGGGTATGACTCTCTGTGTCTAATCCCTACCCTGGGAGTGTGTGATGGGACGGGGTAAGACTCTCTGTGTCTAATCCCTACCCTGCGAGTGTGTGATGGAACAGGGTATGACTCTCTGTGTCTATACCCGTGCCACTACCCTGGGAGTTTGTGATGGGACGGGGTATGACTCTCTGTGTCTATACCCATGCCTCTACCCTGGGAGAGTGTGACGGGACGGGGTATGACTGTGTCTAATCCCTACCCTGGGAGTGTTTGCAGCACGGGGTATGACTCTTTGTGTCTCATCCATACCCTGGGAGTGTGTGATGTGACGGGGTATGACTCTCTGTGTCTAATTCCTAACCCCCCCCTCCCATCCTGGGAGTGTGTGATGGGACGGGGTATGACTCTCTGTGTCTATACCCATGCCTCTACCCTGGGAGTGTGGGACGGGACGGGGTATGACTCTGTGTCTAATTCCTACCCTGGGAGTGTTTGCTGGATGGGGTATGACTCCCTGTGTCTAATCCATACCCTGGGAGTGTGTGATGGGACGGGGTATGACTCTCTGTGTCTAATTCCTAACCCCCGCCTCCCACCCTGGGAGTGTGGGACGGGACGGGGTATGACTCTGTGTCTAATTCCTACCCTGGGAGTGTTTGCTGGATGGGGTATGACTCCCTGTGTCTAATCCCTACCTTGGGAGTGTGTGATGGGACGGGGTATGACTCTCTGTGTCTAATCCCTACCCTGGGAGTGTGTGATGGGACGGGGTATGACTCGCTGTGTATAATCCCTACCCTGGGAATGTGTGATGGGACGGGGTAAGGCTCTCTGTGTCTAATCCATACCCTGCGAGTGTGTGATGGAACGGGGTATGAATCTGTGTCTAATCCCAACCCTGGGAGTGTGCGATGGGACGGGGTATGACTCTCTGTGTATATACACGTGCCGCTACCCTGGACGTGTATGATTGGACGGAGAATGACTCCCTGTGTCTATGCCCGTGCCACTACCCTGGGAGTTTGTGATGGGACGGGGTATGACTCGCTGTATCTAATCCCTACCCTGGGAGTGTGTGGTGGGACGGGGTATGACTCTCTGTGTCTAATCCCTACCCTGGGAGTGTGTGATGGGACGGGGTAAGACTCTCTGTGTCTAATCCCTACCCTGCGAGTGTGTGATGGAACAGGGTATGACTCTCTGTGTCTATACCCGTGCCACTACCCTGGGAGTTTGTGATGGGACGGGGTATGTCTCTCTGTGTCTATACCCATGCCTCTACCCTGGGAGAGTGTGACGGGACGGGGTATGACTGTGTCTAATCCCTACCCTGGGAGTGTTTGCTGCACGGGGTATGACTCTTTGTGTCTCATCCATACCCTGGGAGTGTGTGATGGGACGGGGTATGACTCTCTGTGTCTAATTCCTAACCCCCCCCTCCTACCCTGGGAGTGTGGGACGGGACGGGGTATGACTCTGTGTCTAATTCCTACCCTGGGAGTGTTTGCTGGATGGGGTATGACTCCCTGTGTCTAATCCCTACCTTGGGAGTGTGTGATGGGACGGGGTATGACTCTCTGTGTCTAATCCCTACCCTGGGAGTGTGTGATGGGACGGGGTATGACTCGCTGTGTATAATCCCTACCCTGGGAGTGTGTGATGGGACGGGGTAAGACTCTCTGTGTCTAATCCCTACCCTGCGAGTGTGTGATGGAACAGGTTATGAATCTGTGTCTAATCGCAACCCTGGGAGTGTGCGATGGGACGGAGAATGACTCCCTGTGTCTATGCCCGTGCCACTTCCCTGGGAGAGTGTGATGGGACCGAGTATGACTCTCTGTGTCTAATCCCTACCCTGGGAGTGTGTGATGGGACGGGGTATGACTCTCTGTGTCTAATCCCTACCCTGGGAGTGTGTGATGGGACGGGGTATGACTCTCTGTATCTATACCCATGCCTCTGCCCTGGGAGTGTGTGACGAGACGGGGTATGACTCTGTGTCTAATCCCTAACCCCCACCCTGGGTGTGTGTGATGGGACGGGGTATGACTCTCTGTGTCTAATCCCTACCCTGGGAGTGTGTGATGGGATGGGGTATGACTCTCTGTATCTATACCCATGCCTCTGCCCTGGGAGTGTGTGATGGGACGGGGTATGACTCTCTGTGTCTAATCCCTACCCTGGGAGTGTGTGATGGGATGGGGTATGACTCTCTGTGTCTATACCCGTGCCACTACCCTGGAAGTTTGTGATGGGACGGAGAATGACTCTCTGTGTCTTTACCCATGCCTCTACCCTGGGAGTGTGTGATGGGACGGGGTATGAATCTGTGTCTAATCCCAACCCTGGGAGTGTGTGATGGGACGGGGTATGACTCGCTGTGTCTAATCGCTACCCTGGGAGTGTGTGATGGGACGGGGTATGACTCTCTGTGTCTAATCCCTACCCTGGGAGTGTGTGATGGGACGGGGTATGACTCGCTGTGTCTAATCCCAACCCTGGGAGTGTGCGATGGGACGGGGTATGACTCTCTGTGTATATACACGTGCCACTACCCTGGAAGTGTATGATTGGACGGAGAATGACTCCCTGTGTCTATGCCCGTGCCACTACCCTGGGAGTTTGTGATGGGACGGGGTATGACTCTCTGTGTCTAATCCCTACCCTGGGAGTGTGTGATGGGACGGGGTAAGACTCTCTGTGTCTAATCCCTACCCTGCGAGTGGGTGATGGAACGGGGTATGAATCTGTGTCTAATCCCAACCCTGGGAGTGTGCGATGGGACGGGGTATGACTCTCTGTGTATATACACGTGCCACTACCCTGGACGTGTATGATTGGACGGAGAATGACTCCCTGTGTCTATGCCCGCGCCACTACCCTGGGAATTTGTGATGTGACGGGGTATGACTCGCTGTATCTAATCCCTACCCTGGGAGTGTGTGGTGGGACGGGGTATGACTCTCTGTGTCTAATCCCTACCCTGGGAGTGTGTGATGGAACAGGGTATGACTCTCTGTGTCTATACCCATGCCTCTACCCTGGGAGAGTGTGACGGGACGGGGTATGACTGTGTCTAATCCCTACCCTGGGAGTGTTTGCTGCACGGGGTATGACTCTTTGTGTCTCATCCATACCCTGGGAGTGTGTGATGTGACGGGGTATGACTCTCTGTGTCTAATTCCTAACCCCCCCCTCCCACCCTGGGAGTGTGTGATGGGACGGGGTATGACTCTCTGTGTATATACACGTGCCACTACCCTGGACGTGTATGATTGGACGGAGAATGACTCCCTGTGTCTATGCCCGCGCCACTACCCTGGGAATTTGTGATGTGACGGGGTATGACTCGCTGTATCTAATCCCTACCCTGGGAGTGTGTGGTGGGACGGGGTATGACTCTCTGTGTCTAATCCCTACCCTGGGAGTGTGTGATGGGACGGGGTAAGACTCTCTGTGTCTATACCCATGCCTCTACCCTGGGAGAGTGTGACGGGACGGGGTATGACTGTGTCTAATCCCTACCCTGGGAGTGTTTGCTGCACGGGGTATGACTCTTTGTGTCTCATCCATACCCTGGGAGTGTGTGATGGGACGGGGTATGACTCTCTGTGTCTAATTCCTAACCCCCCCCTCCCACCCTGGGAGTGTGGGACGGGACGGGGTATGACTCTGTGTCTAATTCCTACCCTGGGAGTGTTTGCTGGATGGGGTATGACTCCCTGTGTCTAATCCCTACCTTGGGAGTGTGTGATGGGACGGGGTATGACTCGCTGTGTATAATCCCTACCCTGGGAGTGTGTGATGGGACGGGGTAAGACTCTCTGTGTCTAATCCCTACCCTGGGAGTGTGTGATGGGACGGGGTATGACTCGCTGTGTATAATCCCTACCCTGGGAGTGCGTGATGGGACGGGGTAAGACTCTCTGTGTCTAATCCCTACCCTGCGAGTGTGTGATGGAACAGGTTATGAATCTGTGTCTAATCGCAACCCTGGGAGTGTGCGATGGGACGGAGAATGACTCCCTGTGTCTATGCCCGTGCCACTTCCCTGGGAGAGTGTGATGGGACCGAGTATGACTCTCTGTGTCTAATCCCTACCCTGGGAGTGTGTGATGGGACGGGGTATGACTCTCTGTGTCTAATCCCTACCCTGGGAGTGTGTGATGGGACGGGGTATGAGTCTCTGTATCTATACCCATGCCTCTGCCCTGGGAGTGTGTGACGAGACGGGGTATGACTCTGTGTCTAATCCCTAACCCCCACCCTGGGTGTGTGTGATGGGACGGGGTATGACTCTCTGTGTCTAATCCCTACCCTGGGAGTGTGTGATGGGATGGGGTATGACTCTCTGTATCTATACCCATGCCTCTGCCCTGGGAGTGTGTGATGGGACGGGGTATGACTCTCTGTGTCTAATCCCTACCCTGGGAGTGTGTGATGGGATGGGGTATGACTCTCTGTGTCTATACCCGTGCCACTACCCTGGAAGTTTGTGATGGGACGGAGAATGACTCTCTGTGTCTTTACCCATGCCTCTACCCTGGGAGTGTGTGATGGGACGGGGTATGAATCTGTGTCTAATCCCAACCCTGGGAGTGTGTGATGGGACGGGGTATGACTCGCTGTGTCTAATCGCTACCCTGGGAGTGTGTGATGGGACGGGGTATGACTCTCTGTGTCTAATCCCTACCCTGGGAGTGTGTGATGGGACGGGGTATGACTCGCTGTGTCTAATCCCAACCCTGGGAGTGTGCGATGGGACGGGGTATGACTCTCTGTGTATATACACGTGCCACTACCCTGGAAGTGTATGATTGGACGGAGAATGACTCCCTGTGTCTATGCCCGTGCCACTACCCTGGGAGTTTGTGATGGGACGGGGTATGACTCTCTGTGTCTAATCCCTACCCTGGGAGTGTGTGATGGGACGGGGTAAGACTCTCTGTGTCTAATCCCTACCCTGCGAGTGGGTGATGGAACGGGGTATGAATCTGTGTCTAATCCCAACCCTGGGAGTGTGCGATGGGACGGGGTATGACTCTCTGTGTATATACACGTGCCACTACCCTGGACGTGTATGATTGGACGGAGAATGACTCCCTGTGTCTATGCCCGCGCCACTACCCTGGGAATTTGTGATGTGACGGGGTATGACTCGCTGTATCTAATCCCTACCCTGGGAGTGTGTGGTGGGACGGGGTATGACTCTCTGTGTCTAATCCCTACCCTGGTAGTGTGTGATGGAACGGGGTATGACTCTCTGTGTCTATACCCGTGCCACTACCCTGGGAGTTTGTGATGGGACGGGGTATGACTCTCTGTGTCTAATCCCTACCCTGGGAGTGTGTGATGGGACGGGGTAAGACTCTCTGTGTCTAATCCCTACCCTGCGAGT
Source organism: Hypanus sabinus (assembly GCF_030144855.1). Lineage (NCBI taxonomy): Eukaryota > Metazoa > Chordata > Chondrichthyes > Myliobatiformes > Dasyatidae > Hypanus > Hypanus sabinus. Next base: position 84,941,060 of record NC_082714.1, read on the forward strand.
GTGTGATGGGACGGGGTAAGACTCTCTGTGTCTAATCCCTACCCTGCGAGTGTGTGATGGAACAGGGTATGACTCTCTGTGTCTATACCCATGCCTCTACCCTGGGAGAGTGTGACGGGACGGGGTATGACTGTGTCTAATCCCTACCCTGGGAGTGTTTGCTGCACGGGGTATGACTCTTTGTGTCTCATCCATACCCTGGGAGTGTGTGATGTGACGGGGTATGACTCTCTGTGTCTAATTCCTAACCCCCCCCTCCCACCCTGGGAGTGTGTGATGGGACGGGGTATGACTCTCTGTGTCTATACCCATGCCTCTACCCTGGGAGTGTGGGACGGGACGGGGTATGACTCTGTGTCTAATTCCTACCCTGGGAGTGTTTGCTGGATGGGGTATGACTCCCTGTGTCTAATCCCTACACTGGGAGTGTGTGATGGGACGGGGTAGGAATCTGTGTCTAATCCCTACCCTGGGAGTGTGTGATGGGACGGGGTTTGACTTTCTGTGTATATACATGTGCCACTACCCTGGAAGTGTGTGATTGGACGGAGAATGACTCCCTGTGTCTATGCCCGTGCCACTACCCCGGGAGAGTGTGATGGGACGGAGTATGACTCTCTGTGTCTATACCCATGCCACTACCCTGGGAGTTTGTGATGGGACGGAGTATGACTCCATGTGTCTAATCCCTACCCTGGGAGTGTGTGGTGGGACGGGGTATGACTCTCTGTGTCTATACCCATGCCACTACCCTGGGAGTGTGTGATGGGACGGAGTATGACTCCGTGTGTCTAATCCCTACCCTGGGAGTGTGTGGTGGGACGGGGTATGACTCTCTGTGTCTAATCCCTACCCTGGGAGTGTGTGATGGGACGGGGTATGACTCTCTGTGTCTAATCCCTACCCTGGGAGTGTGTGATGGGACAGGGTATGACTCTCTGTGTCTAATCCCTACCCTGGGAGTGTGTGATGGGATGGGGTATGACTCTCTGTGTCTAATTCCTACCCTGGGAGTGTGTGATGGGACGGGGTATGACTCGCTGTGTATAATCCCTACCCTGGGATTGTGTGATGGGACGGGGTAAGACTCTCTGTCTAATCCCTACCCTGCGAGTGTGTGATGGAACACGGTCTGAATCTGTGTCTAATCCCTACCCTGGGAGTGTGTGATGGGACGGGGTAAGACTCTCTGTGTCTAATCCCTACCCTGCGAGTGGGTGATGGAACGGGGTATGAATCTGTGTCTAATCCCAACCCTGGGAGTGTGCGATGGGACGGGGTATGACTCTCTGTGTATATACACGTGCCACTACCCTGGACGTGTATGATTGGACGGAGAATGACTCCCTGTGTCTATGCCCGCGCCACTACCCTGGGAATTTGTGATGTGACGGGGTATGACTCGCTGTATCTAATCCCTACCCTGGGAGTGTGTGGTGGGACGGGGTATGACTCTCTGTGTCTAATCCCTACCCTGGGAGTGTGTGATGGGACGGGGTAAGACTCTCTGTGTCTAATCCCTACCCTGCGAGTGTGTGATGGAACAGGGTATGACTCTCTGTGTCTATACCCGTGCCACTACCCTGGGAGTTTGTGATGGGACGGGGTATGACTCTCTGTGTCTATACCCATGCCTCTACCCTGGGAGAGTGTGACGGGACGGGGTATGACTGTGTCTAATCCCTACCCTGGGAGTGTTTGCAGCACGGGGTATGACTCTTTGTGTCTCATCCATACCCTGGGAGTGTGTGATGTGACGGGGTATGACTCTCTGTGTCTAATTCCTAACCCCCCCCTCCCACCCTGGGAGTGTGTGATGGGACGGGGTATGACTCTCTGTGTCTATACCCATGCCTCTACCCTGGGAGTGTGGGACGGGACGGGGTATGACTCTGTGTCTAATTCCTACCCTGGGAGTGTTTGCTGGATGGGGTATGACTCCCTGTGTCTAATCCATACCCTGGGAGTGTGTGATGGGACGGGGTATGACTCTCTGTGTCTAATTCCTAACCCCCGCCTCCCACCCTGGGAGTGTGGGACGGGACGGGGTATGACTCTGTGTCTAATTCCTACCCTGGGAGTGTTTGCTGGATGGGGTATGACTCCCTGTGTCTAATCCCTACCTTGGGAGTGTGTGATGGGACGGGGTATGACTCTCTGTGTCTAATCCCTACCCTGGGAGTGTGTGATGGGACGGGGTATGACTCGCTGTGTATAATCCCTACCCTGGGAATGTGTGATGGGACGGGGTATGGCTCTCTGTGTCTAATCCATACCCTGCGAGTGTGTGATGGAACGGGGTATGAATCTGTGTCTAATCCCAACCCTGGGAGTGTGCGATGGGACGGGGTATGACTCTCTGTGTATATACACGTGCCGCTACCCTGGACGTGTATGATTGGACGGAGAATGACTCCCTGTGTCTATGCCCGTGCCACTACCCTGGGAGTTTGTGATGGAACAGGGTATGACTCTCTGTGTCTATACCCGTGCCACTACCCTGGGAGTTTGTGATGGGACGGGGTATGTCTCTCTGTGTCTATACCCATGCCTCTACCCTGGGAGAGTGTGACGGGACGGGGTATGACTGTGTCTAATCCCTACCCTGGGAGTGTTTGCTGCACGGGGTATGACTCTTTGTGTCTCATCCATACCCTGGGAGTGTGTGATGGGACGGGGTATGACTCTCTGTGTCTAATTCCTAACCCCCCCCTCCTACCCTGGGAGTGTGGGACGGGACGGGGTATGACTCTGTGTCTAATTCCTACCCTGGGAGTGTTTGCTGGATGGGGTATGACTCCCTGTGTCTAATCCCTACCTTGGGAGTGTGTGATGGGACGGGGTATGACTCTCTGTGTCTAATCCCTACCCTGGGAGTGTGTGATGGGACGGGGTATGACTCGCTGTGTATAATCCCTACCCTGGGAGTGTGTGATGGGACGGGGTAAGACTCTCTGTGTCTAATCCCTACCCTGCGAGTGTGTGATGGAACAGGTTATGAATCTGTGTCTAATCGCAACCCTGGGAGTGTGCGATGGGACGGAGAATGACTCCCTGTGTCTATGCCCGTGCCACTTCCCTGGGAGAGTGTGATGGGACCGAGTATGACTCTCTGTGTCTAATCCCTACCCTGGGAGTGTGTGATGGGACGGGGTATGACTCTCTGTGTCTAATCCCTACCCTGGGAGTGTGTGATGGGACGGGGTATGACTCTCTGTATCTATACCCATGCCTCTGCCCTGGGAGTGTGTGACGAGACGGGGTATGACTCTGTGTCTAATCCCTAACCCCCACCCTGGGTGTGTGTGATGGGACGGGGTATGACTCTCTGTGTCTAATCCCTACCCTGGGAGTGTGTGATGGGATGGGGTATGACTCTCTGTATCTATACCCATGCCTCTGCCCTGGGAGTGTGTGATGGGACGGGGTATGACTCTCTGTGTCTAATCCCTACCCTGGGAGTGTGTGATGGGATGGGGTATGACTCTCTGTGTCTATACCCGTGCCACTACCCTGGAAGTTTGTGATGGGACGGAGAATGACTCTCTGTGTCTTTACCCATGCCTCTACCCTGGGAGTGTGTGATGGGACGGGGTATGAATCTGTGTCTAATCCCAACCCTGGGAGTGTGTGATGGGACGGGGTATGACTCGCTGTGTCTAATCGCTACCCTGGGAGTGTGTGATGGGACGGGGTATGACTCTCTGTGTCTAATCCCTACCCTGGGAGTGTGTGATGGGACGGGGTATGACTCGCTGTGTCTAATCCCAACCCTGGGAGTGTGCGATGGGACGGGGTATGACTCTCTGTGTATATACACGTGCCACTACCCTGGAAGTGTATGATTGGACGGAGAATGACTCCCTGTGTCTATGCCCGTGCCACTACCCTGGGAGTTTGTGATGGGACGGGGTATGACTCTCTGTGTCTAATCCCTACCCTGGGAGTGTGTGATGGGACGGGGTAAGACTCTCTGTGTCTAATCCCTACCCTGCGAGTGGGTGATGGAACGGGGTATGAATCTGTGTCTAATCCCAACCCTGGGAGTGTGCGATGGGACGGGGTATGACTCTCTGTGTATATACACGTGCCACTACCCTGGACGTGTATGATTGGACGGAGAATGACTCCCTGTGTCTATGCCCGCGCCACTACCCTGGGAATTTGTGATGTGACGGGGTATGACTCGCTGTATCTAATCCCTACCCTGGGAGTGTGTGGTGGGACGGGGTATGACTCTCTGTGTCTAATCCCTACCCTGGGAGTGTGTGATGGAACAGGGTATGACTCTCTGTGTCTATACCCATGCCTCTACCCTGGGAGAGTGTGACGGGACGGGGTATGACTGTGTCTAATCCCTACCCTGGGAGTGTTTGCTGCACGGGGTATGACTCTTTGTGTCTCATCCATACCCTGGGAGTGTGTGATGTGACGGGGTATGACTCTCTGTGTCTAATTCCTAACCCCCCCCTCCCACCCTGGGAGTGTGTGATGGGACGGGGTATGACTCTCTGTGTCTATACCCATGCCTCTACCCTGGGAGTGTGGGACGGGACGGGGTATGACTCTGTGTCTAATTCCTACCCTGGGAGTGTTTGCTGGATGGGGTATGACTCCCTGTGTCTAATCCCTACACTGGGAGTGTGTGATGGGACGGGGTAGGAATCTGTGTCTAATCCCTACCCTGGGAGTGTGTGATGGGACGGGGTTTGACTTTCTGTGTATATACATGTGCCACTACCCTGGAAGTGTGTGATTGGACGGAGAATGACTCCCTGTGTCTATGCCCGTGCCACTACCCCGGGAGAGTGTGATGGGACGGAGTATGACTCTCTGTGTCTATATCCATGCCACTACCCTGGGAGTTTGTGATGGGACGGAGTATGACTCCATGTGTCTAATCCCTACCCTGGGAGTGTGTGGTGGGACGGGGTATGACTCTCTGTGTCTATACCCATGCCACTACCCTGGGAGTGTGTGATGGGACGGAGTATGACTCCGTGTGTCTAATCCCTACCCTGGGAGTGTGTGGTGGGACGGGGTATGACTCTCTGTGTCTAATCCCTACCCTGGGAGTGTGTGATGGGACGGGGTATGACTCTCTGTGTCTAATCCCTGCCCTGGGAGTGTGTGATGGGACAGGGTATGACTCTCTGTGTCTAATCCCTACCCTGGGAGTGTGTGATGGGATGGGGTATGACTCTCTGTGTCTAATCCCTACCCTGGGAGTGTGTGATGGGACGGGGTATGACTCGCTGTGTATAATCCCTACCCTGGGATTGTGTGATGGGACGGGGTAAGACTCTCTGTCTAATCCCTACCCTGCGAGTGTGTGATGGAACACGGTCTGAATCTGTGTCTAATCCCAACCCTGGGAGTGTGCGATGGGACGGAGAATGACTCCCTGTGTCTATGCCCGTGCCACTTCCCTGGGAGAGTGTGATGGGACCGAGTATGACTCTCTGTGTCTAATCCCTACCCTGGGAGTGTGTGATGGGACGGGGTATGACTCTCTGTGTCTAATCCCTACCCTGGGAGTGTGTGATGGGACGGCGTATGACTCTCTGTATCTATACCCATGCCTCTGCCCTGGGAGTGTGTGACGGGACGGGGTATGACTCTGTGTCTAATCCCTAACCCCCACCCTGGGTGTGTGTGATGGGACGGGGTATGACTCTCTGTGTCTAATCCCTACCCTGGGAGTGTGTGATGGGACGGGGTATGACTCTCTGTATCTATACCCATGCCTCTGCCCTGGGAGTGTGTGATCGGACGGGGAAAGAGTCTCTGTGTCTAATCCCTACCCTGGAAGTGTGTGATGGGACGGGGTATGACTCTCTGTGTCTAATCCCTACCCTGGGAGTGTGTGATGGAACGGGGTATGACTCTCTGTGTCTATACCCGTGCCACTACCCTGGAGTGTGTGATGGGACGGAGAATGACTCTCTGTGTCTTTACCCATGCCTCTACCCTGGGAGTGTGTGATGGGACGGGGTATGACTCTGTGTCTAATTCCTACCCTGGGAGTGTTTGCTGGACAGGGTATGACTCCCTGTGTCTAATCCCTACACTGGGAGTGTGTGATGGGACGGGGTATGAATCTGTGTCTAATCGCAACCCTGGGAGTGTGTGATGGGACGGGGTATGACTCTCTGTGTCTAATCCCTACCCTGGGAGTATGTGATGGGACAGGGTATGACTCTCTGTGTCTAATCCCTACCCTGGGAGTGTGTGATGGGACAGGGTATGACTCTCTGTGTCTAATCCCTACCCTGGGAGTGTGTGATGGGACGGGGTATGACTCTCTGTGTCTAATCCCTACCCTGGAAGTGTGTGATGGGACGGGGTATGACTCTCTGTGTCTAATCCCTACCCTGGTAGTGTGTGATGGAACGGGGTATGACTCTCTGTGTCTATACCCGTGCCACTACCCTGGAAGTTTGTGATGGGACGGAGAATGACTCTCTGTGTCTTTACCCATGCCTCTACCCTGGGAGTGTGTGATGGGACGGGGTATGAATCTGTGTCTAATCCCAACCCTGGGAGTGTGTGATGGGACGGGGTATGACTCGCTGTGTCTAATCCCAACCCTGGGAGTGTGCGATGGGACGGGGTATGACTCTCTGTGTATATACACGTGCCACTACCCTGGAAGTGTATGATTGGACGGAGAATGACTCCCTGTGTCTATGCCCGTGCCACTACCCTGGGAGTTTGTGATGGGACGGGGTATGACTCTCTGTGTCTAATCCCTACCCTGGGAGTGTGTGATGGGACGGGGTAAGACTCTCTGTGTCTAATCCCTACCCTGCGAGTGTGTGATGGAACGGGGTATGAATCTGTGTCTAATCCCAACTCTGGGAGTGTGCGATGGGACGGGGTATGATTCTCTGTGTATATACACGTGCCACTACCCTGGAAGTGTGTGATTGGACGGAGAATGACTCCCTGTGTCTATGACCGTGCCACTACCCTGGGAGAGTGTGATGGGATGGGGTATGACTCTTTGTGTCTCATCCGTACCCTGGGAGTGTGTGAGGGGACGGGGTATGACTCTGTGTCTAATTCCTACCCTGGGAGTGTTTGCTGCACGAGGTATGACTCTTTGTGTCTCATCCGTACCCTAGGAGTGTGTGATGGGACCGGGTATGACTCTCTGTGTCTAATTCCTACCCCCCCCCTCCCACCCTGGGTGTGTGCGATGGGACGGGGTATGACTCTCTGTGTCTAATCCCAACCCTGGGAGTGTGTGATGGGACGGGCTATGACTCTCTGTGTCTAATCACTACCATGGGAGTGTGTTATGGGATGGGGTATGACTCTCTTTGTCTAATCTCTAAACCGCCTCCCCCCCCCCACCCTGGGAGTGTGTGATGGGACAGGGTATGACTCTCTGTGTCTCATCTCTACCCTGGGAGAGTGTGATGGGACGGGGTATGACTCCCTGTGTCTAATCCCTACTCTGGGAGTGTGTGATGGGACGGGGTATGACTCTCTGTGTCTAATCCCTACCCTGGGAGTGTTTGCTGGACGGGGTATGACTCTCTGTGTCTAATCCCTACACTGGGAGTGTGTGATGGGACAGGGTATGACTCTGTGTCTAATCCCTACCCTGGGAGTGTGTGATTGGACGGAGAATGACTCTCTGTGTCTAATCCCTACCCTGGAAGTGTGTGATGGGACGGGGTATGACTCTCTGTGTCTAATCCCTACCCTGGGAGTGTGTGATGGAACGGGGTATGACTCTCTGTGTCTATACCCGTGCCACTACCCTGGAGTGTGTGATGGGACGGAGAATGACTCTCTGTGTCTTTACCCATGCCTCTACCCTGGGAGTGTGTGATGGGACGGGGTATGACTCTGTGTCTAATTCCTACCCTGGGAGTGTTTGCTGGACGGGGTATGACTCCCTGTGTCTAATCCCTACACTGGGAGTGTGTGATGGGACGGGGTATGAATCTGTGTCTAATCCCAACCCTGGGAGTGTGTGATGGGACGGGGTATGACTCTCTGTGTCTAATCCCTACCCTGGGAGTGTGTGATGGGACAGGGTATGACTCTCTGTGTCTAATCCCTACCCTGGGAGTGTGTGATGGGACGGGGTATGACTCTCTGTGTCTAATCCCTACCCTGGAAGTGTGTGATGGGACGGGGTATGACTCTCTGTGTCTAATCCCTACCCTGGTAGTGTGTGATGGAACGGGGTATGACTCTCTGTGTCTATACCCGTGCCACTACCCTGGAAGTTTGTGATGGGACGGAGAATGACTCTCTGTGTCTTTACCCATGCCTCTACCCTGGGAGTGTGTGATGGGACGGGGTATGAATCTCTGTCTAATCCCAACCCTGGGAGTTTGTGATGGGACGGGGTATGACTCGCTGTGTCTAATCCCAACCCTGGGAGTGTGCGATGGGACGGGGTATGACTCTCTGTGTATATACACGTGCCACTACCCTGGAAGTGTATGATTGGACGGAGAATGACTCCCTGTGTCTATGCCCGTGCCACTACCCTGGGAGTTTGTGATGGGACGGGGTATGACTCTCTGTGTCTAATCCCTACCCTGGGAGTGTGTGATGGGACGGGGTAAGACTCTCTGTGTCTAATCCCTACCCTGCGAGTGTGTGATGGAACGGGGTATGAATCTGTGTCTAATCCCAACTCTGGGAGTGTGCGATGGGACGGGGTATGATTCTCTGTGTATATACACGTGCCACTACCCTGGAAGTGTGTGATTGGACGGAGAATGACTCCCTGTGTCTATGACCGTGCCACTACCCTGGGAGAGTGTGATGGGATGGGGTATGACTCTTTGTGTCTCATCCGTACCCTGGGAGTGTGTGAGGGGACGGGGTATGACTCTGTGTCTAATTCCTACCCTGGGAGTGTTTGCTGCACGAGGTATGACTCTTTGTGTCTCATCCGTACCCTAGGAGTGTGTGATGGGACCGGGTATGACTCTCTGTGTCTAATTCCTACCCCCCCCCTCCCACCCTGGGTGTGTGCGATGGGACGGGGTATGACTCTCTGTGTCTAATCCCAACCCTGGGAGTGTGTGATGGGACGGGCTATGACTCTCTGTGTCTAATCACTACCATGGGAGTGTGTTATGGGATGGGGTATGACTCTCTTTGTCTAATCTCTAAACCGCCTCCCCCCCCCACCCTGGGAGTGTGTGATGGGACAGGGTATGACTCTCTGTGTCTCATCTCTACCCTGGGAGAGTGTGATGGGACGGGGTATGACTCCCTGTGTCTAATCCCTACTCTGGGAGTGTGTGATGGGACGGGGTATGACTCTCTGTGTCTAATCCCTACCCTGGGAGTGTTTGCTGGACGGGGTATGACTCTCTGTGTCTAATCCCTACACTGGGAGTGTGTGATGGGACAGGGTATGACTCTGTGTCTAATCCCTACCCTGGGAGTGTGTGATTGGACGGAGAATGACTCTCTGTGTCTAATCCCTACCCTGGAAGTGTGTGATGGGACGGGGTATGACTCTCTGTGTCTAATCCCTACCCTGGGAGTGTGTGATGGAACGGGGTATGACTCTCTGTGTCTATACCCGTGCCACTACCCTGGAGTGTGTGATGGGACGGAGAATGACTCTCTGTGTCTTTACCCATGCCTCTACCCTGGGAGTGTGTGATGGGACGGGGTATGACTCTGTGTCTAATTCCTACCCTGGGAGTGTTTGCTGGACGGGGTATGACTCCCTGTGTCTAATCCCTACACTGGGAGTGTGTGATGGGACGGGGTATGAATCTGTGTCTAATCCCAACCCTGGGAGTGTGTGATGGGACGGGGTATGACTCTCTGTGTCTAATCCCTACCCTGGGAGTATGTGATGGGACAGGGTATGACTCTCTGTGTCTAATCCCTACCCTGGGAGTGTGTGATGGGACAGGGTATGACTCTCTGTGTCTAATCCCTACCCTGGGAGTGTGTGATGGGACGGGGTATGACTCTCTGTGTCTAATCCCTACCCTGGAAGTGTGTGATGGGACGGGGTATGACTCTCTGTGTCTAATCCCTACCCTGGTAGTGTGTGATGGAACGGGGTATGACTCTCTGTGTCTATACCCGTGCCACTACCCTGGAAGTTTGTGATGGGACGGAGAATGACTCTCTGTGTCTTTACCCATGCCTCTACCCTGGGAGTGTGTGATGGGACGGGGTATGAATCTGTGTCTAATCCCAACCCTGGGAGTGTGTGATGGGACGGGGTATGACTCGCTGTGTCTAATCCCAACCCTGGGAGTGTGCGATGGGACGGGGTATGACTCTCTGTGTATATACACGTGCCACTACCCTGGAAGTGTATGATTGGACGGAGAATGACTCCCTGTGTCTATGCCCGTGCCACTACCCTGGGAGTTTGTGATGGGACGGGGTATGACTCTCTGTGTCTAATCCCTACCCTGGGAGTGTGTGATGGGACGGGGTAAGACTCTCTGTGTCTAATCCCTACCCTGCGAGTGTGTGATGGAACGGGGTATGAATCTGTGTCTAATCCCAACTCTGGGAGTGTGCGATGGGACGGGGTATGATTCTCTGTGTATATACACGTGCCACTACCCTGGAAGTGTGTGATTGGACGGAGAATGACTCCCTGTGTCTATGACCGTGCCACTACCCTGGGAGAGTGTGATGGGATGGGGTATGACTCTTTGTGTCTCATCCGTACCCTGGGAGTGTGTGAGGGGACGGGGTATGACTCTGTGTCTAATTCCTACCCTGGGAGTGTTTGCTGCACGAGGTATGACTCTTTGTGTCTCATCCGTACCCTAGGAGTGTGTGATGGGACCGGGTATGACTCTCTGTGTCTAATTCCTACCCCCCCCCTCCCACCCTGGGTGTGTGCGATGGGACGGGGTATGACTCTCTGTGTCTAATCCCAACCCTGGGAGTGTGTGATGGGACGGGCTATGACTCTCTGTGTCTAATCACTACCATGGGAGTGTGTTATGGGATGGGGTATGACTCTCTTTGTCTAATCTCTAAACCGCCTCCCCCCCCCACCCTGGGAGTGTGTGATGGGACAGGGTATGACTCTCTGTGTCTCATCTCTACCCTGGGAGAGTGTGATGGGACGGGGTATGACTCCCTGTGTCTAATCCCTACTCTGGGAGTGTGTGATGGGACGGGGTATGACTCTCTGTGTCTAATCCCTACCCTGGGAGTGTTTGCTGGACGGGGTATGACTCTCTGTGTCTAATCCCTACACTGGGAGTGTGTGATGGGACAGGGTATGACTCTGTGTCTAATCCCTACCCTGGGAGTGTGTGATTGGACGGAGAATGACTCTCTGTGTCTAATCCCTACCCTGGAAGTGTGTGATGGGACGGGGTATGACTCTCTGTGTCTAATCCCTACCCTGGGAGTGTGTGATGGAACGGGGTATGACTCTCTGTGTCTATACCCGTGCCACTACCCTGGAGTGTGTGATGGGACGGAGAATGACTCTCTGTGTCTTTACCCATGCCTCTACCCTGGGAGTGTGTGATGGGACGGGGTATGACTCTGTGTCTAATTCCTACCCTGGGAGTGTTTGCTGGACGGGGTATGACTCCCTGTGTCTAATCCCTACACTGGGAGTGTGTGATGGGACGGGGTATGAATCTGTGTCTAATACCAACCCTGGGAGTGTGTGATGGGACGGGGTATGACTCTCTGTGTCTAATCCCTACCCTGGGAGTATGTGATGGGACAGGGTATGACTCTCTGTGTCTAATCCCTACCCTGGGAGTGTGTGATGGGACAGGGTATGACTCTCTGTGTCTAATCCCTACCCTGGGAGTGTGTGATGGGACGGGGTATGACTCTCTGTGTCTAATCCCTACCCTGGTAGTGTGTGATGGAACGGGGTATGACTCTCTGTGTCTATACCCGTGCCACTACCCTGGAAGTTTGTGATGGGACGGAGAATGACTCTCTGTGTCTTTACCCATGCCTCTACCCTGGGAGTGTGTGATGGGACGGGGTATGACTCGCTGTGTCTAATCCCAACCCTGGGAGTGTGCGATGGGACGGGGTATGACTCTCTGTGTATATACACGTGCCACTACCCTGGAAGTGTATGATTGGACGGAGAATGACTCCCTGTGTCTATGCCCGTGCCACTACCCTGGGAGTTTGTGATGGGACGGGGTATGACTCTCTGTGTCTAATCCCTACCCTGGGAGTGTGTGATGGGACGGGGTAAGACTCTCTGTGTCTAATCCCTACCCTGCGAGTGTGTGATGGAACAGGGTATGACTCTCTGTGTCTATACCCGTGCCACTACCCTGGGAGTTTGTGATGGGACGGGGTATGACTCTCTGTGTCTATACCCATGCCTCTACCCTGGGAGAGTGTGACGGGACGGGGTATGACTGTGTCTAATCCCTACCCTGGGAGTGTTTGCTGCACGGGGTATGACTCTTTGTGTCTCATCCATACCCTGGGAGTGTGTGATGTGACGGGGTATGACTCTCTGTGTCTAATTCCTAACCCCCCCCTCCCACCCTGGGAGTGTGTGATGGGACGGGGTATGACTCTCTGTGTCTAATTCCTAACCCCCCCCTCCCACCCTGGGAGTGTGTGATGGGACGGGGTAGGAATCTGTGTCTAATCCCTACCCTGGGAGTGTGTGATGGGACGGGGTTTGACTTTCTGTGTATATACGTGTGCCACTACCCTGGAAGTGTGTGATTGGACGGAGAATGACTCCCTGTGTCTATGCCCGTGCCACTACCCCGGGAGAGTGTGATGGGACGGAGTATGACTCTCTGTGTCTATACCCATGCCACTACCCTGGGAGTTTGTGATGGGACGGAGTATGACTCCATGTGTCTAATCCCTACCCTGGGAGTGTGTGATGGGACGGAGTATGACTCCGTGTGTCTAATCCCTACCCTGGGAGTGTGTGGTGGGACGGGGTATGACTCTCTGTGTCTAATCCCTACCCTGGGAGTGTGTGATGGGACGGGGTATGACTCTCTGTGTCTAATCCCTACCCTGGGAGTGTGTGATGGGACAGGGTATGACTCTATGTGTCTAATCCCTACCCTGGGAGTGTGTGATGGGATGGGGTATGACTCTCTGTGTCTAATCCCTACCCTGGGAGTGTGTGATGGGACGGGGTATGACTCGCTGTGTATAATCCCTACCCTGGGATTGTGTGATGGGACGGGGTAAGACTCTCTGTCTAATCCCTACCCTGCGAGTGTGTGATGGAACAGGGTCTGAATCTGTGTCTAATCCCAACCCTGGGAGTGTGCGATGGGACGGAGAATGACTCCCTGTGTCTATGCCCGTGCCACTTCCCTGGGAGAGTGTGATGGGACCGAGTATGACTCTCTGTGTCTAATCCCTACCCTGGGAGTGTGTGATGGGACGGGGTATGACTCTCTGTGTCTAATCCCTACCCTGGGAGTGTGTGATGGGACGGCGTATGACTCTCTGTATCTATACCCATGCCTCTGCCCTGGGAGTGTGTGACGGGACGGGGTATGACTCTGTGTCTAATCCCTAACCCCCACCCTGGGTGTGTGTGATGGGACAGGGTCTGACTCTCTGTGTCTAATCCCTACCCTGGGAGTGTGTGATGGGACGGGGTATGACTCTCTGTATCTATACCCATGCCTCTGCCCTGGGAGTGTGTGATCGGACGGGGAAAGACTCTCTGTGTCTAATCCCTACCCTGGAAGTGTGTGATGGGACGGGGTATGACTCTCTGTGTCTAATCCCTACCCTGGGAGTGTGTGATGGAACGGGGTATGACTCTCTGTGTCTATACCCGTGCCACTACCCTGGAGTGTGTGATGGGACGGAGAATGACTCTCTGTGTCTTTACCCATTCCTCTACCCTGGGAGTGTGTGATGGGACGGGGTATGACTCTGTGTCTAATTCCTACCCTGGGAGTGTTTGCTGGACGGGGTATGACTCCCTGTGTCTAATCCCTACAATGGGAGTGTGTGATGGGACGGGGTATGAATCTGAGTCTAATCCCAACCCTGGGAGTGTGTGTTGGGACGGGGTATGACTCTCTGTGTCTAATCCCTACCCTGGGAGTATGTGATGGGACAGGGTATGACTCTCTGTGTCTAATCCCTATCCTGGGAGTGTGTGATGGGACAGGGTATGACTCTCTGTGTCTAATCCCTACCCTGGGAGTGTGTGATGGGACGGGGTATGACTCTCTGTGTCTAATCCCTACCCTGGAAGTGTGTGATGGGACGGGGTATGACTCTCTGTGTCTAATCCCTACCCTGGTAGTGTGTGATGGAACGGGGTATGACTCTCTGTGTCTATACCCGTGCCACTACCCTGGAAGTTTGTGATGGGACGGAGAATGACTCTCTGTGTCTTTACCCATGCCTCTACCCTGGGAGTGTGTGATGGGACGGGGTATGAATCTGTGTCTAATCCCAACCCTGGGAGTGTGTGATGGGACGGGGTATGACTCGCTGTGTCTAATCCCAACCCTGGGAGTGTGCGATGGGACGGGGTATGACTCTCTGTGTATATACACGTGCCACTACCCTGGAAGTGTATGATTGGACGGAGAATGACTCCCTGTGTCTATGCCCGTGCCACTACCCTGGGAGTTTGTGATGGGACGGGGTATGACTCTCTGTGTCTAATCCCTACCCTGGGAGTGTGTGATGGGACGGGGTAAGACTCTCTGTGTCTAATCCCTACCCTGCGAGTGTGTGATGGAACGGGGTATGAATCTGTGTCTAATCCCAACTCTGGGAGTGTGCGATGGGACGGGGTATGATTCTCTGTGTATATACACGTGCCACTACCCTGGAAGTGTGTGATTGGACGGAGAATGACTCCCTGTGTCTATGACCGTGCCACTACCCTGGGAGAGTGTGATGGGACGGGGTATGACTCTTTGTGTCTCATCCGTACCCTGGGAGTGTGTGAGGGGACGGGGTATGACTCTGTGTCTAATTCCTACCCTGGGAGTGTTTGCTGGACGGGGTATGACTCCCTGTGTCTAATCCCAACCCTGGGAGTGTGCGATTGGACAGGGTATGACTCTCTGTGTCTAATCACTACCCTGCGAGTGTGTGATGGGACGGGGTATGACTCTCTGTGTCTATACCCATGCCTCTACCCTGGGAGTGTGTGACGGGACGGGGTATGACTCTGTGTCTAATCCCTACCCTGGGAGTGTTTGCTGCACGAGGTATGACTCTTTGTGTCTCATCCGTACCCTAGGAGTGTGTGATGGGACCGGGTATGACTCTCTGTGTCTATTCCCAACCCTGGGAGTGTGTGATGGGACGGGCTATGACTCTCTGTGTCTAATCACTACCATGGGAGTGTGTTATGGGATGGGGTATGACTCTCTTTGTCTAATCTCTAAACCGCCTCCCCCCCCCACCCTGGGAGTGTGTGATGGGACAGGGTATGACTCTCTGTGTCTCATCTCTACCCTGGGAGAGTGTGATGGGACGGGGTATGACTCCCTGTGTCTAATCCCTACTCTGGGAGTGTGTGATGGGACGGGGTATGACTCTCTGTGTCTAATCCCTACCCTGGGAGTGTTTGCTGGACGGGGTATGACTCTCTGTGTCTAATCCCTACACTGGGAGTGTGTGATGGGACAGGGTATGACTCTGTGTCTAATCCCTACCCTGGGAGTGTGTGATTGGACGGAGAATGACTCTCTGTGTCTAATCCCTACCCTGGAAGTGTGTGATGGGACGGGGTATGACTCTCTGTGTCTAATCCCTACCCTGGGAGTGTGTGATGGAACGGGGTATGACTCTCTGTGTCTATACCCGTGCCACTACCCTGGAGTGTGTGATGGGACGGAGAATGACTCTCTGTGTCTTTACCCATGCCTCTACCCTGGGAGTGTGTGATGGGACGGGGTATGACTCTGTGTCTAATTCCTACCCTGGGAGTGTTTGCTGGACGGGGTATGACTCCCTGTGTCTAATCCCTACACTGGGAGTGTGTGATGGGACGGGGTATGAATCTGTGTCTAATCCCAACCCTGGGAGTGTGTGATGGGACGGGGTATGACTCTCTGTGTCTAATCCCTACCCTGGGAGTATGTGATGGGACAGGGTATGACTCTCTGTGTCTAATCCCTACCCTGGGAGTGTGTGATGGGACGGGGTATGACTCTCTGTGTCTAATCCCTACCCTGGAAGTGTGTGATGGGACGGGGTATGACTCTCTGTGTCTAATCCCTACCCTGGTAGTGTGTGATGGAACGGGGTATGACTCTCTGTGTCTATACCCGTGCCACTACCCTGGAGTGTGTGATGGGACGGAGAATGACTCTCTGTGTCTTTACCCATTCCTCTACCCTGGGAGTGTGTGATGGGACGGGGTATGACTCTGTGTCTAATTCCTACCCTGGGAGTGTGTGATGGGACGGGGTATGACTCTCTGTATCTATACCCATGCCTCTGCCCTGGGAGTGTGTGATCGGACGGGGAAAGACTCTCTGTGTCTAATCCCTACCCTGGAAGTGTGTGATGGGACGGGGTATGACTCTCTGTGTCTAATCCCTACCCTGGGAGTGTGTGATGGAACGGGGTATGACTCTCTGTGTCTATACCCGTGCCACTACCCTGGAGTGTGTGATGGGACGGAGAATGACTCTCTGTGTCTTTACCCATTCCTCTACCCTGGGAGTGTGTGATGGGACGGGGTATGACTCTGTGTCTAATTCCTACCCTGGGAGTGTTTGCTGGACGGGGTATGACTCCCTGTGTCTAATCCCTACAATGGGAGTGTGTGATGGGACGGGGTATGAATCTGAGTCTAATCCCAACCCTGGGAGTGTGTGTTGGGACGGGGTATGACTCTCTGTGTCTAATCCCTACCCTGGGAGTATGTGATGGGACAGGGTATGACTCTCTGTGTCTAATCCCTATCCTGGGAGTGTGTGATGGGACAGGGTATGACTCTCTGTGTCTAATCCCTACCCTGGGAGTGTGTGATGGGACGGGGTATGACTCTCTGTGTCTAATCCCTACCCTGGAAGTGTGTGATGGGACGGGGTATGACTCTCTGTGTCTAATCCCTACCCTGGTAGTGTGTGATGGAACGGGGTATGACTCTCTGTGTCTATACCCGTGCCACTACCCTGGAAGTTTGTGATGGGACGGAGAATGACTCTCTGTGTCTTTACCCATGCCTCTACCCTGGGAGTGTGTGATGGGACGGGGTATGAATCTGTGTCTAATCCCAACCCTGGGAGTGTGTGATGGGACGGGGTATGACTCGCTGTGTCTAATCCCAACCCTGGGAGTGTGCGATGGGACGGGGTATGACTCTCTGTGTATATACACGTGCCACTACCCTGGAAGTGTATGATTGGACGGAGAATGACTCCCTGTGTCTATGCCCGTGCCACTACCCTGGGAGTTTGTGATGGGACGGGGTATGACTCTCTGTGTCTAATCCCTACCCTGGGAGTGTGTGATGGGACGGGGTAAGACTCTCTGTGTCTAATCCCTACCCTGCGAGTGTGTGATGGAACGGGGTATGAATCTGTGTCTAATCCCAACTCTGGGAGTGTGCGATGGGACGGGGTATGATTCTCTGTGTATATACACGTGCCACTACCCTGGAAGTGTGTGATTGGACGGAGAATGACTCCCTGTGTCTATGACCGTGCCACTACCCTGGGAGAGTGTGATGGGACGGGGTATGACTCTTTGTGTCTCATCCGTACCCTGGGAGTGTGTGAGGGGACGGGGTATGACTCTGTGTCTAATTCCTACCCTGGGAGTGTTTGCTGGACGGGGTATGACTCCCTGTGTCTAATCCCAACCCTGGGAGTGTGCGATTGGACAGGGTATGACTCTCTGTGTCTAATCACTACCCTGCGAGTGTGTGATGGGACGGGGTATGACTCTCTGTGTCTATACCCATGCCTCTACCCTGGGAGTGTGTGACGGGACGGGGTATGACTCTGTGTCTAATCCCTACCCTGGGAGTGTTTGCTGCACGAGGTATGACTCTTTGTGTCTCATCCGTACCCTAGGAGTGTGTGATGGGACCGGGTATGACTCTCTGTGTCTATTCCCAACCCTGGGAGTGTGTGATGGGACGGGCTATGACTCTCTGTGTCTAATCACTACCATGGGAGTGTGTTATGGGATGGGGTATGACTCTCTTTGTCTAATCTCTAAACCGCCTCCCCCCCCCACCCTGGGAGTGTGTGATGGGACAGGGTATGACTCTCTGTGTCTCATCTCTACCCTGGGAGAGTGTGATGGGACGGGGTATGACTCCCTGTGTCTAATCCCTACTCTGGGAGTGTGTGATGGGACGGGGTATGACTCTCTGTGTCTAATCCCTACCCTGGGAGTGTTTGCTGGACGGGGTATGACTCTCTGTGTCTAATCCCTACACTGGGAGTGTGTGATGGGACAGGGTATGACTCTGTGTCTAATCCCTACCCTGGGAGTGTGTGATTGGACGGAGAATGACTCTCTGTGTCTAATCCCTACCCTGGAAGTGTGTGATGGGACGGGGTATGACTCTCTGTGTCTAATCCCTACCCTGGGAGTGTGTGATGGAACGGGGTATGACTCTCTGTGTCTATACCCGTGCCACTACCCTGGAGTGTGTGATGGGACGGAGAATGACTCTCTGTGTCTTTACCCATGCCTCTACCCTGGGAGTGTGTGATGGGACGGGGTATGACTCTGTGTCTAATTCCTACCCTGGGAGTGTTTGCTGGACGGGGTATGACTCCCTGTGTCTAATCCCTACACTGGGAGTGTGTGATGGGACGGGGTATGAATCTGTGTCTAATCCCAACCCTGGGAGTGTGTGATGGGACGGGGTATGACTCTCTGTGTCTAATCCCTACCCTGGGAGTATGTGATGGGACAGGGTATGACTCTCTGTGTCTAATCCCTACCCTGGGAGTGTGTGATGGGACGGGGTATGACTCTCTGTGTCTAATCCCTACCCTGGAAGTGTGTGATGGGACGGGGTATGACTCTCTGTGTCTAATCCCTACCCTGGTAGTGTGTGATGGAACGGGGTATGACTCTCTGTGTCTATACCCGTGCCACTACCCTGGAAGTTTGTGATGGGACGGAGAATGACTCTCTGTGTCTTTACCCATGCCTCTACCCTGGGAGTGTGTGATGGGACGGGGTATGAATCTGTGTCTAATCCCAACCCTGGGAGTGTGTGATGGGACGGGGTATGACTCGCTGTGTCTAATCCCAACCCTGGGAGTGTGTGATGGGACGGGGTATGACTCTCTGTGTATATACACGTGCCACTACCCTGGAAGTGTATGATTGGACGGAGAATGACTCCCTGTGTCTATGCCCGTGCCACTACCCTGGGAGTTTGTGATGGGACGGGGTATGACTCTCTGTGTCTAATCCCTACCCTGGGAGTGTGTGATGGGACGGGGTAAGACTCTCTGTGTCTAATCCCTACCCTGCGAGTGTGTGATGGAACGGGGTATGAATCTGTGTCTAATCCCAACTCTGGGAGTGTGCGATGGGACGGGGTATGATTCTCTGTGTATATACACGTGCCACTACCCTGGAAGTGTGTGATTGGACGGAGAATGACTCCCTGTGCCTATGACCGTGCCACTACCCTGGGAGAGTGTGATGGGACGGGGTATGACTCTCTGTGTCTAATCCCTACCCTGGGAGTGTGTGATGGGACGGGGTATGACTCTCTGTATCTATACCCATGCCTCTGCCCTGGGAGTGTGTGATGGGACGGGGTATGACTCTGTGTCTAATCCCTACCCTGGGAGTGTTTGCTGCACGGGGTATGACTCTTTGTGTCTCATCCGTACCCTGGGAGTGTGTGAGGGGACGGGGTATGACTCTGTGTCTAATTCCTACCCTGGGAGTGTTTGCTGGACGGGGTATGACTCCCTGTGTCTAATCCCTACCCTGGGAGTGTTTGCTGCACGAGGTATGACTCTTTGTGTCTCATCCGTACCCTAGGAGTGTGTGATGGGACCGGGTATGACTCTCTGTGTCTAATTCCTACCCCCCCCCCCTCCCACCCTGGGTGTGTGCGACGGGACGGGGTATGACTCTCTGTGTCTAATCCCAACCCTGGGAGTGTGTGATGGGACGGGCTATGACTCTCTGTGTCTAATCACTACCATGGGAGTGTGTTATGGGATGGGGTATGACTCTCTTTGTCTAATCTCTAAACCGCCTCCCCCCCCCCACCCTGGGAGTGTGTGATGGGACAGGGTATGACTCTCTGTGTCTCATCTCTACCCTGGGAGAGTGTGATGGGACGGGGTATGACTCCCTGTGTCTAATCCCTACTCTGGGAGTGTGTGATGGGACGGGATATGACTCTCTGTGTCTAATCCCTACCCTGGGAGTGTTTGCTGGACGGGGTATGACTCTCTGTGTCTAATCCCTACACTGGGAGTGTGTGATGGGACAGGGTATGACTCTGTGTCTAATCCCTACCCTGGGAGTGTGTGATTGGACGGAGAATGACTCTCTGTGTCTAATCCCTACCCTGGGAGTGTGTGATGGGACGGGGTATGACTCTCTGTGTTTATACCCGTGCCACTACCCTGGAAGTGTGTGATGGGACGGAGAATGACTCTCTGTGTCTATACCCGTGCCACTACCCTGGGAGTTTGTGATGGGACGGGGTATGACTCTCTGTGTTTATTCCCTACCCTAGGAGTCTGTGCTGGGACGGGGTATGACTCTCTGTGTCTAATCCCAACCCTGGGAGTGTGTGATGGGACGGGGTATGACTCTCTGTGTCTCATCCGTACCCTGGGAGTGTGTGAGGGGACGGGGTATGACTCTGTGTCTAATTCCTACCCTGGGAGTGTTTGCTGGACGGGGTATGACTCCCTGTGTCTAATCCCAACCCTGGGAGTGTGCGATTGGACAGGGTATGACTCTCTGTGTCTAATCACTACCCTGCGAGTGTGTGATGGGACGGGGTATGACTCTCTGTGTCTATACCCATGCCTCTACCCTGGGAGTGTGTGACGGGACGGGGTATGACTCTGTGTCTAATCCCTACCCTGGGAGTGTTTGCTGCACGAGGTATGACTCTTTGTGTCTCATCCGTACCCTAGGAGTGTGTGATGGGACCGGGTATGACTCTCTGTGTCTATTCCCAACCCTGGGAGTGTGTGATGGGACGGGCTATGACTCTCTGTGTCTAATCACTACCATGGGAGTGTGTTATGGGATGGGGTATGACTCTCTTTGTCTAATCTCTAAACCGCCTCCCCCCCCCACCCTGGGAGTGTGTGATGGGACAGGGTATGACTCTCTGTGTCTCATCTCTACCCTGGGAGAGTGTGATGGGACGGGGTATGACTCCCTGTGTCTAATCCCTACTCTGGGAGTGTGTGATGGGACGGGGTATGACTCTCTGTGTCTAATCCCTACCCTGGGAGTGTTTGCTGGACGGGGTATGACTCTCTGTGTCTAATCCCTACACTGGGAGTGTGTGATGGGACAGGGTATGACTCTGTGTCTAATCCCTACCCTGGGAGTGTGTGATTGGACGGAGAATGACTCTCTGTGTCTAATCCCTACCCTGGAAGTGTGTGATGGGACGGGGTATGACTCTCTGTGTCTAATCCCTACCCTGGGAGTGTGTGATGGAACGGGGTATGACTCTCTGTGTCTATACCCGTGCCACTACCCTGGAGTGTGTGATGGGACGGAGAATGACTCTCTGTGTCTTTACCCATGCCTCTACCCTGGGAGTGTGTGATGGGACGGGGTATGACTCTGTGTCTAATTCCTACCCTGGGAGTGTTTGCTGGACGGGGTATGACTCCCTGTGTCTAATCCCTACACTGGGAGTGTGTGATGGGACGGGGTATGAATCTGTGTCTAATCCCAACCCTGGGAGTGTGTGATGGGACGGGGTATGACTCTCTGTGTCTAATCCCTACCCTGGGAGTATGTGATGGGACAGGGTATGACTCTCTGTGTCTAATCCCTACCCTGGGAGTGTGTGATGGGACGGGGTATGACTCTCTGTGTCTAATCCCTACCCTGGAAGTGTGTGATGGGACGGGGTATGACTCTCTGTGTCTAATCCCTACCCTGGTAGTGTGTGATGGAACGGGGTATGACTCTCTGTGTCTATACCCGTGCCACTACCCTGGAAGTTTGTGATGGGACGGAGAATGACTCTCTGTGTCTTTACCCATGCCTCTACCCTGGGAGTGTGTGATGGGACGGGGTATGAATCTGTGTCTAATCCCAACCCTGGGAGTGTGTGATGGGACGGGGTATGACTCGCTGTGTCTAATCCCAACCCTGGGAGTGTGTGATGGGACGGGGTATGACTCTCTGTGTATATACACGTGCCACTACCCTGGAAGTGTATGATTGGACGGAGAATGACTCCCTGTGTCTATGCCCGTGCCACTACCCTGGGAGTTTGTGATGGGACGGGGTATGACTCTCTGTGTCTAATCCCTACCCTGGGAGTGTGTGATGGGACGGGGTAAGACTCTCTGTGTCTAATCCCTACCCTGCGAGTGTGTGATGGAACGGGGTATGAATCTGTGTCTAATCCCAACTCTGGGAGTGTGCGATGGGACGGGGTATGATTCTCTGTGTATATACACGTGCCACTACCCTGGAAGTGTGTGATTGGACGGAGAATGACTCCCTGTGCCTATGACCGTGCCACTACCCTGGGAGAGTGTGATGGGACGGGGTATGACTCTCTGTGTCTAATCCCTACCCTGGGAGTGTGTGATGGGACGGGGTATGACTCTCTGTATCTATACCCATGCCTCTGCCCTGGGAGTGTGTGATGGGACGGGGTATGACTCTGTGTCTAATCCCTACCCTGGGAGTGTTTGCTGCACGGGGTATGACTCTTTGTGTCTCATCCGTACCCTGGGAGTGTGTGAGGGGACGGGGTATGACTCTGTGTCTAATTCCTACCCTGGGAGTGTTTGCTGGACGGGGTATGACTCCCTGTGTCTAATCCCTACCCTGGGAGTGTTTGCTGCACGAGGTATGACTCTTTGTGTCTCATCCGTACCCTAGGAGTGTGTGATGGGACCGGGTATGACTCTCTGTGTCTAATTCCTACCCCCCCCCCTCCCACCCTGGGTGTGTGCGACGGGACGGGGTATGACTCTCTGTGTCTAATCCCAACCCTGGGAGTGTGTGATGGGACGGGCTATGACTCTCTGTGTCTAATCACTACCATGGGAGTGTGTTATGGGATGGGGTATGACTCTCTTTGTCTAATCTCTAAACCGCCTCCCCCCCCCCACCCTGGGAGTGTGTGATGGGACAGGGTATGACTCTCTGTGTCTCATCTCTACCCTGGGAGAGTGTGATGGGACGGGGTATGACTCCCTGTGTCTAATCCCTACTCTGGGAGTGTGTGATGGGACGGGGTATGACTCTCTGTGTCTAATCCCTACCCTGGGAGTGTTTGCTGGACGGGGTATGACTCTCTGTGTCTAATCCCTACACTGGGAGTGTGTGATGGGACAGGGTATGACTCTGTGTCTAATCCCTACCCTGGGAGTGTGTGATTGGACGGAGAATGACTCTCTGTGTCTAATCCCTACCCTGGGAGTGTGTGATGGGACGGGGTATGACTCTCTGTGTTTATACCCGTGCCACTACCCTGGAAGTGTGTGATGGGACGGAGAATGACTCTCTGTGTCTATACCCGTGCCACTACCCTGGGAGTTTGTGATGGGACGGGGTATGACTCTCTGTGTTTATTCCCTACCCTAGGAGTCTGTGCTGGGACGGGGTATGACTCTCTGTGTCTAATCCCAACCCTGGGAGTGTGTGATGGGACGGGGTATGACTCTCTGTGTCTAATCCCTACCCTGGGAGTGTGTTATGGGACGGGGTATGACTCTCTGTGTCTAATCCCTACCCTTGGAGTGTGTGATGGGACGGAGTATGACTCTCTGTGTCTATACCCCTGCCACTACCCTGGGAGTGTGTGATGTGACGGGGTATGACTCTCTGTGTCTAATCCCTACCCTTGGAGTGTGTGATGGGACGGAGTATGACTCTCTGTGTCTATACCCGTGCCACTACCCTGGGAGTTTGTGATGGGACGGGGTATGACTCTGTGTCTAATCCCTACCCTGGGAGTGTGTGATGGGACAGGGTATGACTCTCTGTGTCTTATCCCTACCCCGCCTACCCTGGGAGTTTGTGATGGGACGGGGTATGACTCTCTGTGTCTATACCCGTGCTACTACCCTGGGGGTGTGTAGGGGATTCTGTAGAATGGAATCAATTGGGAAGGCTCTATGTAACAGACAGACAGTGCTTTCAGCAGACCCCATGTGTAGGTCAAGGTGATCTGGGCAACATAAGAAATACCAACATAATTTAAACAATTCTTGTGAAAGTTTTAATGCAAATTTGTTACATTCTCTTTCACCTTCAACACCAAAATCAAACAGTAGAAATCTTTTTATTCTCTGTGACTACAATCTCAATATATAAATAAATTCTAAATAAAAATTACAATTTATTTCTTTGCAAAGTAAGAAGGAAACTGCTCCTTTACAGGATAGACCTATGAATTCCAGTATCTCAACAGTGCTGTGGAAGGGTTCCTCCATTTCACACATTGATTACATGCACCAACGGTACACTTTGCTTGCTGTCTGCTCGCGTTTATCACGCCGAGACGCGTAGTGGGTCTCTCTCTCCCACCCCAGTCCCCGTTTGCAGAATGCCACACCTATTCTCCCCCTGGTTTTAGAGGTGGGGGGTGGGTAGCAGTGATAACAGCTCCCATCTTAGACAGGATGGGAGACGAGGAGTCACACAATGAAAGGGGTGGGTGAGAATGCAGATTGCTGGGAAATTCTTGGTCTTTTATAGGTGTCCTGGCTCCACGTCTCCTGAAAGCAAGCAGGTCACGGGGGTGAGCCTCACACACGAGTGCTGCTCCCTCTGATGTGGGAGCAAGGGCCCTAACCGGCATTGGTCCCGAGCAGCCGTTCCAATCGCCAATGGTTGGGGCAGCAGTGGTTTGGGGGGGGGGGGGGGGTTTAGTGGGTTTCATATTGACCCAGAACAGTGCAGAAGAATGGCAGGCAGGGACACCTCTAGGGTCTAGTTTCCAACGTCTCCAGGACGCCACAGGTTCCCTCCAAACTGCCAGGAAGGATGTGGACCCCATCGTCTCACAGAAGTCAGAAACTCTACCCTTCCCTGCCCTTTTTAAAGTCTCAGGAGACTGTGCTTTGTGCAAATTTCAACTCCTCCATGAGTAACCGACACCCCTCCCCCCCACCACAAGGTTCTCTTACCCTACCTCCTGCCACACAGGTCCTGTCTACCCTCTGTACACTGGACATTTTAATCGCGGGAAGTATCACGTCAGGATCCAGGGGGATCAGAGCAAGAGGGGAATAGTGCAGATCTCAATGAGCCAGATCATCACCTCTAACTCCACCACCACTGGACCTAGGGATTTCACATCCAGAAACCAGCCAGAATGCCCCTGACCAATTGGAGCATTGCAAGTTCAAGATGATTCACAAAAATTTATAAAAATAAAAGGTCGATTTCCACCACCCTGCACCCCCATCAGGACCGACTGTGAGGCACAGTAGCTGGCATGTGCTGTCTAACCAAGTATTGTCGTCAAGGTCAGATCCAGCCCATCCCTGTGGGTAAGGATTTCGTTATAGTGGTGTCCGGGGCTGGGGGGGGGGGGTATACGGGTGTTTCTTTGTAGGGACGAGGACACGGAGTTCAGGAACTACCCCCACTTCGCAGCTTGGTGTTCCATCCCTCAGCCCCCGACTGAGCGGGTGCCATGGGGTGCTGCAGGGCCACACGCTAGCCAACAAGCGATTTGCTGGAGGGAGGAAGGAGAACTGTCGGAAACTTCCTGCCTTAGAGAAATCGGGTGTCTGGCCGATCACTGGCACCCCTCGCGCCTTCAGACTTGACTAGACTCACCAGGTGAGTGGGAGGGAGGAAAGTGCCGCTGGCCACTCTCCAAACCTATCCGCCCCATTCCTCGGAAAACCACACACCTCAACAGGCTGGAAACACCCAAGCCCCCGAAGCAGGGATTTGAGAAGGGACAGGAGTGGGATCGTGAACATCCTGGTCCTGGGGAAGGGACAGCAGGTGCGGGGAACATGAAGCAGGCCAGGGTAGCCCGAGCTGAGTGCCCTCACTGGGTATCTTTCCGAAAGCACCTCCCTCCGGGATGCAGTTCAAAACCCGGAATGATCTTCAAGTGTAAAAGTTGCCACATCTGTTCCCTTGGGGTGATGGTGGGTGAGTGAGGGGAGGCTGACTCTGCCCTTGACGTGGGCAACATCGAAAAGCTGGTGGGTGCACAGCAAATCTCCCCCCACCCCACTTCTCTCTGCCAGCCTGGAGGAAAGATGGTGCCCGAGGGAACCCACCAATTGTTTTCAGGATTGGAGAGAGGAGGCAGATCAAAATTCGGGATGGTTTTGGGTTGCACGTTTGTTGGAATATCCCTCAATGGTGTTGAGGGAGAGCACCAGCCCGCCCTCCCCATCCTTCAGGGTCACAGCCGAGTCTTCAGTCATGGCTGATTCAACCTGCCAACGCTCCTCACCGTCCGCTCCTTGAGTATCTACGGACTTGGCTGGTTAGCTGGCTTGCCATGGGAAGGGATGTCAACTCAATCGGATTTTTTTTTTTTTAGGGGGATGGGTGAGGGGAAATCTTGGTGGGTTAATCTCTAATTCTTCATGTTCCTTCACCCCAAGGCCTTCCCTCCAGTAACCCGGGGGGGGGGGGGGGGGGTACAGGGGCTACAGCCCTCTGCCCCGAGATTATGTCACAGTCAATGGCGTCACGCCTCAGCCCGCAAACACCTCACTTCCGCCAGATGCCCCCCTCCCACCCACCCTCTTTCTGAGACCAGTGCAGTGGAACTCCCGCGAGAACGTGGAGGGAGGTGGGTGAGGGAGTTACTTATCCAGGCCGTTCTGCTTGGATTTGATGAAGGCCATTCCATGAGTCCGGAAGTGGGTCTTTAGCAGCGGCTCACTGTCGAACAGCTTTCCGCACACATCGCAGATGACCCTGCCCTCCAGGTGCAGGTCGTCAGACTCTCCCGCCTGCACGCCACCCTTGGGCCCGTCGGACTCCTTCAGCCCGTGCACGATGAAGAGGTGGCGGGCGAGGGAAGGGCGGGCGGTGAAGCAGAGGCCGCACTGGCGGCACTGGTGGGAGGAGGCAGCAGTCCGGTGCTGGGGGATGTGCTGGTGGAAGTCGGAGAAACTGCCGGTGGTGTAGCCGCACTTCATGCAGCGGTACGGCGAGCTCCCGTTCACCTTCCGGCTCTTGGCCCCCTCCGAGGCACAGTGCTCCAGGCCGTCCCGCGAGGCAGCTCTCTTGCGGATGGTGGTCTGTGGAGGGGCAAGGAACACAGGCAGACAGTCAGCCAGATGCACAGAGACAGACACAGACAGTGGGCACAAAGAGTGCAGCAAAGATAAAGACATGCATGCAAATGTCAAGTTGGAAAGACACACAAGCAGGGAAAGCCAGATGCAGACAGACACTGACACGCCTCCGCCACAGAGGCTTAAAGACAGCTTCTACTCCGCTGTTATAACACTACTGAACGGTCCTTTGTCCGATAACATGAATTCTTGACCTCACTATCTACCTCGTTACGATCTTGCACTGCAGTTTCTCTGTGGCTGTTGTAATTTATCGTGCAGCCTGTTGCACAATCTTAATGGTGGACTAAACTCAATAGGTCAAACGTCCTAAAGCTGCTCCCATCTCTTAAGCTCTAATGCACTTGAAAGGCCCAGATAGAGTGGACATGGAGGAGATCTTCCCTATGGTGGGGCAAGTCTAGGACCAGAGGGTCCACTCCGCTGCTTTAGAACAGAGATGAGGAGGGATTTCCTTAGGCAGAGGGTGATCATTCCCACAGGCCACTGTGGAGGCTAAGTTATTGGATATATTTAAAACAGAGAATCATAGGTTCTCGATCGGTAAGGACGTTAAAGGCTACAGGGGGAAGGCAGGAGAATGGGGTTGAGAGATGTAATAGACAGGTATGATCTAATGGTGAAGCAAACTCGAAGGGCTGAATGGCTTTATGAGAAAGGTATTTAGGGCTGTAATTGGGGTGCAGGTAGATGGATGGCACCAGGCAGAAGACAAGATGGGCCAAAGGGCTTGCTTTCTCAAGATTGTCATAGCTAGGGGAGGTAGTGGGAATAAGCTTTTTAAAGGCTCCCAATGGTGTGCATCTCAAATAGCCTCTGACAACCAAGTCCAGCCCCTAGCTTTCCTGTTCCTAGCTACTTAGCACAGCAAAACCGTTTCCACCGACAGAAGGGGCAAAGGCAGGTTATTGGTGCCTTAAAACAAATCACTTCTGACAGATGGGGTCGGCAACTCATCTAGAAGGGAAATTCTGATCTCAAACATACACTGCCTTGCGGCTATTCCCACTCACGGGGAAAGCTTTTTGGGGAGAAACCCCAGGGAAATATCCAGAGCTGGAGCCCCTCGCGCTGACTGGGAGCTCCTGCGACTCCATGTTGTGCATTCACAGATGCTCTTCTGAACACCACTGTTGCAATGCATGGATATTTGAGCTACTGTTGCCTTCCTGTCAGCTTGAACCTGTCTGGCCATTCTCCTCTGATATCTCTTAACAAGGCATTTTCACCCACAAAACTGACACTCACTGTATGTTTTTTGTTCTCACACCATCCTCTGTGAACTCTAGAGACTGCCATGCGTGAAAATCCCAGCAGATCAGCAGATTCTGAGATACTCAGACCACCCCATCTGGCACCAACGATCATTCCACGGTCAAAGTCACTTAGATCACATTTCCTCCGCTTTCTGATGTTTGGTCTGAATGATTGAACCTCTTGACCATGTCTGCATGCTTTTATGCATTGCTTTGCTGCCACATGATTGGCTGATTAGATATTTATATTAATGAGCAGGTGTACAGGTGTACCTAATAAAGTAACCACCATATGCGTGTAACAGCGTAGGGAGTTTAAAAACTTCTCAAAAATGGGTGGGACAGTGGCTCAGCAGGGTAAAGTTAGCCTCGAGCCGCCAGGAACCCAGGGTCAGAGCCCTAGTCTCCGGTACCATGGGTGGGTACGCTGTCTATTTCCCCCAAGTGCTTTGGTTTTCTCCAGCACCAAGTAATAGAGCACGGGAGCAGGCTATTAGGCCCTTCTGGTCCATGCTCCATCCAGGTTAGTCCCATTTGCCTTGATTTGAGCCATACTCTCTCAACTCTAGGGCATTTCAGTAGCGCAGCAGGTCGCACGATGATATTACAGCTCGGGTGTCAATCCCAGCGTTCTCTCCAAGAAGTCTCTGTACATCCTCCCTGCGGAAGGTGTGGGTTTTCTCCAGTTTCCCCCCCACAGTCCAAAGACACAGCGGGGTACCGGGTAGGTTAACTGGCCATTGTAAATTGTCCCATGTTAGGTTAGTCAATTGGGTTGTCAAGGTTTGCTGTGTGGTGCACCTCAAAGGACCCATTCTGCACGGGTTCTCTAAATAAATAAATAAAAACCTTTCCTATCCACGTGTCCGTACAAAAAGTGTTACTGTACCTGCCTCAACCACTTCCTCTGGCAGCTGATTCCACAGAGGCATTACTTTTCTCTTAAATCTTTACTCTCTTACCTGAAACCTAAGCCCTCCCATTCTTGCTACCTCAACTGGGTGCGTTCATAATTAAGTCATGATTATACCCCTCATTATTTTATACACCTCTACACTTCAAGAAATTAAATTCTGGCCTGCCTATACACTCCTGATAACTCAGTCCCTCCAGACCCAAGGTTGTGCATAAGACACAGTAGCAGAATTAGGCCATTTGGTCCATCGAGTCTTTTCTGCCATTCCATCATGGCTGATTTATTATCCTTCTCAACCTGATTCTCCTGCCTTCTCCCTGCCACCCTTCACACCATTACTAATCAAAAACCCATCAACCTCCACTTTAAATATACCCGATCTTTGCCTCCACAAATGCCTGTGGCAATGAATTCTGCAGATTCACCATCCCATGGCTAAAGAAATTCCTCCTCATCTCTGTTCTAAATAGATACCCCTCCATTCTGAGGCTGTGCCCTCTGGTCCCAGATTCTCCCACTACAGAAAGCATCCTCTCTACATCCAGTCTATCTAGGTCTTTCAACACAGTGAATTCCAGTTAATTGCAACACACTGGGACCGGTAAGTTTTCTATTAAGTTTTAATTAAGTTTTCTGCCCCAATTTGTTGAAATTTCATGGAAATAGTTAAAAAAATATATAAAAAAAGACAAACTGCCATTTAACTGAGTAATAAATTATGTATTTAAATGAAGCAAGGACAAATTAGAACACTATCAATACTACTACAGTACTATAAAACTGTATTAGTTGGTAATGGTTATTGATGGAGGGATTCATCGAGTGTGAGCTGCTGTGTTCTTTTGATTGAGTGTAAATGAACAAAATCAGCGCAGACAGTACAGATAATGGACTGTCTACATTGCCTTCCTGCTTGAAGTAATGTAATCCAACAATAAACTGCCTAGCATTCTGTGTAGACACTAGCTCATCACTTTCCTCGTCTTCAGATTCCCTGCCCTGGAGTTGTGGTAAAATGTTTTCAATGATTGCATCCTCCAAATCTTCAGTTTCACTGTAACATTTAAGATAACTGTCAATACCTACAAATTCTTTGTAGTTCCCAATTTGGCATCTCCAAGCCTGAATGTTTGAAACCACAGTGAGCAAAGCCATTCTGAATTGTCTTGCTGCTTATTTCTTGCCAATCATCAGTGACACAGTGTACTGCCTGTGAAAAAATAACCCTTGCACTCACTTCCTTGGCTGTTGAAGACGTCAGTAGATTTTCTTCAATTGCTTCAAGAATGTGCTTCACCAACTTTCTGTGATACATCTTTAATTTTTTATTATTATTCCCATTTCCATTGTACCAAGGATGTTGTCTCAAACATCCCACATTCAGATGTGCTGCACAAGTGTCAAGAACTTTGCTTGATTTCCGCTGTAGCTCCATGTCCCAACTCGTCAGCCATTCCTTAAAAATTTCGTATGTCATCCATGTATTCTTACTAGCACAGTACTCGACTGGTAAACTATCCAAACTCAGCCATTTAGAGCAGCGAGGCTTAATGCAATTCCCAATAACAGTTCCTGACATATCTGCACAACACAGCATAGTTATATGATCCATTGCTTTCTTTGAACCTGAGGTTGTTGCATGTTACTTCTTGCCCCTCGCATTATGTTCATTCTTCTTGCAGTTTACCTTGCTGATGTACCAAGCGTGGGATTGAGGGTTTTGCCACTCCAGTTGTCACTGCCAGCTGACGATGGCTTTTAACTTGGTCCAGTAGGATAATTTTTTTCAGTTAGTGTCAAATCTTTTTGTGGCATTTTGGCAAGGGTCCCAAAATTAATTTAAAGTCAAAATAAAAAAGCAAAATGATCACAAATCACTGCTTCTTGAGTCGGTGTCTGTCTGCACGAATGGATAACATACCACAAGCACATGCAACTGATGCAAATGTTTGCTCTAAGCACGGTTTACACGAGTGCGTGCGACTGACCATGTCCTGTTCCAATTAGGCAGCATAATGTCCCAAATAAAGGGAAGCCGGGCTATTTCCTCTATTTGATTTTGTTCTTTGAGAGTGGTCCCAATTAACTGATGGCCCAATTACCCAGAATCCACTGAATTCAAAGGTTTGAATGAGATCCCTCCTCATTCTTCTAAACTCCAGTGAGTACAGGCCTCCTCGTACATTAACACTCTGCTTCCTGGAACTATTCTCGTGAAGCTCCTCTGCACCCTCTCCAATGCCAGTACATCTTTTCTGAATAAGGACCAAAAACTGGTCATGATACTCTGTGCAGTCTGATCAATGCTTTGTAAAGCCTCAGTATGACACACTTACTCTTTGATTTCAAGAGGACTAGAATAAATTCTAACATTGCACTTGCCTTCCTTACTATTGACTCAACCTGCAAGTTAACCTTTAGGGAATCCTACCCAAGGAATCCCAGGACTTCTTGTACCTCTGATTTTTAAATTTTTTTTCCTCTCCCTGTAGAAAATAGTCTACACCTTTATTCCTTCTACCCAAGTGCATGGCCATACAATTCCTTACACTATATTCCATCTGCCACTTCTTTGCCTATTTTTCCAATATGTGCGTCTGCAAGCTCCCCGCTTCCTCAACACGACCTGCCCTTCGACTTATGTTCGCATCGCCTGCAAACCTGGCCACAATGCCATTAATTCTATCATCCAAATCACTGAGAAAATGTGAAAAGTGGTCCCAACAATGACTCCTGTGGAACACCTCTAGTCACTGGCAGCCAACCAGAAAAAGCCTGCTTTCCTCCCGCTCTTTGCCTCCTGCCAGTCAGCCAATCCTCTATCCATGCTAGTATCTTTTGTGTAATACCATGGGCCTGCATCTTAAGCAGCCTCATTTGCAGCACCTTATCAAAGGCCTTCTTCAAATACACGTAAACAACATCCACTGACTCCTTTGTCTATCCTGTCTGTTACTTCCTCAAAGGATTTCAACAGGCAAGACTTCCCTTTAAGGAAACCATGCTGAATTTGGCCTATTTTATCATGTGCTACCAAGGACCCTGGAACCACATCGTTAACAATTGACTCCAACATCTTCCCAACCACTGAGGCCAGGCTAACTGGCCTATGATTTCCTTTCTTCTGCCTCCCTCCTTTATTACAGAGTGGAGTGACATTTTCCAGTCCTCTGGAACCACTCCAGAAACGAGTGATTCTTGACAGATCATTACTAATGGTGTGGACCCCTAATAGCCTCTGACAACCAAGTCCAGCTCCTGGCCTTCACATGTGGCTTAGCTACTAACCCCAGTGGAAATTTTCCTACTGACAGGAGGAGGGGCAAAGGCGGGTTACTGGCGCATTAAAACCACTTGCTTCAGGTAGATGGGGCTCATCAGCCGTGGCTGGAAGCTCATCTAGGAGAAGGAAAACTCATTTCGAACCTCTGCTGCCTTGTGGCAATACCCACTCATGGGGAAGGGTTTGGGAGAAAACCCAGAGGGGCAATCCAGATCTGACAGTAAGACAGTCCTACATTGAGGTTGCTGACTGGTAACTCCTGCAATATTGCCGGTGTCAAACAGTATTTGTCTCTGTTGCTCCTTCAGGTTCATCAGATGCGTGGAGAGGGGGAGCTTGCTACATGGGCAACAGCTTTATCTCCATATTGTACTGCCCAGGGCTCTGTATCTAGACAGTTAGGACACAACATCCATTGTTGACCCTGACCAACAGAGGCCTCAACTCTCACTTCTGCCCCATGATTCTCCCGAATCTCTGGCACACTGCTAGTATCTTCCACAGTAAACTGATGCAAAATATTTATTAAGTTTGTCCACTGTTTCTTAGTCCTCCATTACTACCTCTGCAGTGTCATTTTTCCAGTGGTCTAATGTCCACTCTCGCCTCTCTTTTACTCTTTCTATATCTGAAAATATCTTTGGTATCCTCTTTTGACAAGCTTCCTTCACATTTCATTTCTTTTTATCTCATGGCTCTTGTTAGTTGCCTTCTCTTGGGTTTTTATCCCAATCTTCTAATTCCCCACCAGGTTTGCTATATTACATCCACTCTCTTTTATGCGACTTTTAACTTCCCTCGTCAGCTACAGTGGTGTCATTCTCCCTTTAGAATACTTCATCTTTGGTAAGTATCTATCCTGTGCCTTCGGTCTTGCCCCCAGAAACTTCAGCCATTGCTGTTCTGCCATCATCCCTTCCAACCAACTTTGACCAACTCCCCTCTCATGCCTCTGTCATTCCTTTTATTCAACTGTAATACATCTCATTTTATCTTCTCTATCTCAAACAGCAGGGCGAATTTTATCATATTATGATCACTGTTCTCTAAGGGTTCTTTTACCCTAAGCTCCCTAATCAGATCTGGTTCATTTTACTACACTGAACCCAGAACTGTCTTCTCCTTACTGGGATCAACCACAAGCTGCTCTAAAAAGCCATCTTATAGGCATTTTACAAATTCCCTTTTGGGATCCAGCATCAACCTGATTTTCCCCAATCTATCTGCATTTTGAAACCTCCCATAACTATGGCAACATTGACCTTTTTATAAGTCTTTTCTATCTCCTGTTGTAATTTGTAGCCCACATCCTGGTTACTATTCGAAGACCCATATATACCTCCCATCAGGTCTTTTTACCCTTGCAGTTTCTTAACTGTGCCCACAAAGATTCTATATCTTCCAATCCTATGTCACCTCGTTCGAAGGATTTGATTTCATTTTTTTACCAGTAGAGTCATCCTATTGCCTGTCCTTTTGATACAATGTGTATCCTTGGATGTCAAGGTCCAAACTATGATCTTTCAGCCACGACTCGGTGATGTCCATGACATCAATCTCTAAATGTGCTACTAGATCATCTACCTTATTTAATAGACAATAGGTGCAGGAGTAGGCCCTTCGGCCCTTCTAGCCAGCTCCGCCATTCACTGTGATCATGGCTGATCATACACAATCAGTACCCCGTTCCTGCCCTCTCCCCATATCCCTTGACCCCACTATCTATAAGAGCTCTGTCTAACTCTCACTTGAAAGCATCCAGAGACTTGGTCTCAACTTCCTTCTGGGGCAGAGCATTCCACATATCCACCACTCTCTGGGTGAAAAAGTTTTTCCACATTGCTGTTCTAAATGGCCTATCCCTTATTCTTAAACTGTGGCCTCTAGTTCTGGACCCACCTATCAGCAGGAACATGCTTCCTGCCTCCAGCATGTCCAATCCCTTAATAATCTTATATGTCTCAATCAGATCCCCTCCCATTCTTCTAAATTCCAGTGTATACAAGCCCAGTCGCTCCAATCTTTCAACATATGACAGTACTGCCATTCCGGGAATTAACCTTGTGAACCTACGCTGCACTCCCTCAATAGCAAGAATGTCCTTCCTCAAATTTGGAGACTAAAACTGCACACAATACTCCATGTGGGATCTCACCGGGGCCCTACACAGCTGCAGAAGGACCTCTTTACTCCTATACTCAATTCCTCTTGTTATAAAATAATATACAGCATACATTCAAATTTAACACTTTCAGTCCTGTATTCATCACCCTTTTCAACCCCCTCCCCATTACACTTCAACTCATTCCACTGATTGCAATTTTACCCTATCATCTGCCCGTCCTTCCACACAGTCTCACTACACACTGCATCTAGTTCTACAGTTGGCCCTCCTTATCCACGAGGGATTGGTTCCGGGACCCCCCATGGATACCAAAATTCGCGGATGCTCAAGTCCTTTATTCAACATGTCGCAATGCGGTGGATCTTAGGACCAGTGGCAGAGCTCTGAATCCGCAGTGTTTCTGTTCACGAAAATAATCACGATAACGATTGAAAATAAAGTGGAAATAATAAAGCAATCGGAAAGAGGTGAAATGTCATTGGAAAAGCGTTAGGCTACAGTCGGTAACGATCGGAACAATTTTAATGGATAAAGTGAGAAAGGCCCTGCCCCGATGAAAGCTACAATTATTACTAAGCAACGCAGTGGTTTAATTATTGGGTTTTGGGGTTTTGGGTTTTTGATCCTCCACGTCAACCCGGCACGGTGGAGAGCGCATTCCATAGCGATCTGTTAGTAGATCACACTTGCGTTCCCAAGCCCAGCGCTGAAACGTATGTTCTTGTGTTTTATATGCATAGAAAGGTATGCATATAAAGGTAAAGTATGTACTATGTATGAAGACAAACGTTTGACTTAACTGACGCTAAATAATACTGGATATACCTGTTCCGACTTACTTAGTTAAGAGAACTTCCGATTTTTTTCGATCCCGATCCACGATAACCCATGCACATCCTCCTGTATACTTTAAATCATCTCTAGATTACTTGTAATACCTAATACAATGTAAATGCTATGTAAAATAGTTGTTATACTGCATTGTTTAGGGAATAATGACAAGAAAAAAAAAGTCTACATGCTTGAACAACAAGTGCTGGAAGAGCACTTCCGGGTTTTCTCGATTCGCGATTGGTTGAATTCGTGCATGCGGAATTCGCGGATAAGGAGGGCCGACTGTAAATCAAATGCCCCATCCTCGGCCCTACCACTCCAGTTCCCATCCCCTGCCAAATTAGTTTAAGCCCTCCCCAAAAGTTTTGGCAAACCTGTCTGCAAGGATAATGATCCTCCCCAGGTTCAGGTGTAACCTGTCCCTTTTGTATAAGTCATACCTTCCGCTGAAGAGATCTGAACCCCTGCCCCCTGCCCCCTGCACCAGCTCCCCAGCCATGCATTCATCTGACAAATCATCCTATCCTTAGCCTTCCTGGTGTGTGGCACAGGCCGCAATCCAGAGATTACTACCCTGGGTGTCCTGCTTTCCAGCTTTACCCAAATCCCTAAATGTTCTCTTCTGGACCTCCTCCCTTTTCCTACCTATGTTGTTGGTACCAATGTGTACAAGGACTTCAAGCTGCTCACCTCCCCCCCTTTAGAATGCTGCGGACCTGAGATATCCTTGACCCTGGCACCTGGGAGGCAACATACCATCCAGCTATCTCCTTCACGAGCACAGAACCTCCTGCCTGCTCCTCTGACCATGGGATTCCCATCTCCCCACTTCCCTCTGAGCCACTGCGACTCTGCAGTCCAAAGACATTGAGCTTGTTGGGTTAACTGACCACAGTAAATCATTCCCTGACTGCGTCCAAGAGTCCAAATGAGCCCGACTATGACTGGGAAGTGAAATCTGGGAGGGGTTGTTGAGAGCATGCATGGAACAAAATGGGAAGAGAGCAAGATTAGTTGAAATAAATAGCTGGTACAGATTGTGGGTGAAGTGACCTGTTTCTCTTCTGTATGACTCTAACCAAATACACCTTTCCATTAAATGGAGCGTTCTCTCGTAACTTAAATAACCAAAATTAACCTGAAAGGTTAAAAACTGAAGGTTACCGCTATACTGAAGGAATTGTCTGAGCTCTACCTGTAATACAAATTAAACAGGGCCATTACTTCATCTGCTAACAGAGTAGTTCTGCTGCGTGCATTCGTCTCGGCTGATCTTACCTTAATGCTGACTCTCTCGAAGAGGTTCTCCTGGTCCTGGATGTGGTCGGCCAAGTTAATACCATGGATGACTTGCAGATGCTTCTCTAGCGTCAGACGGCTGCTAAAAGTCCGCTTGCCCTTGACGCAGTGTCTGAAACGCAAGGCTGCACGTCACTACTGAATCGTACCTGATCGCACTCTTTTAACAGGGTGCTTAAACTGAGGGTGTGATAGCAGCTCACCTAAGGTGACTGTGTGCACCCCACTTAAGAGGTGGCGCAGTAATGTAATGGTATTGCAGCACCAGCAACCCGAGTTAAATTTCTACCGCTGTCTGTAAAGAGTTTGTACGTTCTCCCTGTGACTTTCCTCCAGGTAGGTGTTCTGCTTTCATCCCTCACTCCAATGAAATATGTTAATTACTTATAAAAAGCTTCAAAGAGTGCAGACGGGTGACCTTAGAGGTATACAAGATGATGAGGGGTGTAGATAGAGTGAAATGGTCCATGCTGGTAGTGTAGTGGTTTCCACACCCAGACTTGGAACAAGAGGTTCAGGGTTTGCATCTGGCCAGCTCCTTGCATGCTTTCCATCTGGTTGAGCATTGAGCTAGCAACCTGGCCTCGTAAAGCAGACAAACGCTAAAGAAACGGCAAACAACGTGCAGGGTGGAATTCAGAGTGGATGCTTGTCCCTTGGATTGGGTCAGAAGTAGAGGTCATAGGTTTAGGGTGAAAGGTGAATATTTAAGTGGGAGACTCTTCACCCAGAGTGTGGAATGAGCCACTAGCAGAAGGTTCAACTGTAACATCTAAGAGAAGTTTGTAGGTACATGGATGAGAAAGGGAGGGATGGCTGTGGTGCAGGTACAAATAGATGGGACTAGGCAGAAGAAGAGGTAACTTGTTTGGCCAGAAGGGCCTGTATTACTAAATAAACAAATAGAGGGAATTTGAGGGTCCTTTGTAAACATTTAAAGAGTCTTCAAAACACAAGGTATAACACAAGGTATTTTAGGATCAAAGGAAAGAGTTGCTGCTGATATGGAGGAGGTGACCGTGGTGTTCGAAAATGGTTAAAATAGACAGGCAGGAGGTCACAACTGTGTACAGGGGAACAAAGAACAGTACAGGAACAGGCCTTTGGCCCATGATGATTGTAAATATAATGTCAAATTAAAATAAATTATCCATATTAATTTCATGCGTCTATCTAAAGAGCCTCTGAAATGGCTCCATTGTATCAGCTTTCAGCACCATACATGGCAGCCCATTTCACGCACCCACCATTCTGTGTAAGAAAACATTTACCCCCATATCTTTCTTAACCTTTCCCCTTTTCACCTTAAGGGCATGAACTGCAGAATTTGACATTTTTACAGACAGGGAAAAGGCTTTCTGTGCCATGCAGTCCTTTATATTCCTCAGGGCTCCCCTCAGACTCTCACGAGAAAACAACCCAAGTCAAAACTATCCAAACTGTCAAACCAAACAGAAATTGGGTGAGAAATTTGTGGAAATCTGTGCCTGATTCTGGCCTTACTGACATTTGCCTCTCCAGTTCTCCATTCATTTGTCTGCCTGCAGCCTCCTCCACAGCTAGAGGTTCCTCTAGCAGCTCGTTTGCTCATTCCACATGCCCACAACATTAAAAAGTTGTCCTTCAGGTCCCTTTTAAATCTTTCCCCATTACCTTAAACCTGGCTCCACTAGTTTCTGATTCCCTCTCCCTGGGTAAAAAAACTGCACAGGAAGGACATAGATCGCAATCTTTCCATAATGAAGTCTCTCCTTCTAAATTTGCGTGAATGCTAGTTCGAGGCTAATGGTGTGTCCCCTTCCGTCTCTCTCCCCCACCCCTCCCTTCCGCCTTTCTCTCACCCCAACTGCCCTTCTGCCTTTCCTTCACCCCTCCCTCCCATCTCTCCCCACCCCTCCTGCCTGCCAATCCAACTCTCCCCAGTCTCTCTTCCCCCTCCTTTCATCTCCCTCCCTCCTATCTCTCACCTTCCCAACACTCACCCCAACCCTCCCTCCCCTCTCCCCTACCCCTCCTGCCCTTTCATCTCACTCCCTACCCCTGCCTACCCTCCCACCTCCCTCCATTCCATCTGTCCCCCAGCCCTCCTTTCAGTACCTCAAACTCTGCCTTTCCATCTCTCCCTGATCCCTTCCTCCTCTCTCCCCCACCCCTACCCCTCCTGCCCTTTCATCTCACTCCCTACCCCTGCCTACCCTCCCACCTCCCTCCATTCCATCTCTCCCCCAGCCCTCCTTTCAGTACCTCAAACTCTGCCTTTCCATCTCTCCCTGATCCCTTCCTCCTCTCTCCCCCACCCCTTCTCCTCTGTCCTTCATCTTTCCCGCTTCTCTCCCCCACCCTTCCTGCCATTCCGACTCTCCCCTCGACTCTCTTCACCACTCCCCGTCTCTCTCTCTAGCCCTCCTTTCTGTCTCTCTCCACCCCACCCTCCTATCTCCCTCTCCCTCTATATTGTCCACTGGGCAATGGCCGTGTAAATCGTCGCCAGTCCGGCCTCGAGTCCCTGGGGAAGAGGTTTCCTGGCCTCAGTTACCTGCAGTTGTAAACACGCTTGATCCCCTCGTGGTTCACTCGGACGTGCCTTCGCAAACTGGGTGCCGAACAGAACGACCGTT
The DNA here is from genome assembly GCF_030144855.1 of Hypanus sabinus. Lineage (NCBI taxonomy): Eukaryota > Metazoa > Chordata > Chondrichthyes > Myliobatiformes > Dasyatidae > Hypanus > Hypanus sabinus. The sequence goes on from NC_082714.1 coordinate 84,980,816, forward strand.
CGCAGAGACGGCACGGGAACTTCTTCATTGCCTGTTGACGACATCCATCATGAGACATGGCGGAGAAAAAGAAATACGCCACTGATCCCCATTTCTACTGCACCCCCTTCCAGTTCGGCATCTGAAACCTCCCTTTTACAAAGCATCATCGAATACTTCTGGCAGGGGAATATCTCACTGCATTTCATTTCATGCCCCCTTACACAGAACAGCTCACCCTGAGCACATCATATTGATCAATCCCAAAGGCCAGTGGCTACCGTTCATTAAAAGTTTGAGGAGATTTGGTATGTCACCAAAGACTCTAGCAAATTTCTACAGATATGCTGCAGAGAGCATGCATCCTCGCCTGGTACGGAGGCTCCAACTTACAGGACTGAGAAAAGCTGCACAGCATTGTAGACTCAGCCCACTCTATCATGGGCACTAGTCTCCCCACCACTAAAGGCCGTGCCTCAGAATAGGCAGCATTCGGATCATGCCTTCTCATTACCACTATCTGAGAGCAGGCACAGGAGCCTAAAGATGTACAACGTCTTCCCTCCCCCCTCCCATCCCTGTTAACAGATTTCTGAATGGTTCAAGAATTGTGACTACCATCTCACTATTTTGCAGTACTTATTTATATTTCTTAAAGTTGCTATTTTTCTAGTAGTTTAACCTTTGCTATGCTGCTCATATTTTTATATGATCACCTATATGTGTGTACTTGTTCAGTAATTGTAGTGTTGCTGATTCTGTATTTTTCTAGAAGCTTCCAAGATTTTCTACATCAGCTGCCACACCTCTTGAATCTGACTATCTCACATGTTATCACTGGAATGTGCCGCATCTTTCTGCTGAGCTAGTTTTTTTTAGGATCACAATTTCCTTGATCTCCTCCTTTGCTTTTTCTCTCTCTTTACAGTCAGAGTGAGTTGGTTACTGCTGAAAATACCTCCCCCTTGAGAATGCTCCACAGCTGAGATGTCCCTAAACCAGGCACCGTACCATCCAGGTGTCTCTTTGACACCCACAGAAACCTGTGTCTACTCCTCTAACAACGGAAACCCCCCATCACTACTGAGGTTCTCCTCCCCTCTTCCCTCCTGAGCCACAGCACCAGATTCAATGCCAGAGATCCAGTTGCTGTGGTTCTCCCCTGGTAGGTCACCCCCTCAACAGAATCCAAAGAGGTATTCTTATCACGGAGTGGAACAGCCACATGGGTACTCTGCACTGGCTCTCCAAGTACCCAAGTACTTGTTTCCTGCAACTCCTGTCCATCACCTCCTCATTTTCCTGTTTGAGCCAAGGGTCATCGGGACAGCATTCCAGTTCCTTAACCCTTTCCCTGAAGAGCTGCAGCTTAGTGCAGCTGGTTATGTAGGAGGCTGGAGATTTCCTACAATTCCCACATCTCAAACAAAGATCACAACTCAGCCCCTGGAGCCAATCCCACTACACTAACTATGAACTAACAGACAAAGAATGAAGAAGAAGCTAATCGGAAATGTACCTCATTCGAGTTTGCTGAGCCCGAGCCCCTACTCTAACACCGGTTCACTCACACAATGGTCACTCCTTATTTTTAATAGCCCTTGCTAATGAATTGTGATTTGATTAGGCTGCGAGAAAATGCCGAAAGCCCACGAATATTCCTTTTAAAATTTCTTTGCCTAACCCAATTAACCAGAATCGACAGTGCTGGCGACAAGAGCTGTAAAGAAGCCTTGAAAGTGAGTCTGCAGGTCGCAGAATCAGTTCCGAGTGGTGGTGAGTGAAGTTATCCACGCCAGCTCAGGACCCTGATGGTTGCAGGGTAATAACTGTTCCCAAACCTGGTAGTAGGAGGCTTTTGCAACTGCTGCCAGCTATACTCCACACCTATGCTGTCCTTGCCCTGGGAGTAGATGATAGGATAATGTGGAGGGAGGTTTACTCGGTACTTTCTGACCTGGGAACAGTGCAGAGGGAGCTACAGCACGGTATAGGCACTTTGGCTCACAACGCTCCAAGATCGTTCCAACCTCTCCCTCCCACACAGCCCTCTGTTTTCTTTTTATCCCTTTCCTCCTCAACTAATCTGGGAGGGCCTGGTGGGAGCTCAAAGCACGCAGATTCCTTGTCACCCCAGGTCCACAGATGCTATGCGCTCTGCCCTTGCCCTCGGTCACTCACTTTGCCATGATCCCTCTTCATGTGGGTCACATACTCCTCGCGCTCCGGGAACCACATCTGGCACTGGCTGCACGTCCAGCCGGCATTCTTCAGCTTCAGCCTCATCTCCTTCCGCCGCTGCAAGCTCAGGACGTCCTTGGGGCTGGCGGACGACTCGTCGGTCAACGAGTCCACCGAGTCTGGGCTTGACTTTGGCACAGGTTTGACCGGTGTGGCCGGCTGGCTCTGCACCGGCTCCTCGCTTTTCAGGCTGGAGTGGGTGCTCTGCAGGGGAAGAAAGCCACATTCAGAGGTTGCACTAGACAAACAGAACTACTGCTCGGCTGCCCACTCCTCCCCGGCCCACCTTAACGTGCTCCATCATCGTCCGTTTCTGGGCATAAAGCACTGGGCACTGCGGGCATTTAAAGACAGCGACACGCTGCTTCGTCAGGTGCTGGTCAAAGTGGGCGCTCAACAACGGCTGGTGGGTGAAGACGGTGTCACACATGGCACACTTGTGAATCACCCTGTGGTGGGGGGAGGGTGGAGAAGAGAGGGAAAAGACTGTTACAAAGCACAGAAATAGACTCTTTGGCCCATCTAGTGTATGCTGAACTGTTACTCTGCTTCCCCCCCACACACCTGCACCCAGACCTGCCCTCTGTACACCTCCCATCCATGTACTTATCCAAAGTTTTCCTAAATGTTGCAATCAAACCCACATCCACCATATCTGCTGGCAGCTTGTTCCACACTCTTACCATCCTCTGAGTGAAGAAGTTCCCCCTCAGATTCCCCTTTCAGCCTTAACCCATGACCTCCAGCTCTGGTTTCACCCAAACTCAGTTGCTTGCATTTACCCTAAACCTTTGCTTTTTGCTCCTTTCTGCACCTTGTGGAGTATCAGGCAGCTACCTTGCCGTTTATTTGTCTGTTTTTTTGTACGAGGCCGAGTTGTCAAGTTGACACTTAACCCAGCACAGACAGAAAACGTTCAAGAAGCCGGCCAGATCCGAACTCGGGGCACTCGACTCAAAGTCTAGTGTGGATGCCTCTACACCACCGGCTGCCTATGACCCTATCTACCCCTCATTTCTGTATACTCCCACACACCAGGGAATAAAGTCCTAACCTACTCAACCTTTCCCTATAACACAGATCTTTGTTCCAGCAACATCCTTGCAAATTTTCTCTGAACTCTTTCAAACCCTTACTGATAGCTTTCCCGTAGGTATGTGACGAGAACAGCATGCAGTTACTCCAGATCAACTCCAATGCAACCGCTTTTAAAATGGCCCACATCTTGTTGCCTGAACAAATGCCACTCCCTTTGCTTCTGAATGAGATAAAATCAGAACAGTGCAGCCTAATAGTGAAGACAAATGAAACGGATCCCTTCAGCCTGCACGCGATCCACATCTCTCCATATTCACGCATCTGTCTAACAGCCGCCTAAACACCACTTTTATATCTGTTCCCACCATCACCTCTGGCAGCCCGCTCCAGGCACCCATCATCCATGTAAAAGAAATGTTCAACCTTCCACTCACACCCCACATCTTCCACTCTCATAGCGATAAGATGGTTATTTGAGGCTTGCGTGAGAGAAGGTGGAAAAGTTGTAGGTAGGATCTCTCCCCCTCCACCCCCATGTTTATTCATTGTTTTCCTTCTTTATATTTGCACAGTTAGAACAGTAGAGATGTCAGGCAGGATAGTTGAATGCTCCTCTTGAGGGATGTGGGAAGGTAGGGTCCCTGATGACTACAACTGCAGAAAGTGCATCTGGCTGCAGCTTCTAACACTCTGCTGTAAGGAGTTGGAGCTGGAACTGGATGGACGCTTGATCATTCAGGATGTTGAGGGAGTGATAGCTAGGACGTACAGAGGCAGTTACACCCAAGGTGCAGGACTCAAGAAACTGGATGACAGTCAGGAAGGGGAAGGGGTTAAACACGCCTGTGGCCATCCCCCTCAACAGCTGGTATACACTTTGGATACACTGGAGACTTTTACAAGAAGTTGGGATAGGATGGACGGAAGCTGGAGGGATATGGACGTGGTGTAGGTCGGAGGAATTAGTGTTTGGGCGGCTTTGATTTCCTTTTTCCTGGTTCAGCACAACACTGTGGGCTGATTGGCCTGTTCCTGTGCTGCTCTCTTCTCCGTCCTATGTTTTACATTCTGCGTTCTGGGGGATGGGGGCCAGAGCAGAGGAAAGTCACAATGGCCAAGTCTCAGCCACTGGGTCTGACTTGGAAGGGAAGGGGAGGGAAGAAGTGATCTGCGGTGATAGGGTATTCACTAGTTAGGGGAACAGAAAGGAGTGTGTGTGGACGGGAATGAGATTCCCGGATGTTATGTTGCCTCCCAGGTGCCAGGGTCTAGGACATCTTGGATCGAGTCCTCAGCATTCTTAAGTGGAAGGGTGAGCAGCCAGAGGTCGTGGTCCAACGACGTAGGTAGGAAGAGTGACGAGGTTCAGGGAGTTAGTCCTAAGCTAAAGGTCAGAAGTGAAATTTTGATAATGCAGAGTTTGTACGTGCCTCAGAATATCAGGTAGAAATAACAGGGTTAGGGAATCTTGGCTTTCAAGAGATATCGAGGCCCTGGTTAAGAACAAAAAAAGGTGCAAATCAGGTATAGGCAGGTAGGAACAAGTGAGGTACTTGAGAAGTATAAGAAATGCTACAGAACACTTAAAGAAATCAGCAAGGCTAAAAGAAGGCATGGATTCTTTTCTCGTACCCTTCAAGGATCTAAACTTCGGCACTCCGCGGTGGAGAAAGAAGCCCAGGCCATAGTGGAGGCTGTTAGGCACTGGAGGCACTATCTCGCCGGCAAAAGGTTCACCTTGCTGACCGACCAGCGCACGGTTGCATTCATGTTTAGCAATCAACAGCGGGGCAAAATCAAAAATGATAAGATTTTGTGGTGGAGAATAGAACTCTCCACCTACAACTATGATATCCTGTACCGGCCTGGCAGACACAATGAGCCCCGATGCCCTATCCCGGGGAGCGTGTGCTAGCGCACAGCTCCACCAGCTATACGCCCTCCATGCACATCTTTGCCATCCGGGGGTCACCCGATTTTACCATTTCGTGAAAGCCCGGAACCTGCCGTACTCCCTGGAGGACATCAGGACGATGACCAGGGACTGCCAAGTCTGCGCTGAGTGCAAATCGCACTTCTACCATCCTGAAACGGCGCAACTTGTCAAGGCCACTCGCCCTTTTGAGCAACTGAGTGTTGACTTCAAGGGCCCCCTTCCCTCCACCAACCGCAATGTCTATTTTCTCAATGTTATTGACCAGTACTCGCGGTTCCCCTTTGCCATTCCCTGCCCCGACACCACTACCACGACCGTCATAAAAGCCCTGCGCCAGCTCTTCACTCTGTTCGGATATCCCTGCTATATCCACAGTGATAGAAGGTCCTCCTTTATGAGTGATGAGCTGTGCCGGTACCTGCTAGCTAGGAGCATTGCTATTAGTCGGACCACGAGTTATAATCCCTGGGGAAATGGACAGGTGGAGAGGGAGAATGCCACAGTGTGGAAGGCCACACTCTTAGCCCTTAAGTCAAAAGGGTTGCTGGTCTCTCGATGGCAGGAGGTCCTCCCTGAGGCACTCCACTCTATCCACTCCCTGTTATGTACGTCCACCAATGCCACCCCTCACGAACACCTATTCTCTTTTCCTAGGAAGTCTGTCACTGGGACCACCCTACCAGTTTGGCTGACATCCCCAGGGCCAGTGCTGCTCCGGAGACATGTGAGGAGTACTAAATACTCCCTGCTGGTCGAGAGGGTTCACCTTCTACATGCGAACCCCCAATATGCCTACGTGGTCTTACCTGATGGGCGGGAGGACACGGTCTCTGTCCGCGACCTGGCGCCCGCAGGAGCAGCAGACCACTACCCTGAACACTCTCCGGTAACTATGAACCCTGTACCCGAGGTGACACCGCGCACACCAGGCCCTACACAGACTCCTCACGACACTCATATACTGGGCGTTTCGTACGCGTATACACCAGGGGCCTCGCACATGCGTGAGGGATCACTGACGCCTAGTGGGCTGACACCTCCAGTTAGGCCGGAACCAGCACAACCTCCGTCTCCGGTGCAAGCACCACCGGCACCTGTACAATCACCACCGACACCTGTACAATCACCACCGGCATCTGTGCAATCACAGCCGGTGCTACGTAGATCGCTGCGACAGATTCGACCACCTGATAAGACTTAACCTGTAAGAAACTTTGCCACATGGGGACTCTTTTTAAAATGGGGGGGGGGGGGTGAATGTGGTGAACTACATATACCTGTTTGGACACGCCCCTGCCGACTGCTCCTGTGGCTCCTCCCACAGACCCCGGTATAAAGGCAATCAAGGCCTGAGCCTGGCCTCTCCGTCTCCAGGATGTAGTATGATGGTCACTCACTGCTTGTTCCTTCTTCCAGTCAATAAAAGCCGATATCTCGCCTTCACGTCTCAGAGTGAGTTATTGATGCATGAGGTTGCAACGTGAAGGAGAATCTTATGGGCTTCTACGACTATGTTAAAAGCAAGCGGATTGCAAGGGACAAGATTGGCCCTCTGGAAGATCAGAGTGGTGATCCACGTGTGGAGCCAAAAGAGATGGGGAGATTTTAAATGGATTTTTTGCATCTGCATTTACTTATGTGGCAGGAGTCAACAGATGTGGGGCAAAGCGGCAGTGAGGTCACAAACTCTGTACAGATGATAGAGGAGGAGGTGTTGCAGTCTCGAGGCACATTAGGGTGGATAAATCCTCAGGGCCTGATAAGGTATTCCCTCGGACCCTGTGGGAGGCGTGCAGAAATTGCCAGGGCCCTAGCAGAGATATTGAAATCATCCTTAGCAACAGGTGAGGTACTGGATGATTGGAGGATAGCTAGTGTTGTTCCACTGTTCAAGAAAGGCTAATTAAAAATAAACCAGGAAATTATAGGCCAATGAGCCTGACATCAGGAGTGGTAAAGTCGGAATGTACTTGGGTATACAGGGAACACAAAATGCTGGAGGAACTCAGCAGGCCGGGCAGCATCTACAGAAAAGGGTGCAGGCCAAGACCCTTCATCACAAAGAAGCACACTGGTCTTCATAAATCAAAATATTGAGTTCAGGAGATGAGATGTTGTGTTAAAATTGTATAAGATGTTGGTGAGGCCTAATTCGGGGTACTGTGAATAGTTTTGGTCACCTATGTACAGGATAGATGTAAATAAGGCTGAAAGAATACAAAGAACATTTATAAATATGTTGCCTGGACTGGAGGACCTGAATTATATGGAAAGATTGAACAGGTTAGGACTTCATCCCTTGGAACGTAGAAGACTGAGAGCAGATTTGATAGAGATATACAAGATATAAAGGGTATAGATAGGGTAAATGCAAGAAGGCTTTTTGAACTGAGGTTGGGTGGGACTACAACTAGAGGTCATGGGTTAAGGGTGAAAGGTTAAAAATTTAAAGCGAACATTAGAGGACATTTCTTCACTCAGAGGGTTGTGAGAGTGTGGAACGAGCTGCCAGAGCAAGCAGTGCATGTGAACTCAATTTCAATGTTTAAGATAAGTTTGGATTAGAGAAGAGTTACAGAAGACTGAACAAACACACTCACACACCCCCGCCTTTCAGAAAAGCTTCCACCCCTCTGCCATCAGATGGGGTACCACGGTAGTGTAACAGTTAATGCAACACTACCACAGCTTAGAGCGTCAGAGTTCAGTTCTGGTGTCCTCTGTATGGAGTCCCTGTATGTCGTTATCATGAAATGCGAGGTTTTCCCTGGATGTTCCAGTTTCCTCCCACAGACCAAAGACGCAGTGGGTAGGGTTGGCCATTGTAAATTGTCCCGCGATTAGGTTAGAGTTAAATCAGGGTCGATAGGCTCAGCTCGAAGGGCAGGACGGCCAACTCCATGCTGTATCTCCAAATTATATTTAAAAATAAATTTGCATGTGCTATTAACTCAAACACTACCTTTTACAGTATTTTGCATGATTTATGGTCTATGTCTTGTACTGTACTGCTGCAACAAAATAAATTTCATGTCAGACAGGACAGCAATAATAAACTGGATTCTGATCAGTCACTGCCTTTTCCCCAGGGTAAGGCTAGTCAAAAACCAGAGGGCATGAAGTGAGGGCTCGAGAGGAACTCATGGGACAATGTTTTCCACACAGAGGCAGTGCATTTTAAGGAATCAGCTGCCAGAGGAAGTGGTAGAAACAGATGCATTTGTGACATTTATAAATACACTTGAACATAGATTTGAGGATCTACTTCACCTCAAAAGGAGTGAGAGCTCTCACATGGAGTGACCAAGATGAATAGCAGAGCTATATTCAAAAGGAGCCTGGATGGTGAAAGAGGTAGATGGATAAGGAAATGAGGCGAGACGATGGAAACGATTCACGCTGCACAGATAACTTATTATGTCCTCATACTCCCATATCACTCCCCTCTCCTCCTCGTAGGAAGCAAAGAGAGAGCTTAGGAACATGGTGTAAGGAATGTCAAATCAAAAGAATTGATTATTGACTTCAGGAAGAGGGCATGGTGTCCATCAATGGTGTTGAGGATCAGAGGGTTGAGAGCTTCAAGTTCCTAGGTGTGAACATCACCAACAGCCCTTTCCTGATCCAGCCATGGAGACATTAAAACAAGCAAACTCACAAACACCTCTACTTTGTCAGAAGGCTAAAGAAATTTGATATGTCCCTATCCACCCTTACCAACTTTTATTGAGGCATCACAGAAAGTACGGACAAATTACTGCCTGGTATGGCAACTGAAAGAATCTGCAGAGTTGTGTACACACGTCAAGTCATCATGGAAACCAGACTCCCCTCCATGGCCTCTGTCTATACATATCACTGCCACGAATATTCTCTCCTCTCCCATTGGACAGAAGGCACATACTACCAAGCTCAAGGACAACTTCCTCGCTGACCTCACAATCTGCCTTGTGCTGGCCTTGCAACTCATTTTCTGCCTGCAGTGCATGTTTTCTGTAACACTGCATTGTTATTGCTTTTCTCCTTCTTGTTACCTTAATGCATTAATGTGATGGGGTGTATGGGATGTCCAGGGGCTTCTGATGAAGGGGCTTGTGGCGTCTAATGTGGGGTAGCACACTCATGTCTGGTCCCCACTGGACACTCAGCTCTCACCTGTGGCTCCAAGTAACTGTATGCATGTGACAGCGGTCACACCCCAGTACACCACTTTGACAGGTGGGTTAAACCAGGTGAGAATAGCTGGCAGGCCTTATACCCCAGTGAGATAGGGACATGTTTGCCCTACCATGCAAAGTTAGCCTCAGCGGACAGGGCAGATGAGATCGACAGTGAGAGCCAGGGGTCAGGAAGGTGGCCCTGCAATGCTCTGTGGAGAGCGAAGGACATGACGAGGCACAGAAGACATCATGGTCATCCACTGCCACAAGGAAGACATCAGTTGTGACATCCACTTGGACCACTGGAACTGGACTTCCAAGGTGCAGAGAGCCGAACTGCTCCAGTGCAACGGCTTTTCCACTTTAAAAATTATAGATGAAGATCTTTCACTGTACCTAAAAATATGTATCACCAGGCTGCAGGAGAGCTTCGATATTATTACAGCATTAAAAGGACTTGATCTCACAATCTAACCTCGTTATGACCTTGCACCCTATTGTCTACCTGCACTGCACCTGTATAGCTGTTAGAATTTATTCTGCACTGTTATTGTCTCACCTTGTACTACCTCAATGCACTACGTAATGATTTGATCTGTATGAAGAGCATTAGATCATGAGCTTCTCTTGCATTAAACTATGAACGTTAGATAATGCTGTACCAATATTAGGTTAGCATAAGACAAGCTTTTCACTGTAGCGCACTACGTGTGGCAATAATGAACCAATCGCAATACTTGAGGTGTCCCACAATCTGAGCTGTGTGCTGCCGTCCAGTGTGAGAGTGCCCCTCACCGACGGACAGTGGTCATACACGCCACCCTCCATAACCAGGCATGGATTCGAGTAAATATATAATCAAGGTACGTACTGTATACGTCACTATTACTACTGTGAATTCATTGTCTTGCGGGCATTTACAGTAGAACAAAGAAGTACAATAGTCAATGAAAAATTACACACAAAGACTGACAATCAACAAATGTGCAAAAGACAAACTGCAAATACAAAATAAACAAACAATAATAATAAATAGATAAGCTCATAATTAATACTGAGAACATGAGTTGCAGAGTCCTTGAGTCTGCAGGTTGTGGAATCAGCTCAGTGTTGAGGTGAGTGAAGTTATCCATGCTGGTTTTGGAGCCTGATGGTGGTGTGGGACCTATGGCTCTTGTACCTTCTTCTCAACGGCAGTAGCGAGGAAGAGAGCATAGCTGGATGGTGGGGGTCATTGATGGTGGATGCCGCTTTCTTGTAAGTGAGTTCAGTGATGGGGAGGGCTTTTCCTGTGATGGATTCAGGGTCAAGGAAGGGGACACCGGTGGAGTGCACAGCTAAACAAGCTGAAAGGGTCAATGACACTGGTTGCTCGTGCTGAGTTCCCAGGCATTCGCACAGAACCCTGCCCCTGTTATTACTTACTTGGCCTGCTGACTGCTGACACCTGGGTGCTGGGTGTAGATGTGCGAGTGGGCACTCGGCGCAGATTTGAAAGCCATTGGGCATATCGGGCACTTGTGGAAAGCCTCGCAATGCACGTCTTGGATGTGGGACTTGATCGTGTTGATTCCTCCATACACCACTCCACACTGGGGGCACCTTTATAGGGGGGAATAAAAGGGGGAGAAAAAAATGACTATTTTAACTCACTTCCGGCTGTTACTGAACATACAACAGTACAGGACAGTATAGTACCTTGGCCCACGATGTTGTGCCAACCCATATAACTCTACTCCATGATCAGTCTAACCCTTCCCTCCTACGCAGCCCATAACCCTCCAGTTCTCTTTCATCCACATGCGTATCTAAGAGTCTCTCAAATGTCCCTAATGTACCGTAATTACCACCACTCTGGGCAGTGTTCTATGCATTTGCCACTCTCCACACTGCTTCAGTTGAAGGGTAATAATTGTTCCTGAAGCTGGTGGTGTGGGACCTAAGGCTTCTGTACCTCCTGCCCAATGGCAGCGGTGAGAAGCGAGCATGGCCTGGATGGTGGGGATGGGTGTGGTATCACCACAGGAACACTAGGACTACCGCAGTATTTCTGAGGTGCTATAACACATGATGCAGGGCAGATTCTCCTTGAGGTGCACAGCAAGCTCCCACAATGGGAGATGAAATAACCTCCCAGTGAATTTAACTCATGACTGGACACCCCAGTCCAAAAGCAGAACAGTGTACGTGCTAGAATTGCGAGATGAATGTGGAAAAAAAAGTGGGAGGAGACTGTAAAGGGTTAAATTTGTGCTTGTCAAGTGTCTTCACCACTGTGGCTTTGGGTGTATGTGAACTAGCTGAAGAAGCTTTGATTATGGGGGAAAAGGTTACGGCAACCTTGGGATACTGAAAACGTGGAAGCTACTTGAGAAAAGGGGTGGGACTCTTGAAGTGCAGTGACTCATGATGATTGCTTCAGTGGTGTGAGCTGATACTAATGTATTGGTGCCACGGATCGAGTGGGAGGTACGATGTAGCGACAGCAGCCCATACACACCTAGATACGTGTTTTAATGCTTGCTGAACAAAGTTTTGTAATTCTAATTAGATAATTGGAGCCTGCAAACCTTTAGGTGTAACGTAACAGAGGTGAGGAACGAGACCTTGGGAAGGACACAGGCACCTACTTGTATCCGACCTTGCGGGTGAAATGGAAGCAGACTTCTTTCACGTGAGCTTGGATGTGTGCTGCTCGGCAGACCCCGCCACACTCCGGGCAGACGTATGGCGACTTGTTTTTGTGGAGCCGGTAATGAGCAAGGTAGCTGCACTTGCTGGGGAGTAACATCTGGCAGACCTGACAGACCTGGACAGGGAAGGAAGGGCAAGTGGTATTAACTGTCACACTGAGCAAACCAAACACCACCCCACCAGAGGTCAAAACCTCTCTGCAAGCACTGGATAGGATGCAGCACCTTGAAATGTTACAGGTGAACCAACTGTGAAGCTGAGTTATTGTGGGGGATACAATGTGTTCTGTGGATAGGGGTATCATAGATCATTACTGCACATAAACAGGTCTTTCAGCTCATTTAGTCTGTGCAAATGTGAAAATATATCGGTAACAATGGAGTCTTTATGAATTTATAATTTATTCTAAAATGTAGTGTGACAAAATGGAACCTGTGTAATCTCAGACTGCTTTGCTGGCTTGGATGGAGGATTTACAAGAAGTCTTTCTGTGTTTTATGGCGGGGGTGTATTTATGACAAGGAATGTTTTCACAGCAGAGAAAATCAGGACACAGTTGTCATGAGCGAAGAAGCCTCAAAAGATAAATGGACTGATCAAAGGAACAGATGCTACATGCAGATAAAAGAGGAATGCCATTAAGTTGAAGTAGTACAGGCAGTCCCTGGGTTATGTACGAGTTCCATTCCCGAGTCCGTCTTTAAGTCGGATTTGTACGCAAGTCGGAACAAGTACATCCGGTATTATTTAAAGTCAGTTCGTCAAACGTTTGTCTTTGTATATAGTATACATTTTTACCTTCCTATGCATATAAAACACTTAAAAAATGTATACATTCCAATAATTAAACCACTGCATTGCTTAGTAATAATTGTAGCTTTCATCAGGGCAGGGCCTTTCACATGCTCCACTATTCTCACTTTATCCATCATCCTTTAAAATTGTTCCAAACGCTTTATTATTTCCACTTTATTTTCAATCGTGATCGCTTCCCATCAATGGAACAGAAACACTGCAGGCTGCAGGTCCCGAGCTCCGCCTGCTTCCGAGGTCTGCTGGGTCCTAAGGACCACCGCATTGAGACAGGCTAAATGGGACAAGTGGGGGCTGTGCTGGGTTTGGGTATTTGATCCTCCACAATATTCCGCATGGGAATTTAAACTGGAGGTGGCAGTTTTTTTTACGAGGTTGAGTTGCGAGCTTGACATCAACCCGGCACAGATGGTACGGGAGGCACCGGATCGACATCAACCCGGCACGGGAGTGGTCTGTCACTGGATCGAACGCACTGATCTCACTGCGCCACCAGCTGACCGGAACAGGGGTGGGGGGGGGGGGGGGCTGGGTCAGAGTGAATCTCATTAAGAAAAATTTAAGCCAAATACAAAGTTAAACACTCAACACAGTGTCAATGGCAACGACTTAAAATGGCAGACGGCATTGCAATCTGACTTAAAATGGCAGACGGCGTTCTCCTTCCTTGGTTCGTAAGTACGAGTGCTTACGGTCCATACCGAGTGGTCCATAAGTCGGACTTTTGTAACCTGGGGACTGCCTATTCTGGACTTTGCAAATGTATAAAATGGTCTGTTTTGAGATGCAAGACTGGAGCTATTTTCCCTTGCAAGGACGAGGGGTGATTGATAAGTTTGTGGCCTGAGGTAGGAGTCAATTTTAGAAAACTTAGCACTTTGATTTTTTAACATAGTCCCCTCCTACATTTACACACTTAGTCCAGCGGTCGTGGAGCATACGGATCTTGGACCTCCAGAAAGTGTCCACAGCAGGGGTGATTGATAAGTTCGTGGCCTAAGGTAAAAGGAGTTGAGTTATACAGCTCTCAAGATTCAAAAACTTTATTGTCATTCTAACCATACATCAGCTCTGCAGGGCAGAATGAGACAGCGTTTCCCAGGAGCAGTGCAATCATAACATTACATGCATGTGCAGTCCAACTCTGAGTGATTATGCAGAAAGTTTGAAGTTAATAATTCATCTCTCTTGAACTTATTAATCACCCCTGATTACCCCTCAACCTCCCAGAATCTAGAGAATGACGTCTGAGTCTAAGCACCCTCTCTCCCTGTAACTTGACGACTGCGCCTCCACACCACCACAAGTCCAGGCAACATCCTGGTAAATCTTTTCAGCACTTGGATCACCAAGGCATTGGAAGGCAAGGGGCCAGTGCTGAGAGAAGAGATTAGGGCAGATGGGTCCTTGGTGGTCAACAGAGACACAGTGAGCCCAGGGAACCCTTTTCTGTGCTTTATTGTCTCTCTATGAAGGGGCATGGAGGAGAGGAGGGGGAGTGTGCAGTTAGGGAAGGAAAAGGATAAAGTGAGTGGGGAGGTACGTAGGGGTTAGTATAATGCTATTCCAGCGGCAGCTACTTATGTTCAATTCCTGCTGCTGCCTGTGAGGAGCTTGTACGCTCGCTTGTAGGTCAATTGATCACATGGGTATAATTGGGTGGCACAGGTTTATAGGGGCAGAAGGGCTTGTTACCATTTTGTATCGCTAAATAAAAATACAATAAATAAATATAAGCCACAGCAATATACATCTGCTGGAGGAACTCAATGGGTCGGGTATCATCTATGATATCATCAGTGGTATGACGCATCGGGACAAAATGTTGCATCAGGGTGATATCCCCCACCTGCCCTAGACATACTGCTCAACCTGCAGAGATCTTCCAGAGACCAACGGCTGTTGTCTTTTGTGCCCCCAACCACCCCAAAACGCCCACCACCACCGCCAAGTTACCTGCGCAGCCGAACTGGGGGTCTCCAGCTGGAAGTGGGCAGCCAGGCCCAGCCGGTCGGGGAAAAGCTGGCCACACTCGCCGCAGGAGGAGGTGTCGCAGTCCACGAGGGCCGGGTCAGGGATGGGGGGCACCACTGGCGAGGCTTGCTCAGTCCCAGCGCCCCTGCTGCCGGCGCCGGTGGCAGGTTGGGAGGAGACGGCTGCCATGTGGGTGGGGGAGGTCGGGTCAGGCTGCCCCACCAACTGGTCCAGGGCAATGGGTTTCATCACTAGGTTGGAGCACTGCATGACCAGCCCCCGGTCCTTGTGCTCGCGGGCGTGCAGCAGCAGGCTGCAGCGGTTGTAGAAGACGATGCGGCGAGCGCAGTGGTTGCAGGTGACATCAATGCGCAGGCTGCGGCGTCCGTAGTGCCGGGCCAGGCTCTTCTCCAGGGCAAAGGCGTCACCGCACTCCAGGCATCGGTAGCCACTTGGCGGCAGGGCCAGGCAGCTGTTGGCCGGCGGGCTCAGGTCAGGCTTGTAAGTGGGCAGTGGGTTCTTCCCGTTGAGGAGACGGTGGAAAGCCTCTACTAAAGGGGTCTGGCTGCGGACAGCCGAGCCGTTGGCACCTGGTCCTGCTTTGCACAGTTGGGGAGTGGTGCTGGTGAGGTAGCTGGACCCCAGGGCCAGGGGTTTGGAGGGCGTCCCAGCAGGCACCACCGGTGCCGGGAGGGACTGGGGCACCAGGTTGAGGCTGGCCAGGTGGACGCTCTTGGCCACCCCCTTGGCTGGGAGCTGAGTGGCCCTCTGGGCGATGCTGGCCGCCATCAGCATGGCAGAGCTGGCATCCTGGAAGGTGGAAGTGGGAAGGACTGGACCTTCTGCCAGGGCGGCTCTGCTGACGGCCTCCGTCCCTTCATGTTGGGAGGGAAGGGGGGTTTCCTCTTCCTCGGCTGGGGGCTGCCCAGCCCCGTCCCCCTCCTCCTCCTCTTCCTCTCCGCACTCCCCGCTGTAATGCCGCTCAGCGTCGGACGAGACTCTGGTCACCGTCCGGGTGATCCCCCCTGTGGAAGTCTTGATGGTCTTGATCCGCACCTTCAGCGGGCGGGATGTCCCGGTTGAAGGTGACCCTTCGCTTAAGCCACTGTGTGGGCTCTCGGGCTCCTCCTTGATGGGCCCGCTTGGGATGGGAGGCGAGTGGGACTTGCGGTCTCCCAGATCCATAGCTGTCTCATCTGGGGACCTAGGTGAGGCACCCTCCATAGTGGCCGGCCACGGCAGGTCAGGGGAGACAGGGGCAGGAGGTGAGGGAGGGCCATTTCTCGCCTCCCTGGGATCCTCTGGTGGGCTCCCTTCCGGCTCACTGCCGACCTCCTCTGACTCCATGTCCGATGGCTTCTCCTCCTCCTCCTCCTCCTCCTCCTCCGAGGATCCTTCCTGCCTCTGTTTCTTGACACCTGCTCCAAACTCCTGGGGGTATCCCGAAGCCACGTCCTCGCTGGGATTTGCGGCCTCGGGGTCCGGCGGTATGGGGAAGAGGGTTGAACACGGGGAGAAGCGCAAGTCCCTCTCTTCGTCTGAATGCTCCTCAGTCTTCGTGGCAGCCGGACTCAGTACTGGAGGTCCTTCAGCTTCCTCCTCCCTGTCGGCCGCCCCAGCTCTCCCTGGCCTGCCCACCCAGCTGTCACAGTCGGAGGCCGGCGACGGCAGCTTTGGCGAGCTGGGAACCGAGGCCAACTCAAAGCCATTGTGCATGGGAGCAGCATCAAAGTGACAGGTGGCTTCGCTGTCGGCGGGGACTGGAAGGGGAACAGCATCGCACGACTTTGGGCTGAGGCTATTCTTGACAATCACACTAACCGCTGGCTCCTCCGGTGGGGCTGCTGCGAGTTCAATGGGTGCAGCCTTACTGGCAGCCACGGGTGCCTGCTTCAGTGAGACATCCTCCTGGCCCGAATCCATGGTGTCCTTTGGATCCAGATCAGGGATGTCAAAGGCTGCCAAAAGGTCATCAAAGTCAGGCGTGGTCATGTCGCCCATCGTAGGAAGTCTAGTTAAACCTGGGAGAGAAGGAGAGAAGGAAGATTAAAAGAGGAAGAGGTTGAAGCATACACTCAGGTACTTCCTGTGTCTAAAAAATGGCTGTTCCCCTCTGATCTCTCTCATTAACAAGCCATTTTTACCTACACAACTGTGGCTCAGTGGATATTTTTTGTTTCTCATACCATTCTCTGGAAATTCTAGAGACTACCGTGCATGATAATCTCAGGAGATCAGCAGTTTCTGAGATACTCAAAGCACCCCATCTGGCACCAACAATCATTTCATGGTCATATCACTTAGATCACTTTTCTTCCCCATTCTGATGTTTGGTCTGAACAACAACTGAACCTCTTGACCATGTCTGCATGCCTTTATGCATCGAGTTGTTGCCACACGACTGGGTAATTAGATATTTGTATTAATGAGCAGGTGTACCTATAAAGTGGTCACTGAGTGTACAATGAGGTACATTGTTTGTGCCAGTGACCAGCACAGTGCAAGGATGTACTGGGGGCAGACCACAAATATTGCCATGCTTCCAGTAACAACAGAACATGCCCACAACTTATCCCTAAACCGTACATCTTTGGAATGTGGGAGGAAACTGGAGAGCCCAGGAGGAAACCCACACGGTCACAGGGAAAATGTACAAACTCCTTACAAACAGTGGTGGGAATTGAACCCAGGACACTGGTGCTGTAACAATGCTACGCTATAGAACAAATTATCCTGCCTACCTTGGATCCAATATGGCTTAATCTTCCAGACTGTGTCTGGGAGGGTGTTATTGCCAATTACACAAGTTACAGAGCTGGGAAGGTTTTGAATGAAAAATACTGCAGTCATTCTAATTTTAGCCAATTGTTTGTGTTTGCTAACACAGCAAGATCCAACAACAACTAGTTAACATCCAGAACACTGGCTTTGTGACACCGATTGAGAGGCAAGTCTTAATCTGGGATGATGGTGGGGGGGCTACCCTCCTTCTGCAAAACCGTTCTGAGGAGGCAGTTACCTCCCCCCCAAAGCAGCTGGCCTTCACTCAGAAGGTGGTGCTTCAGACACCCCACTCAGCAGTCAAGTGGAAATTCAACCTAGGGTTTTGTGCCCAAACCCTGGATTAGGAGATGAAGCCCAAGTTTTTGTTGAAACATTGATGGCAGGATGTGACAATGTCCCAGTCCTTTCAGTACATTCATACGAGTCTAGTTAAATTATTATTGTGTGTGTTGCTCTGCATTTCTAGCATCTGCAGAATCTCTCGTATTAGTTATATTACTGTTATATGAACACCAAATGAATATCGATTTCTCAAACTTCCAGTAATTTCTTTCACACTCCTCCTCCCCTTCTGGTTCCCCTCTCTTCTCCTCATCTGCCTATCATCTCCCCCTGGTGCCCCTCCTTTCTTCCATGGTCTACTGTCCTCTCCTATCAGATTTCTCCTTCTTTAGCTACTTACCTCTTCCACCTATCACTTCCCAGCTACTCACTTTACCCCAACTCCCCAGCCACCCTCCTGGTCTCACCCATCACCTTGCCAGCTTGTTCTCCTCTTCCTCACCCATCTTCTTATTCTTCCTTTCCAGTCCCGATGAAGGATCTTGGCCTGAACATTAACTGTTTATTCCTCTGCGTAGATGCTGCCTGACCTTCTGAGTCTGTCCAACATTTTGTATGTGTAGTTATATTACATGCCCAATAATAGCTGATGACCAAACATATTGATCAACTTCCATCGCACATCACTGCCTTCCTGCTGGCAGAGACAAATTTATTCCAATCTTCTCTCTGCTTGGCCACGGCAGGTTTGTAACACGAAACCAATGTGGTCCAAGTTACTGCTGTTTTTTTCTGCGGAGGAGGGGCTCGAGGATTATTGCTGTTCTCTTTCTGATGGGAGGGGGTGGGGGATTCTGGGGTCTGCGAGTTTTATTTCTTTTGGCTAACCTCTGGGATGTGGGAGGAAACCAGTGCACGGAGAGGAAACCCAAGCGGTTCAAAGGAGAAGGTATGCGCAGCAGCTGAATTGAACCCGGGTTGTGGTACTGTAAAAACCATACACTGTGCTGCCCCCTAATGGCTGGATTTATATCACTGGTCCACTGGATCCCCTGCCAAGAAGAATTCCTAAAAATATCACAAGTTAGGACTGATTAGTAGCTCCCAGTGACAGTTGCCATGAACCAATCTTAATAGAATGGAATTGAAATATGCAAGTATCAGAAATGCCAGAATTGGCCACAGCGACAATCCAAGCCAGTGGGGGCAGACGAGAGATTAGAATTTGGAGACGGATGTTGAGAGAAAAATGTAGGAGCCACATGGAAAGGTCAGTCCTGAATACTCACCGTCCGGATGCCACCCTGCTGAACCACTCCAGCTTTTAATGTGAAAGTACTCTACTAAGGCTACTTAAGGTTGTCGCACCTGGGTGAGGACAGGAAAGGGGTACAGGAAGGTGATAGTGGGGATAATCTCCCACTACCTATTAAATGGTCCCAATTTCATGCATCTCAAATTGCTTCTGACAACTAAGGCCAGCTCCTGGCCTTCGTGTGTGACCTAGTTACTAAGCCTGGCAGAACCATTTCTACTGACAGGAGAAGGGGGTACTGGTGTCTTAAAATCAGTCACTCTGGGCAGATGGGCTCGTCAGCTGTGGTTGGCAGCTCATTTAGAAGGAAATCTCCGATTTCAAACCTGCACTGCCTTGCACCTTCACCCATGGGTAATAAATCTTGAGGAAAAATCGGGAGCCAGAACCCTTTAGGCAGTCCTATGTTAAGGTCAATGACGACCGGTGCTCCTGTAATGCTGCTGGTGCCAAACTGTATCGGTCTCTGCTGTTCCGGTGGATTCACCAGGTGCATAGAGCATGGGCAACAGCTTGCTCTCCATATCATATTGCCTTGGATATAGAGCTAGGATGCAACATCTATGGTCAACTCCAACCAATGGAGGGCCTCCACAAGTGTTGCACAATGAGACACACGCATAAAGGAAATCACGGGACTGTCAATTTAACCCTTCACCATGGACAGTCCGAAGCCCAGATCCAAAAGGAGGAGACCTGGGCATGGACTAGCAGCCTCATCCTGTAAACACCCAGAGCTGCAGAAATGCCAAAAGACCTCATCCCTGGAAGAGGAAGGAACTTCACCTAAACACAAAGTACACTGCAGATGCTGTGGTCAAATCAACACGTGCAAACAAGCTGGATGAACTCAGCAGGTAGAACAGCATCCATTGAAATGAGCAGTCAACGGATGCTGCCCGACCTGCTGAGTTCATCCAGCTTGTTTGTATGTGAGGATCTTCACCTAGATGGGCTACACCTGGGAATAGCTTGAAAGCCTGGCCCAGGACAGAGGACTCTGGCGAGCTGCTGTCTGTGGTCTAAGCCGTAGCAAGGGTGATGGGCTTAATTATACAATCAATTTAAAGTGAAACCATTCAGTCTTTCAAGCCATGCTTGCTCTTTCCTGATTCTGGAAACCCTAGAATATCTTGCATTCTGCAGCCAATGTCATTTAAAGAAATACAGCCCAGTAACAGGCCCTTCTGGCCCATACAATTACATCCATGTTATTAGTTAACCTACTAACCTGTACACCTTTGTAATGTGGGGGAAACCAGAGCACCCGAAGAAAACTCACACAGTCACAGAGAGAACATACAAACTCCTTACTGACAACTGTGGAATTGAAACCAGACCCCTGCACTGTAATGGTGTTACGCTAGCCACTATGCTAGCATCACCTGGACGGATGTTCATGCTGAGGAGAACGAAGAAGCGCCATTGGATTGAACACCACACACTGAACATACTAACATTGGGTACCTAAAAACAGGATGTTCTCAAGGATTCTCAGCGATAACGCCCAGCTTCCAGCAGAGCATAATTTCGCCCCCACTGAGGTAAAGAGAAATCAGATTGAATTCTAGTGTCGCTGTTGAAACACCCAAGTCTTGAAAGTGATTTGCTTGAATGATAAGTGCGAGAGAGAAATGGAGGATCTTTGCTTAAAGATTTCCACTACCCTGAATAAATATTCTCATCAAACAAGCAACCACATCAATGAAAAGTAGGAATGGAAAATCAAAGGCCCAGAGGAGATTGTTTTCTTGAAAATACTGTTAAACTGACAAATTGCCTGAGGATCAAGCCCCCCGCAATGCTTCAGTAGTAGCAGTCATAGTCGAGTGTGATATTCTCCTGAGGGATTGTCTATTGGTGGGTCTTCAGGTGACTGTAGAGACTGATTGTGTGCAGTGTGGACACCAGTAAGCAGTGGCTGTGGTTAGTGGTTGGGACTTTAGTCTCTCCTTTCACAGCTGCTCCACACAGCACTGAAAGGCCCTTCAGCCCAAGTACTCCTGACTACCAAAAACACTAATCACACTTTATTTTCACAAAGAACACAAATTAGTTAAACATGACTCTTCTGATGTTGTCAGCTGTATGCAGCAATCTAACAACTATATAACAATCACAGCACGGAAACAGGCCATCTCGGCCCTCCTAGTCCGTGCCGAACTCTTAATCTCACCTAGTCCCACCTACCCGCACTCAGCCCATAACCCTCCACTCCTTTCCTGTGCATATACCTATCCAATTTTACCTTAAATGACACAACTGAACTGGCCTCTACTACTTCTACAGAAAGCTCATTCCACACAGCTATCACTCTCTGAGTAAAGAAATACCCCCCTCGTGTTTCCCTTAAACTTCTGCCCCCTAACTCTCAAATCATGTCCTCTCGTTTGAATCTCCCCTACTCTCAATGGAAACAGCCTATTCACATCAACTCTATCTATCCCTCTCAAAATTTTAAATACCTCAATCAAATCCCCCCTCAACCTTCTACGCTCCAATGAATAGAGACCTAACTTGTTCAACCTTTCTCTGTAACTTAAGTGCTGAAACCCAGGTAACATCCTAGTAAATCGTCTCTGCACTCTCTCTAATTTATTGATATCTTTCCTATAATTCGGTGACCAGAACTGCACACAATATTCCAAATTTGGCCTCACTAATGCCTTGTACAACTGCTCAGTCTTACACCAGGAAAGCCATGTCCACTGGAAACACAGTCCACTGGAAGGTGGAGGCTGAAGATGGCCCATCCAGGCATTAGAGAACTGTGTAGATGGGTGAGAGGAAGGAACAGTTGTTGCTCTGTGTTGTTGTGCCGAGCACGATGGGCAGGTTACGTTGGTGTTGGTATGTGTGGCAACACTTGCAGATTGCCCCCAGCACAACCTGGAGCGAGTGGCTGTAAATGCAGATGATAGACTTGATAAATAAATCTGGATCGGAATCTGAAACCTATTATGAAAGAACTTCTGGAATTCCCCCCCACCCCCAAGTTCCCGATTCATGACTGACGTACACATCACACCTCGAGTGTGTGGGGCTTCCTGCTCCTGACAGCTTTAGAAAGGGAGCACTGCAAAAAGCAGGAAGCAGAATGCATTTAGTCAGGTGATATTAAAAAAATTACAGGCCCTCTCCCACAGACTGTACTCTTCATTATTTCCATCTTTAAGCTTTGTTGGAGGGGATACCTTCACTTGCCAATGACACACACTTCACACCAAACTTATTTACAGCTACGTGGGAATTTTCACTCCCTACACTCCCAGGCTTTATTTTGAACACATGAGCTGTGACATTTGTCCCTAGGAGGCTCAAGGCTCTTTCTCTTACACACACAATGTGACCCTCTGTGACACATACACTACCTCTCCCAGTTTCTCAGAATCACAGGCACAAAAGTTAGCACAGCAGGAACAGGACTGACAGTAGACGGAAGGCCAGGCAGCTGTAATCTGAGGGAACTGACGGTAGCTATTTCAAACATAAAACTGTGGGAGTTAAAAGTACACGTGACGCAAAAGGCACAATAAAACAAGAGTGCAGTCGACATTTCAGGTCGAGACCCTTCATCAGAGCTAGAAGGTGGGAGGGAGGAGGGCAGGGTGAAACACAAGGTGAAACCAGGAGCGGCAGGGGAGGGATGAAGTGAAGAGCTGGGGAGTTGATTGGTGAAAGAGATACAGGGCTGGAGAAGGGGAATCAAACAGGAGTGGATAGAAAGGTAAAAACGAAAAGAAAAAGCTTCGGTTACGGATTTATCTTGCGTAGTGTGGATGTAGCCTAAATCTAAAGGCCTATACTGCAGACCGGTTACTCAGCAACATGCCATGACTTGTATTGCGTCATGCTTAATATATCTGTGGCTACCTTGACACTGAAAACACAGCTGCTTCTGCCATTGTATAAAGCAGCTGATCTTACAACTGTGATGTTGATTTCCAGGAGTTCCTTCGACAACCAGCTAGCACACACAAAGCAGCAATGCGAAAGGGTTAGAAGAAATAAGAGGGCCAGTGGTTGAGAGTTACATTTCCAGTACCCCTGCCTTCTGAAGCAGTTCACAAGCCCTGAAATAAGTTCAAGTTTCAAAATAAATTTATTATCAAAGAACACAAAGGTCAGAAGATTTTTACTTTTGTACTTATATTTGATTTGCACAGTTGTTGTCTTTTGCACATTGGCTGTTGTTCACCTGAGTGCAGGTTTTCATTGATTCTACTGTAAATGCCCACAAGAAAGTGAATCCCAGGATGGTACACGGTGGCATACATGTCCTTCAATAATAAATTTATTTTGAACATGTTCGCATTTACTGGGGGGGGGGGGGGAAGGAAATACAATAGAACTTGCAAAAAAACAGACTGACAAACAATGTGCAAAAGAAGACAAACTGCAAATAAAAAGGTACTGAAGCACAAGTTGTAAAGAACCCTTGAAAGTGAGCCTGCAGGTTATGGAATCAGTTCAGAATTGTGGTGAGAAGTTATCCTCGCTGGGTTCAGGATAATAACTGTTTTTGAACTTGGTAGTGTGGGACCGAAGGCTTTTGTACCTCCTGCCTGATGGTAGCAATGAGAAGAGAGCATGGCTTGAATGGGAGGGGAGGGGGGTGATGATGCTGCTATCTTGCAGCAGCATTCCATGCAGATATAGCCAGTGTGGTACGGGTTTTGCCTGTGATGGACTGGTCTGTATTCAACACTTTCTATAGCTTTTCTGCTCTCGCACAAGCAGGCCGTGAGGCAACCAGTTAGGACAGACTCCAATGCGCATTTATAGAGCTTGGTCAAAGCTTTTGGTGACACACTGAATTTACGCAGCTTGCTGCGAGCACGTTACTTCTTGCTGCTTGGAGATCAAAAGGCAGCATGGTTACATCTAATAGCCAGCGGACCAGAAACAGTTACCAGCACCCAAGTGTCATCACAAAAAAGCCACAACAACAACTCTACTTTCTTTCATGTTTGCATAGATTCAGTATGTCACCAAAATTATTGACAAACGTCTATAGTTGCATGGTGGAGAGTATCCTGATTGGCTACATCACAGCCTGGTATAGAAAAAGCAATGCCCAGCAATGGGAAACACGACAGAGTGGTAGATACAGCCCAGTCCATCACAGTTAAACCCTTCCCAGCACCGAGTTCATTATGTGGAGCGCTGCACAAGAAAGCAACATACATCAAGGACGCTCACCATCCAGGCCACATACTCTTCTCGCTGCTGCCATCAGTAGGAGGTAAAAGAGCCTTAGATCCCACACCACCAAGTCCCGGAACAGTTATAATCCTACAAACATCAGACTCTTCAACTGGCATGGATAACTTCACTCACTACTACTCTGAAATGATTTTTACAACCTATAGATTCACTTTCAAGGACCCCCTTAAATTTCAAATGCTCATTATTGTTTGTAGTTTGTCTTCTTTTGCAGATTGGTTGTACATCTGTCCTTATGTTTTTTTCCTAGATTATACTGTATTCTGTATTGTACAATTTTACTGTAAATGCCTGAAAGAGAATAAATCTCAGGTATCATATACATACTTTAATAATAAATTTAATTTGGGTGCACACTTCCACAGCTCAGTCAGAACCCTGCGTTAATGCTCCCACTTTATCTGGGCTGTATCATGATAGCTTCTCCAGCAAGAACTTGGATTTGCCCAGAACAGCAGAAGCCGGGAAAGAAATGACCACTGCATTTCTCTGCTTCGTGCAGCTGCAAGCTCGATCCATGCTAGTTGTAGGTCAAGTCACGAGTGAATGTGGATAATGGAACACAAGATACTAGCATCAAATCCTCCCTCCCCCCACCCAACCAACTCCTCCCTATCTGTAGCTCCCATTGTACCTTCTGCTGTATCAGAAGGTCCCAAAGGATTCACAGTCAAGAAATAGTTCCGAAAGGAGGCTGCCACTGCAACTTTTTAAACCTGCAGCAGGCAAATTGGACTCAGCCAATTCCCATGGACAACATGGCAATGATTCACAGATTGTTTTGTTCGTTGCAATGCAAACAGTAGCCTGAACCTCGGGGTCAAATGCCCCACCTCTCTTCAATATTATACCCTTTGCAGAGTGTCACAAAAAGCTGACAGACTAGTTTATTATCTTGTCACGTGAGAAATGGCTTAGATTTGTGTACTGGTTTCTGAGGTGCCCCACTGAGCTCTGGTGGACACTGCACGTGGCCACCGACGTGTTTGAACCCCCGCTGCTCTGTGGATTTCCTCGAGGGCTGTACGCATAGCTGACAAGTTGATGGGTCTGGAGCTGCCTTTGCACAAGGCTTTAAACTAGCCTCTGCCTCTCCCCTCGGGTGCTGTAAGGGATGCTACAAAGGGCAGCAAAATGCAGTCCCACAGTTCACTTCCAGGAGCTTCCAGTGTATAACCTTAGCCTGCATTTAGTCTGAATATTACAGCACAAAAACAGGGTTTTGGCCCACTTAGATCATGCCACCTGGTCTTCTGCCTAGTTCCATCTGCTCCTGCAGCATATCCCTACTTAACCGTATAACAACTACAGCATCGAAACAGGCCATCTCGGCCCTTCTAGTCCATGCTAAATGCTTACTCTCACCTAGTCCCACTGGCCTACACTCAGCCCATAACCCTCCATTCCTTTCCTGTCCATATACCTATCCAATTTTTTTTTAAAACGATGATATCAAACCTCTACCACTTTTACTGGAAGCTCGTTGCACACAGGTACCACTCTCTGAGTAAAGAAGTTCCCCCTCGTGTTATCCCTAAACTTTTGCCCCTTAACTCTCAACTCATGTCCTCCCATTTACACAGAATTTAAACTTCTCCTAACTATTAATGTAGCAGTGGGCATAAAACTTCACAGCACCAACAATCAAGATTCAACTCCCACCGCTATCTCTATGAAGTTTGCACATTCTCCTTGTGACCGTGTTTCCTCTGATTTCCTCCCATATTGCAAAAACATTCAGTTAGGGTTAGTGAGTTGTCGGCATTCTATATTGACACCAGGAGTGTGGTCCAGCATAATCCTCGCTGATTTGATTTGACTTGACACAAACGATGTATGTTTCAACGTACATGTGACAAATAAAGGTAGTCTTTATCGTTACTTGAACTTGCATTTACCACTTCCACTAGCAGCTTGCACCACGCTGAGTGAAACAGTTCCCCCTCAGGTTCCTCTTAAATTCAGGTTTGAAGTTTAATTGTCATTCAACCATACATGAATACAGTAAACAAAACAGTGTTTTACTCCAGGGCCATGTGCAAAACACTGTACAGTGACAAACAACATTAGGCATATGAAGCACATACAAGATAACTGTAAAATTATAGGCATCCGTTAGTCTTGTGATTTGCGCCTTGGAAGGTTTCCAGGGCGCAGGCCTGGGCAGGGTTGTATGGGAGACCGGCAGTTGCCCAAGCTGCAAGCCTTCCCCTCTCCACACCACCGAAGTTGTCCAAGGGAAGGGCACTAGGACCCAAGCAGCTTGGCACCAGTGTTGTCGCAGAACAATGTGTTGTTAAGTGCCTTGCTCAAGGACACAACACACTGCCTCATCTGAGGCTCGACCAGTGACTTTCAGATAACTAGACTGATGCCTTATCCACTAGGCCACACGCCAACACAACAGTAAAATACAGTCACACAAAAAAAATAGTCCAAGTCCCCTAGTCCATGAATGTTGCAACAGTCTACAATCGACCATAATACAGCTGGGCTTCTGCTGGGGAGGGGGGCAGCACCTACTCTAGCTTGGATGCCATGCCACTCCACCCCTAGTGGAGGTGCACTGACTGATGCCTCGCTCCTGAATGGCACCGCAGCTTGAGGCGGACTCCTCGCTATGGCCAAGGTCACGCAGCCTCCCTGCCGTCCATTAAAGAGTCTGCGAATTGGACTTGAAGCATTCCACATGATCAATGTCCAACAAGAAAAGAGACTAAGACAACAAATTACTGTTAAGACTGCTCACCTCCCTGGTGCAGGTAGCAGTACGATCCACACCAAATCCAGCTCCTTCAGCTACTCTGCCAACAAGCAACTTGCTGATGGGGTCGACCTGCAGTAATTTAAGTTCTTAATATCCAGTAGGGTCTTGTGATTGTAAAGAACACTTTTTAAAAGGACAATATCACCTTTGGTTGACACTGCAGAAATAGCTGCAATTAAACCCACCACCATCTTACCAAAAGTCACCTTTCACCCTAAACCTATAACTTCAAGTTCCAGTCTCACCATACCGGAGGAGAAAAAGCCTTTAAGTATTCACCTATCTATACCCCTCATAATTTTGTATACCGCTATAAGGTCTCCCCTCATTCTGCTGTGCTCCAGGGAATAATCAGCTAACCTCTTCAACCTTTTCCTATAATTCAGATCCTCAAGTACTGGCAACATCCCTGTAAGTGTTCTGTGTGCTCTTCCAATCCGATTGATAGCTTTCCTGTAGTAACTAACACAACCAGAAAGGCACACAATACTCCAAATGGATCCGAGTGTGAACTTCTTCACTCAGAGGGTGGTGAGAGTGTAGAACAAGTTACTAGTGGAAGTGGGGGACTGCAACATTTAAGAGAAATTTGGATGGGTAAATGGATGGGAGGGCGTGTAGGGCTATGGTCTGGGTTGCAGGTTGATGGAACTGGATAGAATATTAGTTTGGCACTGACTACATAGGTCAAAGGGCCCGTTTCTGTGTAGTAGTACTCTATGACTCTGCAGAGCAGCTGAAAATTTGGGTTTTTAGAACTGGTAATATGCAGTCCCATACACAACCACTGAAGTAAAATACACAAACACAACACGATATTCCTCTTTCACAGTTTACATGAATGTACTGGGTTTAGCACTGAAAAACACAATCAGTTTTTGACACAGTTAGTGGCCAGCATTTTAGATATTAATATTCAAGTTTTGGCATCCAGTGTAGCTAATGAAACATTTAAACAGATGGACGTGTAACCTGGGAGCACTGCATTAAGCAGGGTCTTGGCAGGATTACAAAAGTTTACAGATAAGGGGGAAAAGAGTTACATTTCTCACACATTTATCACCAGCTTCTCAAGGTCCAATTAATGCTGGCCTTCTCATTGATTTTAAAAATGTGGGAAGGCAGCATATGCCTTGTACGTACACTAAAAAAACTCTGCACTGAGTCAGCGCCGAATCGCCAAGCAGCACAGACACATGGGAAATATTAGCACGAGAGGTTCTGTGGATGCTACAAATCTTGAGCAATGCACACACACAAAATGCTGGAAGAACTCAGCAGGTTAGGCAGCAAACATGGAAAGGAATGAACAGCCGGCATTTTGTGCTAGACTCTCCAACGGGACTAGAAAAGGAGGAGACAGAAGGTGGTGTGGGGGTGGGGGGGGGGGATGGAGTACAAGCTGCAGGTGATAGGTGAGACTAGGTGGGGGGGGAGGTCCCTTTTTCCATTCCCCATTCTGGTTACCCCTTCGCCCTTTCTCACCACCACCTCCCTCTAACCTCTCCTCCTCCGCTTTTTTATGTGGTCCACAGTGCTCTCCTATCAAATTCCTCCTTCCTCCGCTCTTCCCCACGTTCACCTATCACCTCTCAGCTTCTTACTTCATTTCCCCTCCACCTACCTTACCCCTCACCTATCACCTGCCCTCTCCCCTCCCTTACCTTCCTTCTGTGGCTTCTGCTCTCTTCCTTTCTAGTCTTGATGAAGGGTCTCAGCCCAAAACGTTGACTGTTTATTCCCCTCCAGGAAAACACGAGTTCTCTGGGGCAGCCAAAAGAGGAGACATCGAGCAAGCAGCACTTTCCCTACTACAGTATACCCAAGCTTCCTCTTTCAGGATTAGCCAGCTGCTATGGTGTCTGTGTCAGACCAGGCATTTAGACCAGAAGACATAGGAGCAGGATTAGGCCATCTGGCCCATCGAGTCTGCTCCGCCATTCAATCATGGCTGATTCTTATTTTTTTCTCCCCCTCAACCCCAGTTCCTGGCCTTCTCCCCATAACCTTTGATGCCGTGTCCAATCAAGAACCTATCAATCTCTGCCTTAAATACACCCAACGACCCGGCCTCCACAGCTGCATGTGGCACCAAATTCCACAGATTCACCACCCTTTGGCTAAAGAAATTTCTCAGCATCTCTGTTTTGAAAGGGTGCCCACTATCCTGCGGCTGTGCCCAAGATTCTCCCACCATGGGAAACACCCTTTTCACATCTACTCTGTCTAGGCCTTTCAACATTCAAAAGGCTTCAATGAGATTCCCCTCATCCTTCTGAATTCCAGTGAGTACACACCCAGAGCCATCAAACATTCCTCATATGATCACCCTTTTATTCCTGGAATCATCCTTGTGAACCTCCTCTGGGCCCTTTCCAATGCCAGCACATTTTTTTTTAAGATAAGGGGCCCAAAACTGTTCACAATACTCAAGGTGAGGCCTCACCAGTGCCTTATACAGCCTCAGCATCACATCCTTGCTCTTGTATTCTAGACCTCTTGAAATGAATGCTAACATGGCATTTGCCTTCCTCACCACTGAATCGACCTGCAAGTCAACCTTTAGTGTCTTCTGCACAAGGACTTCCAAGTCCCTTTGCATATCAGATTTTTGGATTTTCTCCCCAGTTAGGAAATAGTCCTCACATTTACTTCTATTACCAAAGTGCATGACCATGCACTTTTCAACATATTTCATTTGCTGCTTTTTGCCCATTCTCCTAATCTGTCTAAGTCCTCTGCAGCCTACCCATTTCCTCAACACTACCTACCCCTCCATCAATCTTTGTATCATCTGCAAACTTGGCAACAAAGCCACCTATTCCATCAGCTAAATAATTTATAAACAATATAAAAAGAACTGGCACAACACTCACCCCTTCAGAACACCACTAGTCTCTGGCAGCCAACCAGAATAGGATCAGTTTATTCCCACTCACTGCCTCCTACCAATCAGCCAATGCTCTAATCATGCCAGTAACTTTCCTGTAATACCATAGCCTCTTAAGTTGGTAAGTAGCCTCATGCATGGCATCTTATCAAAGGCCTTCTGAAATTCCAAATATACAACATCCACTATATCCACTTTATCTATCCTACTTGTAATCTCCTCAAAGAATTCCAACAGGTTCGTCAGGCAAGATCTTCCCTGATGGAAATCATGCCGACTTTGTCCTATCTTGTCCTATGTACTCCATCACCTCATCCTTAACAGTTAACTCTAACATTTTCCTGACCACTGAGGTCAGGCTAACTGGTCTATAATTTCCGTCCTTAAAGAGTGGAATGACATTTGCAATTTTCCAGTCCTTTGGTACCATGCCAGAGTCCAATGATTTTTGAAAGATGATTTCTAATGCCACCACAATCTTTAATACTACCTTTTTCAGAACCCTAGGGTGCAGATAATCTAGTCCAGGTGTCTTAGGTACCTTTAGGTCTTTTAGCTTTTTGAGCACTTTCTGTCTTGTAATAGTAATGGCACCTACTTCTCTTCCTTCGCACACTACAACATCAGGCATACTGCTAGTGTCTTCCACAGTGAAGACTGATGCAAGATACTCATTTAGTTCATTAGCCATCTCCTTGTCCCCCATTATTATTTCTCCTGCCTCATTTTCTGACGGTCATGTGTCCATCTCACTTCTTTATCTTTAACATACTTGCAACAACTTTTACTGTCCACTTTGATATTATTTGCTAGCTTGCTTTCATATTTCATCTTTTCCCTTCTGATTTTTTTCATTGCTCTCTGTAGGTTTTTAAAAATTTCTCAATCCTCTATTTTCTCACTCATTTTTGCTTTGTTGTATGCTGTTTCTTTTGCTTTTACAATAACTTTTACAATGACTTCCCTTGTCAGCCACAGTTGTACTATTTTACTATTTGAATATTTCTTCATTTTTGGAATACACATGTCCTGCAACTTCCTCATTTTTCCAGAAACTCACACCATTGCTGCTCTGCTGTCATCCCTGCCAGCATCTCCTTCCAATTTACTTTGGCCAACCCCTCTCTCATACCACTGTAATTTCCCTTACTCCACTGAAATACTGCCACATCAGACTTTACTTTCTCCCTATCAAATTTCAAGTTGAACTCAACTTTAACATGGCTCTCTAACCATACCTCATGTCAGATTAAACCAAGGTGACAGGAATCATGGGGCAAGTGCCTCTTTCCATTCTGCCTCTGGACTATTCAACCAGCAACTTCTCATAACCAATCAGTACTGACCTCAAGTTCTCCCTGTGGCAACGTGGGTTTCCTCCAGGTGTTCCGGTATCCTCCCACATTCCAAAGATGTATGGGCCAGGGTTGGTGAGTTGTGGGCGGGCATGCCCGGAAGCGTGGCAACACTTGCAGGCTGCCCTCAGTATATCATTGACAGTGTTGGGTATCGATGCGAAACAATGCATTTTACTGTATGTGTGACAAATAAACGCTAATCTTTAAATCTAATCTTCTCCCTCAGTCAACAGCAGTAAGTCACGTTGCACAAATAGGACACAGAGCATTAGGGAAACTCAAGCCTCCTCTGCCAATTAGAATGACCATGACTGATTAACTTCAGCTTAATGCCACTTCTCCATTTCCCCCTAAAACCACAGCCCATCAAATATTCATCCACCACTTTAAATCCAGCTTCCACCAACCCCCAGGGTAAGAGTTCCAGAGGTTCACCACCCTCATTGAGAAGAAATTGCCACGTAGTCTGCTGCTTGTTGCTATCTGCAATATCAGCATCTTATTAAATGCATTCTAAACATATCTATACTCACGGCTCATTCATCCCAACTTCCACTGGATCCCAGTCAACACTTTGTGAAATCTTCAAAACAGATTTTTCTTTAGAAAACAAACTTTCATACACTCCTAGCTCAGACATGCACAAAATACAGTGAGCACTTAATACAGAATTTAAAAACAGACAGCAAGTTGCCTCAGCCATGCTCTTAATAGCACCTATGAGCATCAGGGATAAAGATTAACTTCACTTGTTACGACATTTGTGTCAACAACCAACCATCTGAAGATGTACTGAGCTACATTCTTCCGAGACCAACAAAACATACTCACAATTTACTAACCCAAATGTCTTTACTTGTCACATGTACATTGAAACATACAGTGAAATGTATTCCTTGCATCAACGACCAACACAGTTACGTTCATGCCCGGTGTCCTTTGATAGGGAGCACGCAATTGCTATGGGTACAGTGGACGCCCCCTTTTAGGAAATGAGTATTTTATAAATAGCAGTACTATATTTTAATTTGCAATCATTAACAGAGATGTGAACCTAATCTTTGTACGTTTTTTATATTTGAATGAAGTTTTTTTTGTACGTTTGTAAAAATAATGGCCACTGTCAAAGGAAGTGCTGGGGTAGTGTGCATGCTTCACCATGCTTCCCGCGCCGACACAGCAAGTCCACAACTTACTAACTCTAAGCAGTACATCTTCGGAGTATAGTGGGAAACCAGAGATCCCAGGGGAAGCCCACCTGGTCAGAGAGAACATACAAACTCCTCACAGACAGCGGGGGGAATTGAACCTCGATCACTAACCGCTGGCACTGTAAAGTGTTAACTAACCATGCCATCCTGGATAAAACAAGACATGCTGTACACAGTTGGATCAAAGGTACCTTAAGTAAAACTGCAGAGGCAGGATGATGCAGGAAACAGGGGAGAAGCAAGGCGACTTCAGGTCCATAGGTGACACATTTCCCAATTCTGTTACGGCTGCACCTGGAACGGAATGGGAAATAGTCAGTGAAATTAAACCAAAATGCAAGCTACCTGTCACCATTGTCTGGCCACTAGTCTCCCCCCCCTGATGTGCACAAACCATCCTGTGCACAATTCTATAGTGATCTGCAAACCCCAGGGTGCTTCACAACCAGTGAGCCACTTCTGGGAATGTCATTACCACGAACAAGGGGACGACTTCAGTAAGCAGTAATAAGACGGTTCACAACGATACCATCTTTATTTTATTTATAGAAACACAGCGTGGTAACAGGCCCTTTCAGCCCAATGAGCACGTGGTGCCCAATTTGACCAATTAACCTACTAACCTGTACATCTTTGGAATGCGATTGGAAACCAGAGCATTTGGAGGAAACCCTCATGGCCAGAGAGAGAACATACAAACTCCTTACAGACGGAGGTGAGAACTGAACCCAAGTTGCTATGCTGTAAGAGCACTACATGATCTTATCCATATGAACAGTATGTAAGAATCTTTTCACTATACCTCAGTACACCTGACAATAATAAAACAATACCAAAAGAATAGCTTTGTCACAAGCAGATCAAAACAGGCAGTAAAATGCGCTACGTGTGGCCAACAGTCCAGGATTTTGTTAGGGGCAGCCCACGAGCGTTGCCACACTTCAAGCATCAACATAGCAACTTCTAACTCTACTAAGTAGGTCTTTGGACTGTGGGAGGAAACCGGAGCATCTGGAGGAAACACCTGCAGTCTAGGGAAGAACGTGCAAAGTTATAGACAGCAGCAGCGGAATTAAACCCAGGTTGCTGGTGCAGTGATAGCATAATATTAACTGTAATGCTACACAGCCACCCCACTCAACAGCTCCCCCACCACCCACATTCCCTGTAACCAGCTCTGTAAGTTACCTCCAGTGTAGACAAACGTCTCCTGAGCAGCCCCTTCATTCGCCTGCCACTCGTCTACACTGGGGATTATTTGCAGCAGTTAATCAGCCCACCGGCTGGTGATTGTTTAGGATGTGGGAGGAAACTCACGCGATCATGGTGAGAGCTTGCAGACTCTGCACAGGAAGCACCCGGGATCACAGATGGAAGTGGGGCAGAGTTGCTGTCGCCAATAATTCTCGACTGAGGGCAAACATAAAGAGGAGAGGGCACTCCGTGACTTTGTACAGAGGCAACACACATGAACTCTATTCCCACAACTTGCCCTGCAGCTTGGGGGGAAAAGAGGTGCCCTCTAGACGCCAAGACCCTGTTCTCGATTCAAGTGATCGCATGATACAACTTTTCATTCAAACAGGAGCAGAGCAATGACTGCAGTTCCCCTGGTTCTATCGCACCCCTCCTGTGTCTTACTTCATCAACGGATCTTCCTGTGGGCAACTGACATCTACATATCTCTGTCACAACACTTCAAGGCATATCTGAAGGAGGGTCTTCTTATCAGTCACTCCCCACACAGACAAGCTACTCAGTATCTCACAGACACAAAGAGATTCTGAGCACCACACACTGGAGCAATTCAGCAGGCCAGGCAGCTTCTATGGAGGGGAATAAACAGCAACACAAACACGTAGCAGATGGCGTAACACATCACAGTGCCAGCAATCAGAGTTCAATTCCTGCCACTGCCTGTAGAGGGTTTGTATGCTCTCCCCGTAACTACAAGGGTTTTAATGTCATTTCCATTTCACAAGTGTAAAGGAGAACAAAATAATTGTTATCCCAGATCCGATGCAGCTCGCAAAGAGAAAAATCACAAGATAAATAACACAATAGTAACAAAAACAATAAAGACTTCACCCCCACCCCCAATTGTATGTCCAATCTATTCTCTGCTTTCCTCCCACATTCCAAAGACATATGTATTAGAGTTAAGTAAGTTGCGGGCTGCCGTCCCCACCCCCAAGCACATATTCGGAGTGTGCTAGCCATTGACACAAACAATGCATTCCACCGTAATATATACACCGAAAAATACAGTCTAATCTCATTTTATCAGTAGATGTTGTGGGCCAAGATTCTGATAAAGGCTGATGTCAGGTCTCAGAATGGAACATCAATTCCATAGATGCTGTCTGACCTGCTGAGTTTCTCCAGCATTTTGTGTGTGTTGGTCAGTATCTCAGCTTTCAGCACAGAGTGAAATGAAGTGAGTCACACTACCACGTCAGGTAGGAATATGGTTTACAGATCACCCTGTGGCTCACAGATGGGACTGTCATATCAAAAAGAGGAACAAAATTTGCAGAAAGATAACAGTGTAGCGATGTGCTACACACAGCGCTGAAATAACGACACGCAGTCAGTAAGGTGTTTTGAGACGAGTTTATTCAATCTTCGCAGCGCTGGCATTTAATCCCTAGCGCTCGCTCTCTCTGGGCGGAAATGACGTCAGTGGTGCATTACCAAAGTCTCCCCCCGTGCGCTGGCTATTTGTGAGCCGGTTCGCCTGCGCAGAAAGTGGGTCGCCACATAACCCCCCCCCACCACCACCCAGAACCAGCGATACACCCCCCAATGTCCACAGTCTGGATCAGCCTCTGTTTGGGAGCTCTG
The DNA here is from genome assembly GCF_030144855.1 of Hypanus sabinus. NCBI lineage: Eukaryota > Metazoa > Chordata > Chondrichthyes > Myliobatiformes > Dasyatidae > Hypanus > Hypanus sabinus. The sequence continues at coordinate 85,016,328 of NC_082714.1, forward strand.
CCTCTGCGCTGCGGTGCCTGAACCTCGACCGGCTGCGCCAAGTCCACAAGGGCTGGTTTGAGTCGGTCCACCGTGAAAACCTCCTCTTTCCCCCCAATGTCCAGAACGTATGTGGACAGGTTGTTGTTGATCATCTTGAATGGCCCCTTGTACGACCGCTGTAGCGGTGCCCAGTGTCTGCCCCTTCGTACAAACACAAACTTAAGAGTTCTGCAGGTCTTTGGGTACACGGGTCGGGGTCCGTCCATGCTGTGAAGTCGGCACGGGGGCCAGGTTGCCGAGCCTCTCGCGTAGTCTGCCCAGGACTGCTGCGGGTTCTTCCTCTTGCCCCCTTGGGGCTGGTATGAACTCTCCCGGGTCAGCCAGGGGTGCGCCGTACACCAACTTGGCCGATGAGGCATGCAGATCCTCTTTGAGAGCTGTGCGAATTCCAAGCAGGACCCAGAGAAGCTCATCCACCCAGTTAGGTCCTCTCAGGCGGGCCATGAGAGCCGACTTCAAGTGACGGTGGAAGCGTTCCACCAGTCCGTTCAACTGTGGGTGGTAGGCAGTTGTGTGGTGTAGCTGCGTTCCCAACAGGCTGGCCACAGCCGACCACAGGCTGGAGGTGAACTGGGCGCCTTTGTCGGAGGCAATGTGGGCCAGTACCTCGAACCGTGCTACCCAGGTTGCAATCAGTGCTTGGGCGCAGGAATCGGCAGATGTGTCGGTGAGCAGGACCGCCTCTGGCCACCTCGTGAACCGGTCTACCATAGTTAGGAGGTACCGCGCTCCTCAGGACACTGGTAGGGGGCCCATGATATCCACATGAATGTGGTGGAACCTCCGGTGGGTGGGTTCGAACTGCTGCGGCGGGGCTTTAGTGTGCCGCTGCACCTTGGCTGTTTGGCACTGCGTGCACGTTCTGGCCCATTCACCAAACTGCTTGCGAAGTCCATGCCACGTGAACTTGCAGGATACCAGCAGGACGATTGTCCCGATAGATGGGTGCCCCAAACCGTGTATGGAGTCGAAAACTCGCCGCCTCCAGGCTGCCAGGACGATGGGGCGAGGTTGGCTGGTAGCCACGTCGCACAGGAGGGTCCTCTCACCTGGGCCTACGAGAAAGTCCTGCAGCTGCAAACCCAAGACTGCGGTCCTGTAGCTGGGCATCTTGTCGTCTCCCTGCTGTGCCTCCGCCAGTGCTGCAGAGTCCACCCCCAGGGACAGGGGCTGGACAGCTGGTCTGGAGAGTGCGTCCGCCACGATGTTGTCCTTTCCCAAGACATGCTGGATGTCCATCGTATACTCGGAGATGTAGGACAGATGTCGCTGCTGGCGAGCCAACCAGGGATCAGACACCTTTGTGAACGCGAAGGTCAACAGTTTGTGGTCTGAGTAGAGCTGGCGGAGGTGGGACAGATGCTCCTGGCGACTGCTGCTGGCTATAAGGATGTCGTCCAAATAGATGAACGCAAAGTCCAGGTCGCGTCTCACCGCATCCATTAGCCACTGGAACGTCTGTGTGGCATTCGGAGGAACTCGAACAGGCCGAACGGGGTGATAAGTGCTGTTTTGGGGATGTCTTCAGGGTGCACCGGGATTTGATAGTATCTCTGGACGAGGTCTACTTTGGAAAATATTCTTGCCCCATGCAAAGTCCTGTGTGTGCGGCACGGGGTAGTGGTCTGGAGTTGTAGCCTCGTTCAGTCTGTGGTAGTTGCCGCATGGTCTCCAACCCCCAGCTGCTTTGGGCACCATGTGCAGGGGGGAGGCCCACGGGCTGTTGGACCTCCGTACGATCCCCAATTCCTCCATCCTCTTGAACTCCTCCTTTGCCAGGCGGAGCTTTTCCAGGGGGAGCCTTCGTGCGTGGGTGTGGAGGGGTGGTCCCTTGGTCGGGATGTTGTGCTGAACCCTGTGTCTGGGCATGGCTGCCGTGAACTGCGGTGCCAGAATTGATGGAAAGTCCGTCAGGATTCTGGTGAATTCGTTGTCCGACAGCTTGATGAGTCCTGGTGTGGGGCCGGCAACTTGGCTTCACCCAGGGAGAACGTCTGGAAAGTCTCGGCATGTTCCAGTCTTTTCCCTTGCAAGTCGACCAGCAGGCTGTGAGCTCACAAGAAGTCTGCCCCCAGGAGTGGTTGGGCCACCGCGGCCAGTGTGAAGTCCCGCGTGAACCGGCTGGCGCTGAACTGCAACTGCACTGTGCGGGTCCCGTAGGTCCGTGTCGTGCTGCCGTTTGCAGCCCTCAGGGTGGGTCCTGGCTTCCTGTTGCGGGTGTCGTACCCCGTCGAGGGCAAGACGCTGATCTCCGCTCCGGTGTTGACCAAGAAGCGGTGTCCCAACTGTTTGTCCCAGACGTACAAGAGGCTGTCCTGGTGGCCAACCGCCATAGTCATTAGCGGCAGCTGGCCCTGGCCCTTGCAGGGCGGGCAACAACAGCGGGCTTTTGTGCCCCACTGCTGGTGGTAGAAACACCACTGTTCACTGGCCTCCTCACTCCTGCCTCTGTGTTGTGTGCGCCCCCCTGCCAGGCCTGGTCTGGTCCGCTGTTGGGCACGTGGCCTGGTAATCTGACCGACGGATGCCACGCTCTCCCTCTTGGCTTTCCACAGCACGTCTGCCCGGCCCGCCACCTTCCGGGGGTCGCTGAAATCTGCGTCGGCCAGCAGCAGATGTACGTCCTTGGGCAGTTGCTCTAGGAATGCTTGCTCGAACATGAGGCAGGGCTTGTGTCCGTCAGCCAGGGCCAGCATCTCGTTCATTAATGCTGACGGCAGTCTGTCTCCCAAACCATCCAGGTGAAGCAGGCGGGCACCTCGCTCACGCCGTGAGAGGCCAAAGGTCCCAATGAGCAGTGCCTTCATATTTGCCTTTTTCCGCGGGCGACTGTATGAAATCCGCAACCTGGGAGGCCGTATCCTGGTCAAGGGCGCTCACCACGTGGTACTAACGCGTGGAATCAGAGGATATTTGCCGAATCTGTAACTGGGCTTCGGCTTGGCTAAACCACACACGTGGTTGCAGCGTCCAGAAAGTCAGCAGTTTTAGCGAAACTGCATGAACAGATGAAGAGTCGGTCATCTTTTGTCCAAATCCCGTTTGGACCGTCAGGGTCACCAATGTAGCGATTGTGCTACACACAGCTCTGAATTAACAACACGTTAAGTCGTTTCGAGACTAGTTTATTCAAACTTTGCGGCGTTGGCATTTAATTCCTAGCGCTCGCCCTCTCCGGGCGGAAATGACATCAGAGGTGCATTACCAAAGTCTCTCCCCGCGCGCTGGCTATTTGTGAGCCGGTTTGCCTGCGCAGAAAGTGGGTCGCCACAACAGGCCATTTTGTCAGCACTCGTGCAAAATTAGATTCGATTGGATTCAACTTATTTGTCATTGTGCCGAGTACAGATACAAAGCCAAATGAAATGCAGTTAGCATCGAACCAGAAATGCAAAGAATAGTGCTATTTACAAAATAACTGCGAATAAAAAGTGCTACAGCACACAAATATAAAAGTACTGAGACAGTACAATATGGGTGCAATACTGCTTAGCGCTGTGATGTGAGGTTCAACAGGGTCTCAGCCTCGGGGAAGAAGCTCTTCCTGAGCCTGCTGGTGCCTACCGGATGGGAGGAGAGTAAAAAGTCCATGGTTTGGGTGAGATGCATCCTTGATAATGCTTTTCGCGCTGCCCAGGCAGGGTTTATGGTAGGTGTTCTCAATGGTGGGCAATTGGGTGCCGATAATCCGCTGGGCAGTTTTCACCACCCGCTGGAGGGCTTTGCGGTCCGATACGGGACAATTGCCATACCACACTGAGATGCAGTTGGTGAGTATGCTCTCAGAGGTACAGCAGTAAAAGTCCGTCAGTATCCTGGGACAGAGGTGAGCTTTCTTGATGCTCCGCAGGAAATAAAGGCGCTGCTGCACCTTTTTGATCAGGATGGAGGAGTTCAGGGACCAGGTGAGATCCTCGGAAATGTGGACACCAAGGAATTTGAAGCTTGATACACGCTCCACTACAGCTCCATTGATGTAGATGGGGACGTGAGTGTGGCTCCTAGCAAGCCTGGTCCACAATGACCTCCTTGGTCTTCTGGGTGTTAAGGGCCAGGTTGCTGTCCGCACACCATGCCTCCCTCCCAAATTTTTCCCTCTTCACTGAGTTTCTGTTTATTCACTTCAAACTCCTTGGTGTTATCATTTCAGAGGATCTGTCCTGGGCCCAGCACACAAGTGCAATTACAAAGAAAGCATGGCAGTGTCTCTACTTCCTTAGGAGTTTGCAAAGATTTATCTAAAACTTTGACAAGCTTCTTTAGATGTGTGGTGGAGAGTGCACCGACAGGCTGCATAAGCCTGGTACAGGAACACCAGAGCCCTTGAACTGAAAACCCTACAAAAAGTAGTGGATATGGTCCAGTTCATCACAGGTGAAGCTCTCCCCACCATTAAACGCATCTACAAGAAGCATTGTTGCAGGAGGCATGTATCATAAAGGCCCCCCTCTGCAATCAAGTCATACTTGCTTCTTGCTGCCGTCATCAAGGTGGTGGTACAGGAGCCTTAGGACACAGGTTCAGGAACATCAAGTTCTTAAAGCCAAGGGGAGAACTTCACAACTGCGCTTACCCCACCACGGAAATGTTCCCACAACCTACAAACTCATTTTCAAGGACTCCATCTCATTTTCTTGATATTTATCGCTCATTTTTTTTTGTTTCTTTCTACGTTTGTAGTTTGTCTGCCATTGATTCTATTATGGTTATTGGATTTACTATGTATTCCACAAGAAAATGAATCTCGGGGCTGTAAATGGGGATATACATGTACTTTGATCTTCTCCCACAGGTCCCTAAGAACACAGAATAGTACAGCACAGAAACAAGCTATCTGATGCTGCACCAAACTAATTAAACAAACCCCTTCTACTGACAATTCTCATATTCCACCATTTCCATGTCTATACAACAGACTCCTAAACAGTTCTATCAGAATCAGAAGCATGTTTAATATCATCGACATACATAGTGAAATCTGGTATTTTGACAGACAGACATACTTTATTGATCCCGAGGGAAATTGGGTTTTGTTAAACAGTCGCATCAACCGAGAATAGTGTAGAAATATAGCAATATAAAACCATAAATAATTAAATAATAGGTAAATTATGTCAAGTGGAAATAAATTCAGGACCAGCCTATTGGCTCAGTGTGTCTGACTCTGAGGGAGGAGTTGTAAAGTTTCATGGCCACAGGTGTAGGAATGACTTCCTATGATGCTCAGTGTTACATCTCGATGGAATGAGTCTCTGGCTGAATGTACTCCTGTTCCTAACCAGTACATTATGGAGTGGATTGGAGACATTGTCCAAGATGGCTGCAACTTGGACAGCATCCTCTTTTCAGACACCACCGTCAGAGAGTCCAGTTCCACCCCCACAACATCACTGGCCTTACGAATGAGTTTGTTGATTCTGTTGGTGTCTGCTACCCTCAGCCTGCTGCCCAGCACACAACAGCAAACATGACAGCACTGACCACCACAGCCTCGTAGAACATCCTCAGCATCGTCCAGCAGATGTTAAAGGACCTCAGTCTCCTCAGGAAATAGAGACGGCTCTGACCCTTCTTGTAGACAGCCTGTGTTCTTTGACCAGCCCAGTTTATTGTCAATTCGCATCCCCAGGTATTTGTAATCCTCTACTATGTCCACACTGACAGTTGTGACTGAGTTGTGGCAGCAACTCGGTGTTTATCTATCTCAGTGTCTCCCTATCACTATCTGAGAATCTGCCAACAACAGGGGTGTCAACTGTGAATTTATAGATGGTGTTTGAGCTGTAGTTAGCCACACAGCCCTGAATGTCAGGAGAGTGGAGCAGTGGGCTAAGCACGCATCCTTGAGAAGCACCAGTGTTTATTGTTAGTGAGGAGGAGAAGGAGCCTTTGTAGAGGAAGGTACAGAGGTGCTGGTTTAGCTGAGTAAAACTGAGAGGATTACAGCATTGAACAGCAGGCTGATGTGTGGTTTGCTCTTGTCCGGGGCGACAAAGCAGAGTAGAGAAGTATAAGATTGCATCTGCTGCAGACCTGTTGTGACAGAAAGCAAACCGCATTGGGTCCCAGTCCTTGTTCAGGCAGGGGTTAACTCTAGCCGTGATCAAACTCTCGAAGCACTTCATCACAGTAAATGTGAGTGCTACCAGCTGACAGTCATTGTGCATCTTGGGCACCAGTACGATCGCTGCCCTTTTGAAGCAGGTGGGAACCTCAAACTGCAGCAAGGAGAGATTGAAGACGTCCTTGAATAATTCAGCCAGGTACTTGGCACAGGTTTTCCGCAGCCTGCCAGGTACCATCGTGGCATGATGCCCTGCAAGCGTTCACCTTCATGAAGGGCGTTCTTACGTCAGCCTCTGTGACAGGATGCTGTGGGGATCTGCACAGCTGTAGTGTTATTCTCATCGGGTCATTAGGGAGTGGAGCATCACTGCCATTTCTGCTGTTTGGTTTCTGTAATAAAATGCAAACCCTGCCACAGCTGTTGTGTCACATGGAATTGCCTTTCTGATCTCATGATGGACTTCCACAGGTAGTACCTGGACTTCTCAAAGAATTCTGAATGCAATAATCCAGATGTAGGCAAACCAGACTTTTATAAAGCTGCAACGGAACTTCACGACTCTTGAATTCAGTGTCTCGACTAATAAAGGCAAGCATGCCGTATGCATTCTGTACCAGTCTATCAACACGTGTAGTCACTTTCAGAAAGCTTTGCACTCGGACCCCAAGATCTCTCAACACTTACATTCATCACACTCTGGATAAAGCAGCCTCTTCTGAATTTCCAAATGAAGTTACAAGCAATTATTACTTGTAGGATGAGGTAGCGTAACGGTATTAGGTGCAAGATCAGAGTTCAATTCCCACCATAGTCTGTAAAGCACTTGAACATTTTCTTTATGACTATGTAGGCTTCCTCCAAGTACTCCAGTTTTCCTATATTCCAAAGATGCGCGGGTCGGGGTTAGTGAGTTGTGGCAAGCTATGCAGGCACCGGAAGTGACACTTGAGGGTGCTCAGCACAATCCTCGGCAATTTGAAGCAAATGACACATTTCACCATATGTTTCAATGTACACTTGACAAATAAAGCCAATCTTAATCCTGCATTTGACCTGGTGGCCAAGCCACTTTTATTCTGCCACCTCACATTCTGACAATCCACTCAGCATTTTCAGAGAGAAATTTGCATTGTTAGTTCAGGTAACATCTCCATGTTAGATTCAAGAGATGATGCTTTCTAGAAGGTTCTTCGCAAGTCAAGAATGAGGTGAAAATAAGAGATAGAAGCAGAATTAGACCAATCCACCATTCCATCATGGCTGATTTATTCTTTCTCAACCTCCTTTCTTTTGATGCCCTTCCTAGTCAAGAACCTGAAACACAAAAAAACTGCAGATGCTGTGGTCAAAGCAACACGTACAGCACGCTGGAGGAACTCAGCAGGTCGGGCAGCATGTGGAAACGAGCAGTCAACGTTTTGGCCTGGAATGTTGACTGCTCGTTTCCATGGATGCTGCTGGACCTGCTGAGTTCCTCCAGCGTGTTGTGCATGTAGTCAAGAACCTATCAACCTCCACTTTAAATATACCCAATGACTTGGCCTCCACAGCCATCTGTGATAATGAATTCCACAAATTCACCACCACCCATTCCTCTGGCTAAAAAAAATTCCTCCTCTCTGTTCTAAAGGGAATAAATCCTTTATTCAGAGGCTCTGTTCTCTGGATCTAGACTCCCCCACAATAGGAAACATCCTCTGATGAGGCAAGCGTAGGGAATGGTAAACACACAAGGAAAACACAGTTTAAAAAAAAACAAGCTTGGATCCAAATCCAACACTTGCAAAGAAATTTCCTGATACTAGCTGAACACAAATCCCACTCTACTTGTCCAAACCACTCAAGTCATTTAACCCAGCTGTTTCTGACACACACACAAAATGCCAAGTCAGTCCTGATGAAGGATCTCGGCCCAAAACATCGACTGTTTATTCCCCTCCATCGATGCTGCCTGACCTGCTGAGTTCCTCCAGCATTTTGTGTGTGTGTGTCGTTCAGGATTTCCAGTATCTGCAGAATCACCTGTGTTTACATTTCTGCCTGTGTTATGTGGAATAATCACTCTGCTGCTTGTGGTGAAGCTGGATATACAGCTAAGCTTGACTGTGCCTTTATGAGTGAAAAGTGTTACTCCCTGTAACAAAGGCCGTTTTACCGACACGATGGTCCTCATGTAATTCACCCATCTAATAGGCTTCCCAGTCACTGAGGTCCCTTGGCCCACACACATCATCAGTTATTCATCTAGCATAACCAGTTTCCAGTGCTCAGCCTACAGCCATCTATACCTGTGCAATTCCAGTACATTTCCAAACGTTTCCGAGAACATCTACCTCCACCAGCTCCTCAGGCTGCAATGATCAGATTTCAATCATCCTCTGTGTGAAAATCAATCTTCAAATCCCCTCTGAATTTACAATGTCTGTGCCCTCATCGTAAACACAAGAGATTGTGCAGATGCTGAAAACCTTGAGCAACACAGAAAATGCTCACCAGGTCAGGTAGCGTCCATGGAGGGAAATGGCCGAGACCCTTAGAATAATAAAGCAATGCAAAAGGGATACAGGAACTTCAGCCCAACCACAGCATGCTGACCATGGTACCTACTCAGTTTCCTGCATTTGCCCCGTATCCCTCCTCCACCTGCCCCTCCAAGTGCTTCTGAAACAACACTATTGTGTCTGTCTCAATCACTTCCTCTGGCAGCTCATTCCATACGCTCATCACCCTCTGCATGAAAAATAAATTGCCCCTCAGGTCCCCTTTAAATCTTTCTCCCCACACACCCTGAACCCATGGTTCCTAATTTTCATCTCCCTTACCCTGGGGAAAATATTGTCAAAATCTTAAACCTCTAGAAGGTTGTCCTTCATTCTGCTACATTGCAAGGAATGAAGACCTTCCCTGGCCAAGCTCTCCCTACAACTCTGCTCCTCTAGTCCTGGCATCATCCTCGTAAATCTTTGCTGCATTCTTTCCGGTGTGACCACATCCTCCCTATAACAGTGGGTCAGAAACTGTATAAAGTACTCGAAGCACAGCCTTACCAATAACTTATACAATGAGAATATAATGTTTCAACTTTTATACTCAAATATCCTGACTGGTGAAGGCCAGTATGCTAAATAGCCTTTTCACCAATCTATCTGTGCTGCACTTTCAATAAACTATGCAGTTGCACTAAGTCCCTCTGTTCCATTATGCTCCTTAGTGCCCTGCCATTCACAGTACACGTCCTTCACTGATGTGACTTTCCATAATGCACACCTGTATTGAAATCCATGTGCCACTCATCAGGACCTGTCCTAGTGATGGGTCTTAGCCCAGAAGATCAATGGTCTATTCCCCTCCCCACCCCCCCATTGGATGCTGCCTGACCTGCTGAGTTCCTCCGACATTTTGTGTGTTGTTCAAGATTTCCAGCAAAACACGGGATCTCTTGTGATTATGATGGTGTGTGGCCCTCTTCCTCTAGGAGGACCACAACCTTGTCGTAGGGTTCAGAGGATTGCAGTCCACAATGTCCTGGAAAGCTATGCTGGCTGGAGTCAGGGTCTTGGTAGGGTCACCCATGCCAAACAGGAAAAATGGGTGGAGGCTAGACTAAGAGTTGCCCACCAGTCCTCTAGGTTATGAGTTCAGCTCAGGACTAGCGACCATGACTGGTCAAAAACAATTGTTACAGAAAAGCAATGAATAATCCTTCTATCCAGAGAGAGATGGAGGACCTTCATTGCTGCCTAAATGTCAGTGGCCTAGGGGGCAGTAAGTGGTGCTCTTATCATAGCCTCTAACTCTCTATCCTAGAGGGGTACATTTCAATAGAGATGTACCTCAAATTCCTCTGTTCTGGGAGAACAACCACAGCCCGTCCACCCTGTCCTCACAGATGAGATGTTCCACCCCAAGCAACATCTTGGAGAATCACCCTACACCTTCTCCAGTCAGTTAGACTAATAGTCAACTTTTGAGATGTTATTGGGATGGAGACAATGAGACATATGCAAGGGGAGAGGCCATGAAGGGCGCTGAACTGTTCTATCCCAAGTGACTTCTAGGTGAATCTCCACTGCATTTTCTCTAGTCAGTTAGTCAAATACTCAGCTCTTAATCCCAACTGAGACAGGAGAGTGGGAGATTACAGATCTCCCACATTAAATGTAAAATTCCATTGCTAACGGACAAAAATTTACCAAACTTCGCTGGAGTTTAGAGGGGGATCTCACTGGGACCTTACAGATATCGAAAGGCTTAGATGAGAGTAGACATGGAGATGATGTTTCCAATAGCGGGAGAGTCAAGGGCCAGAGGGCACAGCCTCAGAACACCAAGGCATCCCTTTAAAACAGAGTTGAGGAGGAACTTCTTTAGCCAGAGGGTGTTGACTTTGTGGGATTCATTGCCACAAACAGTTACTGGGTATATTAAAGCAGGGGTTGACAGGTTATAGGGAGAATGAAGGAGAATGGAATAAGAGGGATAATAAATCAGCCAGTATTAAATGGTGGAACAGACTCGATAGGACCAGAAATAAGCCATTCAGTCTATGTCTTGTATATTGATTTTGTTGCATTACAATATGAAAACCCTTTCTACAGAGTTCTACATCACCAGTTCTTATAGCACACTTGCCTTTTTAAAAAAAAAATCCTTTTTCCCTTTACAGCCTGCAAACTCAAAGTAAAACCACCAAGTAAAGCTCCCAACACCCAATCATTGCCTGCTAGAACCACTAAAATCACATCACCTTGAATCATGCCCACATCGCTCCATCTCTTCCAGTGGGACCACCAAACCATTTGGCACATGGCGCCCAAGAGGAGTGGGATTTTATGGGGAACCCCCAGAGGGAGAGGATGGCAGACATCCACAAGTCAATTGGCAGGAAGGTAGAGGGCCACCTGTGTACCACCACAAACTCCTGAAACATGGTCACTTCAACCAGGTGACTGTGACCCATCATCACCAACTCACAGATGGAGCCAAGACCATGAGATACAAGGGAAGAATTATGTCATTCAGCCCATTGAGTCCACTCCACCATTCAACTATGGCTGATTTTTGTAACCCCAATGACCTGCCTTCTCTCCATGACTCTTAAAAACCATTATCGATCAAGTGCCTATTAATCTCTACTTTCAACACACCCAATGATGATCTTCAGAGCCCTCCAGCTGAAGAAGCTGTTCCTCAGTTTGAATGGTCCACTCCTTTATTCTAAGGCCATGCCTTCCACTGCTAGGGTTTCCTACTATCAGAGACAACCTCTCCATGAGAAGGCTAGGCATGTCACCAAAAAGACTTACAAATTTCTACAGATGAACCATGCAGAGCATTCTGACAGGTTGCATGCAGCCTCTAATACACAGGATTGCAAGAGAGCTATAGACTCAGCCAGCTCTATCACAGGCACACCCTGCCCACCATCGAGGACATCTTCGAGAGGCAGTACCTCAAGAAGGCAACATCCATCAATAAAGACCCTCACCATCCAGGGCATGCCATCTTCTCATTACTATCATCAGGAAGGAGGAACAGGCATTAGAAGAGTCACACTCAATGATTCAAGAACAGCTCCTTCCCGTCTGCCGTCAGATTTCTGAGTGGTCCATGGACATTTCCTCCTCATTCATTATTTGCACTATTTATTCTGTAAATGATTATTTTACATATTTTCACTGTACTCCTGTCATAAACCAGCAAATTTAACAATGCATCTACCTCCCCTGAGATACTGGAGTCCCACACGGCATGTTGCCCATGAAACGCATGGTCACATCTACTTCCCCTCAGATATTGGGACCACCCACCAGATGTGGCCCACAGGTGGTAGGACGTTCCACGTACAACAAAAACGCCTGGCAGCTGCAAAGCAGATTAAACAGTTGGACACATACACCATGCCTCAGATACTGGGGGGGCTCCCACTGGATGTGGCCCACAGGTGGTGGGGCGACCCACAGGGAACCAAAACCCCGTGGGAGCTGCAAGCAGGTGAAACACTTGGTCACATCTACATCCAGCACCACATTCCCATTCCCACTCCCACCCCCGGATTTTACTCAGGCTGCTGCTGACTCCTCCTGCCTAGATCCCGGTGATAACCAGACCTACAAACATCACCAACCCTAACCCACCCCCAGGCCTGAGGCTTGCAGTCAGGTGACTCCCTGGCCCCGAGGCCTGTTCAGAAGCGAGGCAAAGCAACACCATTAATATCAGCAGCCTGCCTCCCCAGCCCATCCACATTCCCGTAGACAGGGGTAAATAGAGTAAACTTTAACCTGTGATTATTTATCTTCAATCACTTTTCTCCATCTCTTTCCTCCCAGGCGCTTCCTGTTTATTTAAAAATATAAATCCTCACCCCCCCCCCACCACACCATACACGGCACCCAAGCGCAGAGGGACAAGCCGGCTGCTCATTGGTCCGGCCAACAGTCCATCATGCAAATCGCTGGCTCTGTTGGCCAAGTCGTCCGTCCGTCAACTGACACTGTCCGTCATCTCCTGCACCACTGGCCGTCCGCCACGTGATCGGGACTGGCGGTTCCTCCCACCTGCCGTCGTCAAGGAAGTTTTTGGCTTTGGCTCTGACTTTTTCCTATCTAGGGTGGCCGATACGTTGCCTGTCTGGACTAGTGATGGTTAAATCCGCCTTTCACGAAGAAAATTAGTTGATGATTCTCCTTTTTTCTTTTCTTACCCTGTATTAAATTTCAGTCAAAATTACTACATTTATTCTCCAGCCCTGAAGATCTCCAAAAACGCTGTCAAATCCTGACACCCAATAGTGCCAATTGATTGGCTGCTCCAGACGGCCCTTTCCCACTTCGATCTCTCTGATTGGGTCAATCCTCGCGTCCATCACTTACCTAACACCCCGCTATCTCCGAAATTCCGGCATTCGGCATCTCCTTTAATTAAAACTATATGCACCGTGGTTGCGTTCAATCTCCCATCATTAGTCCCAAGAACGTAGTTGCCTGTAGTCGCTCATCCCGCCCACAGATGGGCGATTTCTCACTCTGATTGGTCCACCTCCGGGGCCGAACTGTCAATCATTTGCGCAGGGCACCCCGGAAGTGGTGGAACACAGTTGAACCTGTTGGTCGGAGGTTTAGGGGAAATCCTGTTCGAGTGGGGAACGGGAGTGGCAATTTGTTGATTCTTCAGTAGCAATACAGTGCAAATACATAAAAATACTTGCAACATAAATAAATAGAGCAAAAAGAATAACGAGGTAGCTTTCGTGGACCGTTCAGAAATCTGACGGTAGAGGGAAAGAAGCTGTTATTAAAGCGTTGAATGTGAGTTTTCAGCCTCCCGTACCTCCGCCTCAAAGGAATAATCGGAATCAGGGTTATTATCACTATTCGTTATGTGCCGTGTCCGACCATGACCGGGATTGTTTTTTTCTATATAGAAGTGGTTTGCCATTGCTTTCATCCGGGCAGTGTCTTTATAATACTCTTTGGAGATGTCTGTCTGGCGTAGGGATCGCATAACGAGGACGTGGTGATAAGCACCAGCTGCCCCCGTGGCTTCATGCGACCCTGATCGGGCGTGGGGTGGGGCTAAGCATGAACTGCACCTTGCCCAGGGTGACCTGCAGGCTAGTAGAGGGAAGGAGTGCCTCACTCCTCCTTTGATAGAGACGTATCATCACCTCGTCACCCAAAGCATCACTGGTATATATCGTGAAATTAGTTGGTTTGCCGCAGCAAGACATAAAACGTTACTATAAGTTACAAAAAAATTGCAGTGCTAAAGAGGGATAATGAGATGGTTTCATGGACACTCAATGAGCCACACAATTGAAATGTTTGGAAGTCTGAAACTCTAAGAGATCAGCAGAGACAGGAAAGTTCAGGCTTAGAAACATAGAAAACCTACAGCAGAATACAGGCCCTTCGGCCCACAAAGCTGTGCTGAACATGTCCCTATCTTAGAACTACCTAGACTTACCCATAGCCCTCTAATTTTTTTAAGCTCCAGGTATCCATCCAGGAGTCTCTTAAAAGACCCTGTCGTTTACACCTCCACCACCGTTGCCGGCAGTCCATTCCACGCACTCACCACTCTCTGCGTTAAAAACTTACCCCTGACACCTCTGTTCTCTGCAAACGGTTTTATTCCAATTGAATGCTTGGAATCCCTGGTACGTGGTGGAGAGGCAGCATTCTAGTTGGGGTTGATGTCTCAGAATAACTCTGCACCCTGTGGATAAAAGAGGATGAATGGTCCTCCTCCAAAAACCCCACCAGACGCCACCTATCTGGAGTGGAAGTCAGTCGGCCTCAAACCCAAGAGACTGCTTAAGTTCTCAACACAGATGTTGTAATGAATCTGAGTCAAGTTTATCAAAGTTCAAATTAAATTTATTATCAAAGTACATATAGGTCACCTTATACAACCTTGAGGTTCGTTTTCTCGAGAGCATTCACAGTAAATACTAGAACCTGTGAGAGACCATACCCAACAGTCAATGTGCAAAGGACAAGAAACTGTGCCAATTCAAAAATACACAAAACATTACCAAAAAAACATAACGAAAGACCAACAAATTCAAGATGATAAATGTAGAAAATGCCAAGAGAAACCAGAAACAATCCAACACATTACAGGATGCTGCAGCAGTTTAACTTAATCTGATTACTTACAGAGGCACAACCAAGTGGCAGACATTATTCACCAAAATCTTGCTTTAAAATACAACCTCATAAAAGACTTTACTACGAATACAAGCTTGATCTGGTTTTTGAGTTGGAGACCTACAAATTAAATTACGACTGGTCTATTATCACAGATAGGAAAATCCACAATAACCTGGATATAGTTATACAGGATAAACGGGAAGAACAACTTACTTAATAGATATCGCCATTCCAAACACACATAACATACGGAAATCAGTAAGTTATAAACACCAGAAATATGCTGAATTAAAAGAGGAAATTGAAAGACTATGGAACATGAACAGGGTATACATTGTCCTGATAGTAATATCTACAACTGGTTTCATCCCAAAGACACTACACAACAGTATTAAACAATTAGATCTACACAGCAATACTTATGTAAATATTCAGAAAGCCACAATACTAAACACCACTAGAATAATTCAAAAATTCCTAGCAATTGAGAAATGAGCATGCTTGGCTATGCCCGTACCTCAGGTTTTACCAGCCTGAACCGAGAAAGAATAAATATAATAATAATAAATAAAAATTAACTATCGAGAACATGAGATAAAGAGCCCTGGAAGGTGAGTCCAGAGGTTGTGGGAACAATTCTGCGATGGGGTGAGTGAAGGGGTAATAATTGTTCCTGATGCTGGTGGTGTGGGACCTGAGGCTCCTTCCCAGTAGCAGCACCGAGAAGAGAGCAGGGCCTGGGTGGTGGGGGTCCCTGCTGATGGATGCTGCTTTCCTGTGACAGCGCTTTCTGTAGATGTGCTCAGTGGTGGGGAGTGCTTTACCCGTGATGGACTGGGCCACATCCACTGCTTCTGTAGGGTTTTCTGTTCAAGGGCTTTTGTGTTTCCACACACCGTATCACTGACATTTGCTGCCAGGTTTGTTGTTCTGCTGCAGCAGCACCATTCAGGAGACTGAAAAATAACAAAGCATTACTAAATACTGTGGATAACTAGTATGAAAGAGGTAGTGTTCATGGCTTCATGGACCGCTCAGAAATCTGATGGCAGAGGAGAAAAAATCTTTTTTGAATGTTGAGTATGGGTCTTCAGGCTCCTGTACCTCTATCCTGGTGGTAGAAATGAGAAGCGAGAATGTCCCAGATGGGGAGGGTCTTTTATGATGTCTTCTTAATTCTTAAGTGAGGAGAGGGCTTTAAGTAATCAGAATCAGAAATGGAATCAAGTTTAATATCTCTGTCGTATGTCATGAAAATTGTTGTTATGCAATATATAATAATTTAAAATATAAATTACAATAAGAAAAATATATAAATTAAGTAATGCAAAAAGACAGCAAAAAATTAGTGAGGAAATATACATGGGTTCATTGTCTAGTCAGAAATCTGACAGGAGAGGGGAGGAAGCTGTTCTTAACAAAATGAGTACGTGGCACTAGGCTCCTGTACTTCCTCCTTGATGGTAGCAATGGGAAGAGGGCTATAATGGAGACTAAGGAGCAACTATGTTTCATGAGGAGTTTGAGGAGATTTGGTTTGTCAACTACAACACTCAAAAACTTCTACAAATGTACCATGGAGAGCATTCGACTGTCTGTATCATCATCTGGTATGGGGGTGGGGCTACTGCACAAGATCAAAGTAAGTTGCAGAAACTTGTGAAACTAGTCAGCTCCATCATGGGTTGTTGCCTCCGTAGTATCCAAGACATTTTCAAGGAGCAGTGTCTCAGAAAAGTGGCGTCCATTATTAAGGACCTCCCACTACCCAGGGCATGTCTTCTTCTCATTGCTACCTCGGGAAGGAGGTACAGAAGCCTGAAGGTGCACACTCAGCGATTTAGAAACAGCTTCTTCCCCTTTGTCATCCAATTTCTAAATGGACATTGAACCCATGAACACTACCTCACTTTTATTTCTGTTTTTTTGCACTACTTATTTTAACTCAATAGATCTTTATATAGTAAATGTAACTCAGTTTCCTCTCTATATTTATTTATCATGTATTGTATTGTAAAGTTAACAAATTTCACGACATACGCCGGTGATACTAAACTAGGTTCTGATTCTGATCCCTGGCACACCATCACAAATTATGGCAACGTAACTCCTAGTTACAATGTGGTGGGATTTTTCGTTGGTACTGCTCCCTTTTCCTAAGTTATAGAGGTGGCAGGTTTGTAAGACGTGCAGTACTATGCAAATGTCTTAGCCGCATATGTATAGTTAGGGTGCCTAAGACTTTTGCACAGTACAATATTTGTCAAAGTGTAGCAGAGAGTGAGTTTGTAAATCTGGCGGGAGTGAAGGATGTTGGGAATGGTGAGGGTGGAGCACCGTGGGAGTGTTGTGGGACAGGTGCAGACACACCCGGCCCTGAGACACCGGGCAAGGTCATCTGATTCCAAACAATTGCTTTATTGATCATTACAGAATGTCTCTCTGGTGCTTCCCAATCCCTCCTGCTTTTCTCAACTAGCATTCCCCCCCTCCCTGCCCCTTTCCTACTCTCAGTCCACAATAGAGACCCATATCAGAATCAGGTTTATCATCATTCATGTCATGAGTTGTTTTTTATTGTGGCAGCAGTTCTGTGCAATACATAAAATTACAACAGTACTGTGCAAATAAGTATAAATATTTTATTATAAATAAATACTATAAAGTATATATATATATATATACACACACATACATACACCTTCCCTGGTGGCATATATGTGTGTATGTATATATGTACACACATATGTATGCCCGAGCCAACATTTAGCACAATACTGTAGACTGATTAAACTCTGGGGATTTCCTGCATGTTGGTGGCAATTGTGTACAGTAAAGATTGGGATGTCTGACAAGGGACTGCTTTCCTTTAAAAGCTGTTGCAAATAAGGCCATAGGAGTAGAGTTAGGCCATCTGGACCATTGAGTCGGATCTGCCGTTCCATCATGCTGATTTATTATCCCTCTCAGCCCCATTCTTCTGCCTTCTCCCTGTAATCTCTGACACCCTGACTAATCAAGAACGTATCAGCCTCTGTTTTAAATATGCTGTACCCAATGACTTGGCCTCCACAGCTGTCTGTGTCAATGAATTCCAGATTCACTGCCCTCTAGTTAGAAAACAAACTCCTCATCTCTGCTCTAAAGGGGGGCTGTGCCCTCTGGTCCTAGATGTTATCACTACTGGAACCATCTTCTGCATTCATCTGGGCCTTTTAATATTTGGTGGGTTTCAATGAGTTCCTCCCTCATTCTTCTGAACTCAGGTAAGTACAAGCCCGGAGCCATCAAACACTCCTCGTATGTTCTAAACACAAGAGATTCTGCAGATGCTGGAAATCCAAAGCAACACACACAAAATGCTGGAGGAACTCAGCAAGTCAGGCAGCATCTATGGAAATGAACAAACAGTTGTGATTTCAGGCCAAGACCCTTCATCGGGACTGGAAAGGAAGGGGGAAAGATGCTGGAATAAAAATGTGGGGGGGGGGTGGAAAGGGGAATGAGGATAGTGAGAAGATGACGGATGAAGCCAGGTGATTGGGAAAGGTAAAGGGCTGGAGAAGAAGGAATCTGACAGGAGAGAAGAGTGGACCATGGGAGAAAGGGAAGGAGGAGGGGATCTGAGGGAGGTGAGAAGAGGTAAGAGGTCAGAGTAGGGAATAGAAAATGAAAAAATACATAAGAAGTTAATAATAGAGCCGAGTCCCTGAGAGTCATTGTCTGTGGATTGATAGTGGCCCTGGAACCATGGTTCTGCAAGGACAATCCCGCATCAATCAGTATCTCATCCCGCACGTGAGTAGCCACAGATGAACACAGTCCAACTTGTCTTCCGCTGAGCGAGCACTGGAGGGCAGCTCCAACAAGACGGGGCAGCCCCCAACCCAGCATGGAACCCAGTGGCGCACACCCAGCTCTGGCGTCTCCTTCCCTGGTGACACGCCGAGGTACGAGGGCCTGGTCCACACAACGACCAAGGCCACGCAGCTCCCCCGCTGTCGGCCCCACCACTGATCCAGTGAATCAAACTCACGGTTCTCTACACTTCTAATGTCCAAAAGGGTCTCACGCTCACTATAAAAACATCCAAGCCAATCATTTCCTCTGTTTGTTGCACCACGCACCCCCTCTGATGCAGTCTTCCCTGGGTGGCTGAAGTAAGATGCAACACAGTCCACAACAAGGCCACTATCCATTTCCCTCTCAACCCATTCCCCTGCCTTTTCCCTGCAGCCTTTTGTGCTCTGATTTATCAAGAATCTAACTTTGTTAAAGAATGGAACAGATTAAGTAAAAGATCACTTTTCAAATAAAAACTTGATTACTTTGTGGGCATACAGCTGAGTGCAGGATTAAAGAAAGATAACAAACAGGTGCTAATGATCAATGACATAATGAGCTGAATGAACTAAACTGGTTAACTGAAACAGAAATGGGTGTAGAAGGAATCAAACTGAGTGAAGGATGACCAGACTAAAAGGTAAGGGTTCACTGAATTGAGTTGACTTTATTTCTTACATCCTTCATGTTCATGAGGAGTAAAAATCTTTACATTACATTTCCAACTGAATGTGCACTGTGCAATTTATAGTAATTTATAACAAATAATATGTACAACAGGACAGTCAATATAGCATAGAAATATAATTGTATCAGCATGAATTAATCATTCTGATGGCCTGGTGGAAGAAGCTGTCCCGGAGCCTGTTGGTCCTGGATTTTATGCTGTGGTACTGTTTCCTGGATGGTAGCAACTGGAACAGTTTGTGGTTGGGGTGACTCGGGTCCCCATTGATCCCCATTGAGCCCTTTTTACTGTCTCTGTAAATGTTCTGAACAGTGGGTGGGGCAGATGTGACAGCTTAACCTTCAAACCATCAATTCTTACACCATGTCAAAAGCAAGCATAGCAACAAGACACAAGATAGTCATCCTGCACCAGCAAAGTCTACCCCAGCAAAACTTTTGCAGTAGACAGGTGTTTCAAGATGTGCTGCCCAAACTCTTGTGAAGAAGCACGAAGAAACCGGCGAGAATGAGGACCGGAAACACAGTGGTTGGCCACAGAAACAGAGTGCAGTAGATGAGAAATACATCAAACTGACATCCCTTCTAAATTGAAAGCTCTGGAACTCAAGAACACCCCTTCACAGCTGAGAGAAGTCTTGCCAGAAGAGGCCTTCATGGAGCCATTCGAAAAGCCATTCCTCCGACTGAAACAAAGCCAAGAGACTCACCTATACACAAGGACTGGGGTGCTGAACAATGGCCGCAAGTACTCTAGACTGACCGGTCAAAACTTGAAATTCTTGGCTTAAACGGGAGGCAGTTTGTTCATAGCAGAGTTGGAGAGTGTGACACGGATGGGTGTCTGCAGCCAACAGTGAAGCACGGCAGAGGCTCCCTGCAGGCTTGGGGTTGTACTTCTGCAAACAGTTGCTAATCTGGTCAGAATTAAAGGAATTTTCAATGCTGAGAAGTAAAAAGCAGATTCTCATCCATTGCAATGGGAAGTGTGATTGGTCTCAACTTCATTCTGCAGCAGGACAATGACCCTACGTATGCGGCCAAGGTTCTAAAGAACTTGCAGAGAAGAGAAGAACAAGGAGTTCTACAACAGACAATAAGACCTCCGGAGAGCCCTGACCTCAACATCATTGAGGCTATCTGGGATGAGCTGGAGAGACAGAGGCAAGAAAGACGACTGAAGTCTACAGAATAAATGTGGCAAGTTCTCCAACATGCCTGGAAAAATCTACCAGCCGCCTTTCTTAAAAATCCGCACAACATTGTGGCTAAGAAAATTCATGCAGTTTTAAAGGCAAGTGGTGGTCACACCAAATATTGATTTGATTTAGTTCTTGTTTATTGCTCTTTATAGTTTTTCTGATGTTCAGAAACTTCTTGTTATTTTTGAATGTACCTTTGCTTTACAGAAATATTTTACATGTGCCTAACGTCTTTGCCCAGTATTTGTGTATACAACCAAACAAAACAACGTTCCTTTGCGCCACAGTGCTCACACAATGCATATCTCTCACACAGCACATAAAAATAAAATATCACCAGAAATAAGTTAATAAAATATGAAGTGCATGCATAGGTAAATAGTAAACAGCAACAGCTCATTGTCCTGGTGAGAAGTCCTCGGTGGTGACAGGGTATTCACTAGTCTCACAGTCGGGGAGGGGGGAGCCTTACCCAGTCTGACAGTCCCAGTCCTGATGCTCCTGACAGTAGTGGGTCAGAGAGATTGTGGGACGGCTGGGAGGGATCCTCAACAATGCTTTGGGCCCTTTGTATAGAACGCTGCTGGTAAAGGTTACAAAAAGGTGGGGAGGGAGTCTGTGGGGATCCTCTTGGCACCCTTTACTATCCTCTGTAGGGACTTGTGGTCGAATGCCTTGCAGCTTCCGTACCACAGAAAGATGCAGCCGGACAGGACACTATTGATGGCACTCCTGCAGAAAGTTGTTAGGTCAGAAGCACGGCTACACTCGCAGACACGTCCTCGGACTGCGTTGGCCGTCGCTGCCAATGGCACGCGTCACTCTGCGTCTCGATGTACGTGTGAGAAATAGGGTCAGCTTTCGGAAAGACAAAATATCACTATCTTTGGAAAAAGCGAGATGTTACTGTTCTGGAGAACACTGACAATTAAAGAGTGGGCCCTGGGAAGTGGGGCCGCGGATCAACTGCGCCTGGCCACTTACCACTCGATTCCCAAACACTCCGGACTTACTTGTGGATAAGGAGAACACTTTAGGGCCCAGATGCAAAACCCTCACTGAGATTCGTAAATTTTATACGAATGCTGACTAACGGCAATCGTGTGCCCCTTCCTAATCTCTAGTTGGCTTACACCAAACGCCAATCGCGCTGTGTTCCTCATACATTCAGTGGGGTGTAAACTCAGTCAGTTCCATCATGGGCACTAATTCCAACCCCCACCCCCGTCCCACCATTGAGGGCATCTTCAAAAGGCGATGCCTCGTGAAGGTAACACCCATCCTGGATGACTCTTACCATCCAGATCATGTTGCTGCCATCAGGGAGGAGATACAGGAGCCTGAAGACTCACACTCAATGTTTTAGAAATAACAACTTTCCCTCTGATTTCTGAACAGGACATGAAGGGGACATCACTGTTTTGCATGCTTTTGGCACCTTCTAGTCTTCATATTTTCTTACTGTAATTTATGGTAATTTTTATGTGTTTCACTGTGTGTACCTGCTCCTGCAAAACAACAAATTTCAGAGCAAATTGAACGGTGGAGCAGACTTGATGGGCCGAATGGTCTAATTCTGCTTCTGTCTTATGATAATAAATAGATTCTGATTGCAATGAAACTACCCATTACTTCATCCTTTATTTTCATAAAGAAAGTGACCAGAACAGCAATTCTACACCAGAAATATTACGAAGGTATGTCCGTTTCTGTCACATAACGACACCGATGAATGAATTCATGCCTTTATACTGAATAAACTAGATTACTGCAATACACTTTTTGCTGGTCTGTCAAAGCAATCTACTGACAAGCTTCAACTCATTCAGAAAGCCATTATTAGATTCTTAACTGGAACACAGACAAGGAAGCATACCACTCCTGTCCTAAACGCACTGGCTTCCTGTATCTCTTAGAATTGATTTTAAAGTTCTCTTACTTGGTTTTTTAAAGCTCTCGACAGTCTGGACACTTCGGTCTGGAGTACATCACAGAATCGTTCTCACTTTATAATCCTGCTTGAGCTCCCAGGTCTTCCGCTGGTCACTTAATTTAAACTATCTCCCTCAAAAGAGAATTGGCAAGTCTGCAGTTTTTGAGCCATGCTCTTACACTGTGGAACTCAATACCTATGAGGGATGCACACCCAGGTGACACTTTTAAACGCCAGCTCAAAGCCCATTTATTTAGCCTGGCTTTTGAGCTAATATCTTTTTCGTCTTTTCATGTTTGTTCTTTATCCCACTTTGGTCTACATTGCCTGTATGAAAAGTGTTCTATAAATAAGTTATTGTTACTATTAATAATCTGACCAATTGTACCTTATTTTCAGTCAGGGTTATTGTCCTGTAGTTTGTATGTGCTTTCTTAGTCGACATTAGCATCTTTATCTTGCCTTGGTCTGCTTGTGTCCTTGACGTTCCCTGCTGTACAAAGACAAGCTGTTCTATCAAGGACCCTGCTCTGCACAGCTGCACACTGCCTTAACCCTCGCCATGCCGCCGTTTCCTTGGTCGTACAGAGGAGATTGGGTGTTCTGTTGGATCCTGGTGTCATTGCGATGTAGGGGTCCTTCAGGAAACAAGGAAGAGGTGTGAAACTCGATGCTTTTGGTTGATTTATTAAGTGTTATAAGAACGAGAAACATACTTAGAAAGAAGTGCTGGAGAGGGAGAGAAAAGGCAAATAATGAGCAGAGAAATCATGATCATCTCATCCTCTGTCTGGAGATAAACAGCATTCCAGTGATAACAATTAATCTGTGGAGCTGCCAGATTCAAGTGGCATGACAACTGCTTCAGAAGAGTCTGGAAAAATACAGCATCAACTGTACCATAATTACTGGAGAACTCACTGAACAATTAGGTGCATACGCAGTGCAAAAATCTCAGGAGCATATATAGGTGCCTAAGACTTCGGCATAATTTTGTGTATTGCACTGTACTGCTGTCTTAAGGTTGATATAGCCGGGTGTCGTAAGCTCCAATGACATGCAGACTCCTTCCTACAACCAAGTCCAGTTCCCGGCCTTCATGTGTGGCTTGGCTACTAAGCCTGGCTGACCTCTTCTACTGACAGGAGAAGGGGCAAAGGTGGGTTACTGACACCTTCAAACCAGTTGCTTCTGTCAGCCGTGGTTGGCAGCTCATCTGGGAGAAGGAAAACTCTGATCTCAAACCTCTGCTGCCTTGTGGCTGTGCCCACTCATGGGGAAGGCTTTGGAAATTAACCTCGAGGAAAAATCTGGAGCTGAAGTCCCTAAGGCAGTCCTACATTGAGTTCAATGCTGACTGGTAATAGATGTGATGCTGCTGGTGCCAAACTGCTTTGGTTTCTGCCGTTCCTTTGGAATCATCAGCTGCGTGGAGAAGGGGAGCCTGCCACAGCTTGCTCTCCATATGATAGTGGCCTGGCTTGCATGCAAAGACATATTATCCACAGGCAATCCTGATCTATGGATGCCTCTGTACCACTGCTGCCCAGAAAAAATATTACTTTCATGACATATGAGTGATGATAAACCTGATTCTGATATGGGCCTCTATTGTGGACTGAGAGTAGGAAAGGGGCCAGGGAGAAGGGAATCATGGTTGGGAGATGGAAGCACCAGAGAGTCATTCTGTAATGGTCCATAAACTGATTGTTTGGAATCAAATGACCCTGTCTGGTGTCTCAGGGCTGGGCACAAGTGCCAACTACCCTCCCCTGGCACTCTCTGCCACCTGTCCCACAGAGCTCTGCCCTCGCCATCCCCAACATCCATTCCTCTTTTTCAATCTTTTTATTAAATTTCATATAAAAAAAACAACACATAATAATGAATAGATTACAAATTCAATAAACTTGAGATTACATTAGTAATAGGATAATAATATCCTATTAAACATCAATCAACAATAGGTACATAAATCAATCAAGTCTATATAGATATATGTGAAAAAAAAACAAAAATAATCATCAAAAAAGAAAAAAAGTTGAAATTATATATGAGAAAAAATATATATTGAAAAAAAATACTAAACTAAACTAACATGGGCAATAATAGCACTTTATAAATATATGAAGGTGTCAAGAAAAGAACTCCGGAACTCCATACCTGAACAAGGATAAGTAGAGAAAAGGATCTGAAATAGGCCAAATTAATTCATATGAAAGTGTCGAATAAATGGTCCCCAGGTTTCTTCAAATTTAATTGAAGAAATATATCAACAGATAAATGGGAAAAAATTTTACAAATGGTTAATTCCTCTTCTATTTGTGCTAAACATGCTTTAATACAATTTAAAATTGTACATAGAGCTTATATGTCTAAAGATAAGCTTGCCCAATTTTACTCGCATATCAACCCTCAATGTGACAGATGTCACTCAGAAGTGGCTTCATTGACTCACATGTTTTGGACATGTCCCATTCCTCATTAACAAATACATGCAAAGCTCTTAGGCACCCTGATCCAACGAGGTCTAATGATTATATATCTGGCAGATAGAATTTAATGGAGTCAAGTGCCAGGTGCTGTGCCTGAGGAGGACAAACCAGGGCAGGACTTACACCATGAACAGGATCGGGGGTAAGGAGAGAAAGCAGGTACAGGGTTCTGAGTTGGATGATCAGCCATGATCAGACTGAATGGCGGTGCAGGCTCGAAGGGCCCAATGGCCTACTCCTGCACCTATTGTCTATGTTTCTATGAATAGTAGGGTACTGAGGAGGCAGATCCATAATCCCTTGAAAGTGGCATCACAGTGAGATATGGTTTTGCCTCATTGGCCTTCATAAATCCAGGCATCAAGTACAGGAGGTGGGATGTTATGTTGAAGTTGTATAAAACATTGGTGAGCCCAAATTTAGAGTATCGTATGTAGTTCTGGTCACCTAGCTACATGATATTTTATCAATAATCCAGAAAGAATGCAGAGAAAATTTTACACAAATGTTGCTAATACTTGAGTTACAGGGATAGGTTGAATAAGTCAGGGATGGGAAATTTGACAAAGGTATGCAAAATTATGAGGGGTATTCATTCATTCGGTCATCATCATTATGTGCCATGTTGTATGACATCATTATTATGTGCCATGTTGTATGACATCATTATTATGTGCCTTGTCGTATGGTGTGGTGATCATGGTCCTAGGACCACGAATATTTTTGGCAAATTTTTCTACAGAAGTGGTTTACCATTGCCTTCTTCTGGGCGGTGTCTTTACAAGACGGGCGACCCCAACCATTATCAATACTCTTCAGAGATTGTCTGCCTGGCGTCAGGACTTGTGATCGGCACCGGCTGCTCAAACGACCGTCATCCACCTGCTCCCGTGGCTTCACGTGAGCCTGACTGGAGGAGCTAAGCAGGTGCCACACTTTGCCCAAGGGCGCCCTGCAAGCTAGTGGAGGGAGGGGGATCCTTGCATGTCCTTTGGTAGAGACGTATTTCCACTCTGCCACTCAAATGAAGGGGAAGTGCTTGCAGACTTTCTGCCCTCAGGTTGGGTGAAACTAGAACTGGAGGGTGTAAGTTAAGGTTGAAAGGTGAAATATTGAAAGGGAACCTGGAGGGGGGCTATTTCATTCAGAGAGCGGGATGAGCTGCCTTCAGAAGTTGTGGATGTGGGTTCTAGTTCAACACTTAAGACAAGTTTGGATTTTATCTGTGGCCACATTGAATCAGGAGCAAGAGAAGAGGCCATTCGCAGGTCTGTGAGTGAGACCGGAAAAAGGAGAGTTCACAGGCTTTCAGTGGCCCAGTTGATTTGGGAACAAGAAAGCTGGCAACTCAGGTCTATGAATGAGATGTTAAAAAGGGGCATTTGTGGGTTTTCGCTGTTTCTCCCTTGGTCCAATCAAGTGACGATCAATTAGCAAGGGCATGCAAAAATAAGGCAGGGATGAGTGGAGTGGCCATTGCGTGAGTGGACCAGTATTAGAGTGGGGAGGCTTTGGCTCATCAGGCTTCAGCGAGAACAGGCTTGGCCGAGGTATGCCTCTGGTAAGATTCTTCTTCATTCCTCATCTGATAGCACATAGAGCAGTGAGGATGGCTCCAGGGGCTGTTATGTTCTTTGAGTGAGATGTAGGAATTCTGGGAGACCTCCAGCCTGCCAGACAACCACATCTGTACCAGGTCCTCAGAGAACATGTTAAGGAACTGGAGCTGCAGCTCAATGACCTTCAGCTCATATGGGAAACAGAAGGTGACAGACAGGAACTACAGGGATGTAGTTACTCCTCGGTAGGTACCTGGATGATTATCAGGAGAGGGAAAAGAAATGGGCAGCCAAAGCAAAGTACCCCTGTGGTCATTCCTCTCAATAATAGTGGTCTGTTTTGGATACTGTTGTGGGAGGGGGTGGTAGAGGGAAACCAGCTACCAGGGGGAAGCTGCAGTGACCAGGTCTCTGGCACTGTGGCTCAGCAGGGAAGTGGGGGGTGGGAGGGGTGAGGAGGGCTGCAGTAGTGATAGGGCTTTCATAGATGGAGGAGTAGACATGAGATTCTGTGGACACAATAGAGACATCTGGATAGAATATTGCCTCCCAGGTGCCAGGATCAGGGGCGTCATGGCTCAGATCCATGGCATTCTAAAGGAGGAAGGTGAATAGCCAGAAGTCTTGTACATATTGGCACTATTGGCCAGAATGAACTACAGTCCGCAAGTCAGTAAATTCAAATGAATCAAGGACATTGGAAGTAGATAAACTAATTGCCTTTGTTTTTGCCACTTGCTTGAAGGAGATAGAGGCTGCCATTTTGTGAAGCTGCTGTGCATCCTCCATTTTGTGAACTAGAGTTGCTTGGCTGGTTTAGTCTTTTAAGGTAGATGCTCCAGGTAATCTGTGGGACTAGGGATCTTTTCCGAATAAGAATTTAATTGTGAGCTGTTCTTTGGTTAGACATAGCGTGCAGGTTTGTAAATGGATGGGGTGAGTGTCCTGAGTGATTCAAGCTAGTTACTGGTTTGGTAACTGATTTAGAACAAAGAGCCAGCTGTCACTTGCGGGAGAAGGACAATAAATGAATGCTGGCCTGAGCTAGGGCCAATAAGAAGGTGTTGAAGGTCAGTCAGATGACACTGAAATACAACATTTGAACTGTTAAGGAATGAATATAAAAGCAGATGCCACCAGAGACCCCCAGTGCAGATGTGGAGAACCCCATGAACTTGTGGAGATTGGAGCAGGACCATGAGGAACACATGGCCAGTCTAGATTCCTTTAAATGGTCTTACCTTTTCTATTCTTTGACCATTCATGGAGGTTCAGGAAAACCGAGTAGGCGTGTATTTGGTCGTTTAAGTTCACATGCTCTTCCATTGAGACAATAAAGGTCACTGTTGGTAATCACAGATTCTCTCTGATCATTATTACTAAGGCGTATATTCTTGTAACAGCACCAACAACATAGATAGGAAAAGGGAGAAGGTCCTAAAGAGGGAATTTTGGGAGCTAGGTAGAAAGCAGAAATGCAGGATCTCCAGGGCGGTAATCTCTGGAGGGCAATGATAGAATGATTTGGCTGATGATTGTGTAGCTGAAGAATTGGTGCAGCGGGCAGGGTTTCAGATTTCTAGATCGTAGGGATCTCTTCTGGGGAAATTATGACCGTTACAAAAAAGTACTGGTTACAGGTGAACCTGAGGGGGTCCAATACCTTATGGGCCTTATGGGCGTTGCTGGGGAGGGTTTAGGCTAACATGGCAAGGGGACAGAAAGCTGAATGCCAGCTTTTTGAGGCATCACTGCTTGAAGATGACCTGGGTGCAATGGAGGCTAGTGCTCATGATGGAGCTGGCTTATTTTACATCTCTCTGCAGCTTGCTTCAATCCTGTGTAGTAGCCTCCTCAACCCTTCATACCAGATGGTAATGCAGTCAGTTAGAATGTTCTCCACTGTAGATATCTGCGGGTTACATACCAAATCTCCTCAAACTCCTAATGAAATATAATGAAATAACTCCTAATGAAACATTGTCTTGCCTTCTTCATAGCTGCATCGATATGCTGGGTCCAGGTTAGGTCCTCCAAGATCTTGACACGCAGGAGCTTGAAACTGATCACTCTCTCCTTCTGATCCCTCTACGACGACTGGTGAGTGTTCCTTCACTTTACCCTTCCTGAAGTCCACAATCAGTTCTTTGGTCTTACTGGTGCTGAGTGCAAGGCTGGTGCTGCAACACCAAGGCTGGTATATCTTGCCCATCTGTCACCATCTGAAAGTCTGCCACAATGGTTGTATCATCAGCACATTTACAGCTTGCCTTGCAACACAGTCAAGGGCGTGGAGAGAGTTGAGCAGTGGAATAAGCACATGTCCTTGAGGTGTGCCATTGTGCCGTTGTTGCTGGTCAGCAAGGTGATGTTATTTCCAATCTACACTGATTGTTGGAAATTGAGGGTCCGGTTGTAGAGGGAGGTACAGAGGTCCAGGTTCTGGAGCTTTTCAATCAGAGTTGTAGGAATGATGGTGTTGAACAATGAACTATAGTCAATAAAGAAATTCTGACTTGGGTATTTGTGTTGTCCAGGTGACCCAAGGCAGTATGGAGAGCCAGTGAGATTGCTTCTGCCATAGACCTAATTGTGGTGATGGGCAAATTGCAGTGGGTCCAGGTCCTTTCTGAAGCAGGAGTTGATCCTAGTCACTAATGAGACTCTGATGGGAGTTATATACAGGCTGAACAGTAACCAGGATGTGGGCTATAAATCACAAAGGGAGATGGAAATTACATGTCAAAAGGGCAATTTTGTGATAGTCATGGGGGATTTCAATATACAGGTAGATTTGGAAAAACGGGGAGTTGATTTTGAATCCTAAGAGAGAATTTGTAGAATGCCTATAAGGTGGCTTCATAAAGCAGCTTGAGGTTGAACCCACTAGGGAATCAGCAATTCTGGTTTGGGTTGTGTAATGAACCGGATTTGATTAAGGAGCCTAAGGTAAAGAAGCCCTTAGGAGGCAGTATTGATTATATGAGAGAATTCATTCTGCCATTTGAGAGGGAGAAGCTAAAGGCAGATGCATCAGTGTTACAGTGGAGTAAAGAGAGTTACAGAGGCACCAGAGAGTGGCTGATTGGAAGGGAACACTAGCAGTGCTGACAGTGGAACATCAATGGCTGTAGTTTCTGGGGGCAATTTAGAATGTGCAGGATATATACATCCCAAAGAAGTAGTGTTCTACAGGCAGGGTGAAGTTAAGGCCAACATCAAAGCAAAAAAAAAAAAAGGCATATAATAGAACAGAAATTAGTGGGAAGTTTGATGATTGGGAATCTTTTAAAAACCTACAGAAGACAACTAAAAAATTCAGAAGGAGGGAAAAGGTAAGCTAGCCAATAATATTAAACAGGATGCCAAAAGTTTCTTCAGATGTATAAAGAGAGGCGAGCATAGATATTGGACCGCTGGAAAACAATATTGGAGACGTAGTAATGGGGAACAGGAATAAATATTTTGCATCAGTCTTCACTGTGGAAGACACCAGCTGAAAATTTGGGAGTGTCAGGGGGCAGAAGTGAATACTAGAGAGAAGGTGCTTGGGAAGCTGAAAGCTCTGAAGGTAGGTAAGTCACCTGAACCAGATGGACTACACCCCAGGGTTCCGAAAGGGGTAGCTGAAGAGAATGTGGAGGCATTAGTAGAGATCTGTCAAGAGTCTGGCATGGTTCTAGAGGAATGGAAAATTGAGAATGTCACTCCACTCTTCAAGAAGGAAGAGAGGCAGAAGAAAAGACATTGTAGGCCATTTAGTCTGACCTTAGTGGTTGGGAAGATGTTGGAGCTGATTGTTAAGGATGTGGTTTCAGGGAACTTGGAGGCACATGGTAATATAGGCCAAAGTCAGCATGGTTTCCTTATGAGGAAATCTTGCCTCTCATCCATTGGAATTCCTTGAAGAAATAACAAGCAGGATAGACAAAGG
Source organism: Hypanus sabinus (assembly GCF_030144855.1). Lineage (NCBI taxonomy): Eukaryota > Metazoa > Chordata > Chondrichthyes > Myliobatiformes > Dasyatidae > Hypanus > Hypanus sabinus. The sequence continues at coordinate 85,046,747 of NC_082714.1, forward strand.
AGAATTAGTGGATGTTGTGTACTTGGATTTTCAGAAGGCCTTTGACAAGCTACCACCCATGAGGCTGCTTAGCAAGATAAGAGCCCATGGTATTACAGGAAAGATTCTAGCATGGATAGAGGATTGGCTGATCGGCAAGAGGCAAAGAATGGGAATATAGAGAGCCTTTTCTGATCGATGCCAATGACTAGCAGTGTTCCACTGGGTTTGGTGCTGGAACTGTTTCTTTTTACATTGTATATTAATGATTTGGATGACGGAATTGATGGCTTTGTGGCCAAGATTGCGGATGATACGAAGATAGGTGGAGGGGCAGGTAGTGTTGAGGAAGCAGGGAGTCTGCCAAAGGAGTTAGACGGATTAGGAGAATGGGCAAAGAAGTGGCAGATGGAATAGTGTCTAGAAGTGTATGATCTTGCACTTTGTTAGAAGGAATGTAAGTGTAGACTATTTTCTAAATGGGGTGAGAACTTAAATCTATGATGATAAGGGCTTAGGAGTCCTTGCGAAGGATTCCGTAAAGGTTGATTTACAGGTTAAGTGTGTTGTGAGGAAGGACAATGCAACGTTAGCATTCATTTCATGAGGTCTAGAATATAAAGGCAAGGATATAATGCTTAGTGAGGCCCTGGTGAGGCCTCGTGTGGAGGATTGTGAGCAGTTTTGGGCCCCTTATCTAAGAATGGATTTGCTGACATCGGAAAGAGTTCAAAGGAGGTTCACAAAAATGATTCTGGGAATGAAAGGCATATTTATAAGGCACGTTTACTGGCTCTGGGCCTGTACTCTCTGGAATTTAGAAGAGTGAGAGGGGATCTTTGAAACCTATCGAATGTTGAATTGAGTGGATGTGGATATGGTGGACGAGCCTAGGAGAGGGCACAGCCTCAGAATAGAGGGATATTCATTTAGAAAGGAGATGATGAGGAATTCCTTTAGCCCGGGGATGGTGAATCTGTGAAATTCATTGCCACAGGTGGGTGTGGGGGTCAGGTTATTAAGGTGGGGGTTGATAGATTATTGATGTTAGGGCATGAAAAGTTACAGGGAGAAGGTGGGAGGATGGGGTTGAGAGGGAAATGGATCAGCCGTGGTCAAATGTTGGAGTAGACTCGATGGGCCGGGTGGCCGATTTCTGATCCTGTCCTATGACCTTATGGATTTATGGCTGAGAGAGGTATGGAGGGTTATGGTGCAGGTGCAGGTAGATGGGGCTAGGCAGAAGACCAGACTAGCAGAGGTTGATGGGCTGAAGGGTCTATTTCTGTGCTGTGGTGTTCTATGACTATGAGTTCTGAAGGAAAGAGCAGAGGTAGTTAATAAGGCATACGGGATACATGGTTTCGTTAGTCATGGCAGAGAGCAGAGGCGGGATGGGCATCCTGGCAGAGAGCAGAGGGGTGATGGGCATCCTGGCAGAGAGCAGAGGAGGGATCCTGTACTAGCTGGGCCACAGCTAGAGTCCACGTGCAGTCTGGCCACAGGGTGCCATTGCTTTGGAGATGGTTCACTGTGAACCTTGCCCTCTGCCTGAAATCCTTCAACTCCAGTGAGGTGAGAACCAGAGATGGAGTGAAGAGAGGGTGAACATTGCTTAACAGGGTCAGTGTAGGTGAGAATGTTTGCAGGCTGAGGGTGTGAGGCAGGTCAAAGAGAGCAGAACTTAACTCTCTGACTTTTCCCCAGTCTAACCTTCTCACCTGCCTATTACCACCCTCTGGTTCCCTCCTCCTTGCCTTTCTCTTATTGCCCACTCTCCTCTCCTATCAGATTTTTTCATTCTCCAGACCTTGACCTTTCCCACCCACCTGGCTTCACCTATCACCTTCCAGCTAGCCTCCTTCCCCTCCTTCCACCTTTTTATTCGGGCATCTTTCCCCCTTCCTTCTCAGTCCTGAAGAAGGGTCTCAGCCCAAAATGTCAACTGTTTACTCTTTTCCATAGATGCCGCCTGGCCTGCTGAGTTCCTCCAGGTGTGTGAGTGAGTGTGTGTGATTTCCAGCATCTGCAGATTCTGTCTTGTTAGAGCTTTTCCTGGCCAATCTTACAGAATGGAGAAAGCAAAGGTAATGTTGGAATGATCAAGTCCAAAGATTTAACATGTCATAGCAAGTTCATCAACACATGATGGAAGGTAATAGAGACTCAGCCAGTTAAAAGTTGGAATATACCATAATGAGGGCCAAGTGGATTTAATTAAGTGGTTACCTTAATTGCAAATAGTCTGGTTTAGTCACAGGCGGGTATTGGGAAGGGAGTGAATGAATGGGCTTGCAAACTTGTTTGTGGGCTTGGACTGCCTTTGTTTAACTGATGTTCTGCCCCTCCTTTACGTAATATCAGACAAACACAAGTAACAGGAGCAGGAGTTCCTGTTGAGCCTGCTCTGCCATTCAGAAAGATCGTGGCTGAGGAGGCAGAGCCTCAGCGTCGGAGGCTCATAAACGGAGAAGGGTTGCCTGAAATCACCAGAGGAACCTGCAGTGTTCGTTGGAAATCTGACAGAAAAGTACTGGTGTGAAACCTCTGAACTCAAGGACTGGCATTGAATATAAGAAATAGGAGCAGGAGTCGGCCGTCTGGCCCATCAAACCTGCTGCGCCATTCAGTAAGTTCATGGCTGATGTGGCCGTGGACACAGCTGCCTCTTCTCCATTACTCTTAAACACCCCCCCCCCCCCCACTACGCAAAAATCGATCTAACTGTAATGAGGCAGCCTGCACTGCTTCTCTGGGCAAAGAATTATTAATAATTCACCAGGAGTGGGAATGTGATATTGAGATGAGTGAATATTGTTTGTATCCACAGAGATATTAAGAGCGGAGAAGTGAAGAGCTGAAGACCAGATAACTTACGGAGAAAACTGCTCGTGTGAGCTAGTGACAATTGAATGCTTGTTCCGATGTTACAATTGTGCCTTCTGTCCATACTGATCTCCAACCCCGGGACCCACGGGGTGGGGGAGGGCTCGCCAGTCAGGAGGGGCACCAGCCCTCGTCCTTGCTGGTCTTCGTCCACAGGAGCAGAGGCCTAGACTCCAGCCTGATTATTAACCCCCTCCCCCACCATCACCAACCCTAACCCCCAGCCATACCCCTAAGCCTAACACCTCCAACCCTCCTACACTCTCCCATAAAACTGAGCCCTCTCCCCACAAGGGAGACAAGTTCACCCCCACATCACCAGTTTAAAACTACCTTGCCACCCCACAAACATCCCTAACCCTTCCCTTCACCCTAATCCTAAATTCCAATGGACTGCGCACCCCAACTAAACCAGACAGCACCCCAAATAACCCAAGCCACACCCCACAAAGGGGCTTGCGTAAAACTAGCCCCCACCATCCCCTATCGCATCCCCAGTCCTCAAGCCCGACTTCTAAACCAAGCATCTCCGACCCTCCTACACATCCAAGCCCTCACCCCACCAAGGGGCCAAATTCACCCAACATCGGTTCCTCCTTCAGCTGTCACCCTGCTGCAAGGTCCTGCAAACCACCCTCACCCCCACCGTCTGCGATGCCAGTTCCCACCCCACCCCCATTACCTAACTACTCCGGGTCCTGTCCCGCTCACAATACTGCACAACCCCCAGATCACAGCAGCCATCCCCTGTAATTCCGCCCCCCCCCCCCCCCATGCTATCCGTAGGCAATAACTCCACCACTGTAACTTAAACTCCAGAACGGAGGTTAACAAGGAGGAAGATCCCGATGAAGGCAAGTCGGGGACTGAGACAATGACAACGTGGGCCGAAAACAAAGTGGCAGGGTGAAGCGATACTGCATCTCCAATACGAGATCTACAGACACTAGAGGGATATTTTGTCCACTGCCCGCGTGCTCGCATCCTGACTCTATCCCCAAAACCATGGCTAGAAACCTACATAAAAACTAAATCTGAGAAATGACCTCGATCGACAGCTCAGTATTGTGCCACATTCAATCTGATCTTAGTTAAGAAGCTAAAGAGCAACACCAAATTATAAATATTGATGAAGGAACAGTTGAAACAATTAAAGATTAAAATAAAAGTCTTTATTTTGGTTATAAGCTGAGTAAAGATTTGCGATGTCACCAGTGCCAAGCTGTATCGGCCGTTGCCCTTCCCTTGGACAACATAGGTGACGTGGAGAGGGAGACTCGCTGCATGAGCAGCTGCCGGTCTCCCATACAACCTTGCCCAGGCCTGCGCCCTGGAGAGGACTTTCCAAGTGCGGATCCATGGTCTTGCAATGCTAACGGATGCCATCATCAAAGATTTGGTTTCATTTGAATTGGCACAGTGAGCTTCACGGCGATTTGCCCCACTATATGATGAACTGAGACTGAGGCTTTGGGCCTACTCCGGCTGCTCCGGGGATTCAGATCCATGGGCTCAATTTGGTCTGGAATACTGTTGCCTGCTTCTATTGTTTGCATGATTAGTATTTTTTTTTCTCTTTCTCTGTGTATTGGGGGTTTGTCTTTTCTTTTAAATTGGGATCTTTCAGGATTTCTTGCTTTGTCGCTGCCTATAAGCAGGTCGTATAATTTGTACATAATTTGATAATAAATGTACTTCGAATCCTTTGAGTTTAGATGGCAAGAGGTTTAAATATTGTAAAGAAGAATTATGCCTTGGTATTTGGAATGTCACTGATTGAACGGATGCTAAATAGCCACTTTATTATGCACCTTCTGTACCTGAGAGATATATAGTGTATGTCCATGGTCTTCTGCTGCTGTAGCCCATCCACTTCAAAGTTCAATGTCTTGTGTGTCCACAGAAGCTCTTCTGCACACCACTTACAAGGCATGGTTATCTGAATTACCTTCCTGTCAGCTTTCCCATTCTCCTCTGACCTCCCTCGTTAATAGGATGTGTTTGCCCACAGAACTGTTGCTCACTGGATGCTCTTCACAGCATCCTGTGTAAACTCCAGAGACTATTGTGCGTGAAAATCTCCCAGACTGTCGACAGTTCCTGCGATACTCCTGGCACCAAAGATTCAAAGATTCCAAGTACATTTATTATCAAAGTATGTGTACAGGATGCAACTCTGAGATTCGTCTTCCCACGGACTGCCACAAAACAAAGAAACACCATGGAACCTATTCAAGTAAACACCAGCCATCCAACACACAAAAGAAGAACAAATTGCACAAACGGCAAAGAGCAAGCGAACAACACGGAGAACAGCAAACATCAAACCAGGAGTCCAGGGGTATTTGGTTTAGTTCAGCTGGGTGCCACTAGCCGACTGCAGTTCACAGAGCCAGTCTTTGCCAAAGCGCCCCAGGCCTTATGGATCCCAATCAGACTGCTCCAAAGCAGCAAAAAAGGAGGCACATGCAATGTGAACCTCAAAGACCCCCCAGAGCGTGTTAACAGCCTCGAGCCTCGCCAATCAATCCCTGCTACATGGGTCCCAAGACTCCTGCACTTTCCTCCAACAACAGCGAGAGAGAGGAAGAGGGAGAGTCAAGTGCAGGCAGACGACACCGAACACCCGCCCGTCCTCCACTCTCGTCTTCGCCGACTTCAGCCTTGCTCGACCAACAATCGTTCCACGGTCAAAGTCACTGCGATCACGTTTCTTCCCCATTCCGAAGTTTGGTCTGAACAACAACTGGACCTCTTGACCATGTCTGCATGCTTTCATGCATTTGGTAGCTGCCATATGACTGGCTGCTTAAATACTTGCATTAACGAGCAAGTTAAGCCACTATTTGTAGAATATATTCCCAATAGAATGCTATTTGGAATGCTATCTATTAGCTGTAGAATAGATCCTAATAATCTAGAAGTGAATCATGATTAATCAGTAAGATTGTGGGAGACATAAAGTTAGGAAGTGGTGTTGATGGTGAAGAAGATTATCGTAGATCACAGACGGATCTTGGCTAGCTCGGGAAGTGGGCAGAGGAGTGGCAAGTGGATTTCTATACAGATAAATATGAGCTGATGCACTTTGCAAAGTCCAAGCCAGTATAGGACTTAAACTATGTACGGCAGGGCACTTTGGAGAGGAATACAACGGGGGCTTGGGAGTAGAAGTGCCTGGTTTGTCGGAGATGGTACCTCATGAAAAAGCTGTTTAGCTCACGGCCTTCATTAGTTAAGGCACTTGTTATATTTGGGACATTATGCTGCAGTTGAATAAGTTATTGTTGGGGCTGAGCTGGGAGTACTGTGTAGTGTTGTTGAATTGATAGAAAGTAGATAGCCAGGCCTTTCTTCCACATGATAGGACCCAGCTGGGTTTGAACCCAGGACCATCTGCTTTGAAGTCCAGTGCTGATGCCACTGCACCACCGGCCGGCAACCATGTGTGGCGTAGGTTTTCTCTTTATGGGGAAAGATGCGATTAGTCTGGAAAGAAAAAGATTTACCAGAATCTCCCAGGCTGGAGGGCCTGAGTTACTGGGGGAGATTGACATGGTTTGTTGAAAGTGGCATCACGGGTTCACAGGTGGTGAAAAAGGCATTTAGCACACTGACCTTCAGCAGTCAAGGTATTGAGTATAGAAGCAACCGGAAATGCTGGAGGAACTCAGCAGGTCAGGCAGCATCTAAACTAACAAACAGTCGACATTTCGGGCTGAGACCCTCCTTCAGGCCCTAAAGAAGGGTCTTGGCCCATAACATTGACTATTAGTTCATTTCCATAGATGTTGCCTGACCTGCTAAGTTCCTCCAGCATTTTGATTTCCAGCATCCGCAGAATTCCTGTTTATTGAGTAGAGAAATTGGGACGTTATATTACAGTTGTGTAATATTGGTGATGCTGCACTTGGTCTCCCGGCTATAGGAAAATGTAGTTAAACTAATACAGGCCCTTCAGCCCAGCCAGTCAATGCCACCCAACCAGTTAGTCCCAATTTCCTGGATTTGGCCCATGTCTCCCTGTCCCAACTCTCCGTGTGCTTATTAAGCAACACAATGTACCTGCTTTAATCGCTTCCTCTGGCAGCTCATTCCATACACTCACACCCTCTGTGTGAAGAAGTTGCCCCATTTAAAATCTTACCCTAAACTGATAGCCCACAGTCTTAGACTCCCCTAAACTGGGAATCTGGTGGCGGGGTGGAGATAAGTCTCTACCAAAAGAGCCGTAAGACGCTCCTTCCCTCTGCAGGTCACCCTTGGGCGAGGTGTAGCACCTGCTTAACACCCCTCCCCCACCCTGAGCAGGGTGATCACAAGTCCTGGTTACGCAGTCTCTGAAGAGTATTGACAATGGCGGGGGCCACCCACCTTGTAAAGACACTGCCCAGAAGAAGGCAATGGCAAACCAGTTCTGCAGAAGAATTTCCCAAGAACTATCATGGTCAAAAAGCCACAATCACCTGTCATACGACACGGCGCATGATGGTGATAATGATGAATCAATGAAAAAGACTGTTACCATCCACTTTATCTTTGCCTCTCATGATAGTAAACATTTCCATAAAGTCACTGTTCATTCTCTTACATCCTCTCACCTTACACTGATGCCCTTTAGTATTTAACATTTCTATCCTGGGGAAAAAGGACTCAAACTATCTTCTCTCTTTGTGCCCCTCATAATCTCCCCTCCGCCGTTCAGCCCACTTCTGCTTCTAGCTAGTTCTCTCCAATCCAGGCAGCCTCCTGCTGAACCTCTTCCGCCCCCTCCCGGAGGCCTCTGCATCCGGCTCCATTCTCAGATTATGAATGTAGTGGATTCAGAAGATACTCGGTTCTGTGGGGCAGACGATGACAAAATCAAACAACGGCCCCTATCTCGCGGGTACAACAGGATTACAAGTTTCTCATTTCATCAAGTGTTTTTAATTGAGGCATATTGCAGGAACAGGATATAACAGTTTCTTCAAGCAGTGAAAAAAATCCCATTATCACCGCTTATCACAGAATACAATTCAATAAAGACACCTCACCATCTGTTACTGCCCACAGTCATGTTCCACCAGCAAAAGGTGTGAACTGCAAACTCGGTCAGCTCCATCACGGGCACTTGCCTCCCCAGCATCCAGGACATCTTCAAGGAGCGATGCCTCAAAAAGGCAGCATCCATCATTAAGGACCCCCACTGCCCAGGACATGTCCTCATCTCATTGTTACCATCAGTGAGGAGGTACAGAAGTTTGAAGACACACACTCAGTGATTCAGGAACAGCTTCTTCCCCTCTGCTATCCGGTTTCTGAATGGACAGTGAACCCATGAACACTCCTTCACTACTTTTTTTGTCTCTTTTGCACTAATTTTAATTTAAGTTTTTATATATAGAATTACTGTAATTTACAATTTTTATTCTTATGTATTGCAATGTACTGCTGCCGCAAAACTGTAAATTTCACGACCTATTAATTCTGATTCTGTACACAGATCAGATAATTGTCTTTACCAACAAAAACACGAGGACTGTTTTACAAGTGAGACCAAAACAAATCAGGAACAAGACAGTGCATGTGCTTCAGCAAGCCTTTTGCAATGGTAAATTCTTCCTGATGAAAGTTCTCAGCCTGGAATGTCGACTGTTTATTCATTTCCATAGATGCTGCCTGGCCTGCTGAGTTCCTCCAGCATCTTGTGTGTGTGTGTTGATTTAAATTCTTCAAAACAATTTGTACGGTGAAATGCAGCAACCACTGTGAAGAGTAATTTCCTTTGCTCTATAACCTGAGGGTTATTTTCTGAGGATTGAGAATCCTTCCTGGTGAACGTTAGAGCATTCCCTGCACAAATTAGTATGTGACGTGATTATGTAAAGGAAGCTTTTTTTACCTCGTTCTAATTGGAACATTCGCATGTCCTGATGAAAGGTCTCAGTTGAAAACATTGACTGTTTATTCATTTCCATAGATGCTGCCTGACCTGCTGAGATCTCTCCAGATTTTTGTGTGTATTACTCTGGATTTCCAGCATCTGCAGAATCTCTTGTTTTTAAAACATTCCCATGGTTTGGTGTGCATGGGTTAGAGATGGTATAAAATTCCATTTATGCCATCCCATCTCACACTCCCGGGGTTCGGCACAGAGTAAAGCTCACTCTTTACTGTCCCATCTCACACTCCCGGGTTTCGGCCCAGTGTAAAGTTCACTCTTTACTGTCCCATCTCACACTCCCGGGGTTCGGCACAGAGTAAAGCTCACTCTTTACTGTCCCATCTCACACTCCCGGGGTTCGGCCCAGTGTAAAGCTCACTCTTTACTGTCCCATCTCACACTCCCGGGTTTCGGCCCAGTGTAAAGCTCACTCTTTACTGTCCCATCTCACACTCCCGGGGTTCGGCACAGAGTAAAGCTCACTCTTTACTGTCCCATCTCACACTCCCGGGGTTCGGCCCAGAGTAAGGCTCACTCTTTACTGTCCCATCTCACACTCCCGGGGTTCGGCCCAGAGTAAGGCTCACTCTTTACTGTCCCATCTCACACTCCCGGGGTTCGGCACAGAGTAAAGCTCACTCTTTACTGTCCCATCTCACACTCCCGGGTTTCGGCCCAGTGTAAAGCTCACTCTTTACTGTCCCATCTCACACTCCCGGGGTTCGGCCCAGTGTAAAGCTCACTCTTTACTGTCCCATCTCACACTCCCGGGGTTCGGCACAGAGTAAAGCTCACTCTTTACTGTCCCATCTCACACTCCCGGGGTTCAGCACAGTGTAAAGTTCACTCTTTACTGTCCCATCTCACACTCCCGGGGTTCGGCACAGTGTAAAGCTCACTCTTTACTGTCCCATCTCACACTCCTGGGTTTCGGCCCAGTGTAAAGCTCACTCTTTACTGTCCCATCTCACACTCCCGGGGTTCAGCACAGAGTAAAGCTCACTCTTTACTGTCCCATCTCACACTCCCGGGGTTCGGCACAGTGTAAAGCTCACTCTTTACTGTCCCATCTCACACTCCCGGGGTTCGGCCCAGTGTAAAGCTCACTCTTTACTGTCCCATCTCACACTCCCGGGGTTCGGCCCAGTGTAAAGCTCACTCTTTACTGTCCCATCTCACACTCCCGGGGTTCGGCACAGTGTAAAGCTCACTCTTTACTGTCCCATCTCACACTCCCGGGGTTCGGCACAGAGTAAAGCTCACTCTTTACTGTCCCATCTCACACTCCCGGGGTTCGGCACAGTGTAAAGCTCACTCTTTACTGTCCCATCTCACACTCCCGGGGTTCGGCACAGTGTAAAGCTCACTCTTTACTGTCCCATCTCAGTGACAACACAGGTCAGACATAATAAGGTTCCCTCTATGCTGCTCCCTCCAGGAGAGAGATGGCGTGAACAGGGTCTCCTCCTTCTGCCGGAGGAACTCAGCAGCTCAGGCAGTGTTAATGAAGAGGAATAAAGAAGTCGACATTCTGGGCCGAGACGAAGGTCCCTTCATCAGCACCATTTTGCAGTTGATACAAAAAATGCAGCTGTGTAGGGCAGTGGGTGCACAGCACACGCTGCCAGGGCTGGTGGCAGAGGCAGATGTATTAGGGGCATTTAAGATAGGCATGTGGGAGAAGGAAAAGTGGAGGGTGGGGTAGAAGGGAAGGATTAGATTGATCTTGGAGTAGGTTAAACAGTTGCCATAACATCCTGATAAAGGGTCTTGGCCTGAAACCTTGTCTCTTTATTCCTCTCTATAGTTGCTGCCTGACCTGCTGAATTCCTTCAGCATTTTGCATGTACTACTCAGCAGCTGCAGCATCACTTGTGTTTGCAAAGCTCCCATTACACGGTCCCATCACTAACTCCCATGGCAGGTTCAGCACATGTTGGACATTGATCATAGATACAGCAGGTTAGATACTGTACAACGGTAAGGGTGCTCTATGCTGTCACATCAAATATTCTGAAGTCCCCTGAACAACAGCTTCCTCTGTGCCCAGTAAAGATTTCACAGGTGGAGTGAAATGTGTTCTATAGTGTTTCGAGAGCCTGTGTCTAATTGCCGTTTGTATTTGTGCGACTGGACTGTAGTCCTCGACGCAGCCGCCAAACGAGTCTGCTGTCTGCAGACCAAAGTGATGTATCTGATGACACTGTAGATCCACTTCACATCCAGGTAACTGAAAATGGCAGATCGTCAACCCATCCCTTTGGGCTTGGTATAAAGGCAGGGCCCGTGGTGAAACAGCCTGGACCCCACGTGTCCACTTTCTCTTTTCAGGCGCACCTGTCTCAGTTTAACTGATACTCACTGGGCTTGCGATCAATTTCCACATCACTGCGGTCGAAGATTAGTTCTACAGATATCCTTTGAGACACTTGCCTCTACTGCATGTGATTCATGTAACTGATGTTTCTCAGCCGGTACCTGTTCTTGATATTGGAAGCTCTCTGTCATACATATTAACTGTGTTGTGCAGTACTTACTCCTCCCCCCTTGCTTCACCCCTCTCTCTCTCTCTCTGCCAGTTGGAGATGGTTGGGAGGACACTGATAGTCTTACAGATGGAGTGTTCCCTCATCGCCAGCCTGTCTTCACGAGTTACTGCTGCTTGTTTTGTACAGGGTAAAGGAGAGACATGTGCTCCGCGTCCTTGAACGGAAGCTTCTCAGTGCCATAGTACAGGACTACCTCTGGGATACTGTTGAAGAGGGCACTGTTCTGATTCAGCGTGTATTTATTGTCTTTGGTCTGGGCCAAGATGATGTGCACGCATCCCTGGCTCGTCCTGTGAACAGATGAGAAGAGCAGAGAGTGTGTTAGCAGCGTCAGGAGATCGTTCCGTAGTTGATACAAAAACAGCAAGAGGACCACAACCTTATCGTGGTTCGGAGGCTTGCAGGCCTCCGTGACCTGCAGGGCTATGTTGGCCGGAGTCAGGGATTACTTTGGCCCTTGGTAGGGTCATCCATGCCAAACAGGTCAAAGGGAAGAGACCAAATTAAGAGTGGCCCACTGGTCTTCCAGGTTCTCCAGGGCTAAACAACCCTGACTGGTCAAACAAAAGTGAAACAGCAATGAAGAATCCTTCTACATCAGTATTCTTGTGTCTCCAGCCGGGACTTGCACGGCTGCCAGTCGTGAGAATTGAGAGGAAGCTGCTGACACGGTGAAGAAAGCCCTGACCAGGACCGGAACAGGTTTCTGGATGGTGGAGGAAATGCGGGAGACCAAAGACAAGATGGCATCGTACAGTAGAGGCAGACATGAGGACCCTGAACAACACCTGGGGCACATTAGAGAAAATGGGCGAGGACAGACACCGATGGAAGACCTTCATGACAGCAGCGTAACGAGCAGTAAGTGGTAGGTGCGTGGAACACCCCTCCACCTACATTAGAGACATTTGAGAGACTCTCATAGAAAAAGAACATAGAGCACAGCACAGTACAAGCCCATGATGTTGGACCAACCCAGTACTAATGATGTGGGCCAGTGTCTGAGTGGGAGGCTTTGGCTCAACACGTTGGTGAGAACAGGCTGAGGCAGACACGGGCAGAGGCCCCAAGTATGCTTCCAATAAGTTTGTTTCCTCTCTTTCTTTGTAGGTACGTAGCTAGTGCAGCAAGAATGGATCTGGAGGTAGTGGTATGTTGCTTGTGTGAGATGTGGGAACTTGGGAGACCTCCAGTCTCCCTGATAACCCAAGGTGCACTCGGAGACTGTGCTAAGGATCTGGAACTGCAGCTTGATGACCTCCAGCTCATACGGGAGACTGACGAGGTGATAGATAGGAGCTACAGGGAGGCCATCACCTATAAGCTGCAGGAGACAGGCACTTACATGACTGTCAGGAGAGGGAAAGGGAATGGGCGGCCACGTCCTGAGCAGAATACCCCTGTAGCCATTCCCCTTACTGCTTTGGATCCTTCTGGGGGCGAAAATGCCCTACTAGTGAGCAGCCACAGTGACCAGGACTCTGGCACTGGGTCTGGCTCTGAGGTTCAGAAGGGAAACGGGGAGAAGAGGACTGCAGTGGTGATAGTTTGAGGAGTAGACACGAGATTCTGTGGGAAACACAAAGGGTATTTTGCCTCCCTGATGCCAGGATCAGGGACATCTTGGATCGGATCCACAGCATTCTAAAGGGGGAGGGTGAGCAGTCGGGAGTCATCATACTTATTGATATCAACGACATAGACAGGAGAAGGGGAGGAGGTACTGAGAAGAGAATACAGGGAGTTGGGTAAGGCAGGACCTCCAAGGCAGTGTTCTCTGGATTGCTGCCTGTGCTATGTGCCACTGAGGGTAAGATCAGGATCACTTGGCAGGGGCCAGGGTTTCAGAATTCTGGATCATTTTCCAGGGAAAGTATGACCTCCACAAACAGGACGGATTACACCTGAACCCGAGGGGGACCAATACACTGTGGGCTGCTCAGCTACAATTGTTGGGGAGGGTTTGAATTAATTTGGCAAGGGGATGGGAAGCTGAGTGATAGGGCTGAGGATGGGGCAGTTGGTACACAGTAGATGCAGTGTGTAGTGAGACTGCTAGAAAGGACAGGCAGATGATAGGGCAAATTTGCAGTCAGTAGAATGAATTACAGTGCAGCTTGGGGACAACGTGGAAAAGGGTGACGTATTGAAGGGTGTTATATTTGAACGCACGTGGTATATGGAATAAGGTCTTGTAGCTCAGTTAGAGTCTGGCAGGTTGTGGATATGACTGGGTCATGGCTGAAATGAGGTCATAGTTGAGAGCTAGATATCCAAGGATACACGTTGTATTGAAAGGACAAGCAGGTAGGTAGAGGGGGTGGCATGGCTCTGTTGGTGAAAATTGAAATCAAGTCTTTAAAAAGAGGTGACATAGGACTGGAAGATGTAAGATAGTAGTGGGTCGAGTGAAGAAACTGCAAGGGTAAGAAGACCCTGATGGGGGTTACATACAGGCTTTCGCATTGTAGCCGGGATATGAGATACAAATACAATGGGAGATAGAAAATGCGTCTCGAAAAGGCAATTTTACGATAATCACGGGAGATTTCAATAGGTAGATAGATTGGGAAAATTAGGTGGTGCTGGATCCAAAGAGAAGGAATTTCTAGAATGCCTACTATATGCTTTCTATTCCATAGCAGTTTGTGGTTGAGCCCACTAGGGGAAAAACAATTCTGGATTGGGTGAACTAGATTTGATTAGGGAGCCGCAGGTAAAGGTTACCTCAGGAGAGATATGATAGAATTCACCCTGCAGCTTAATAGGGAGAAGAATATGTTAGATGAATCAAGTGGAATAAAGGGAATTACAGAGGCATGAGAGGTAATCTGGCCAAAGTTGATTGGAAGGGAACATTAGCAAGGATGATGGTAGAACAGAAATGGCTGGAGTTCCTGGGAGACAATTGGAAGGCACAGGATAGATACAACCCAAAGCTGAAGTAGTATTCTAAAGGCAGGACGATGCAACTGTGGCTGACGTGGGAAATCAAAGCCGACATAAAAGCAAAAGAAAGGGCATGTAATAGTTTAATTCTGATTGGCTGCCAGTGACTAGTGGTGTTCTGCAGACTCAGTATTGAGACCACTACTTTTCACATTGTATGCCAACAGTTTTATGATGGAATTGATGGTTTTGTGGCCAGTTTTGCAGCTGATACAAACATAGGTGTAGAACTGCAGGTGGTGTTGAGGAAGCAGGGAGATTTCAGAAGGACTTAGACAAGTTTGGAGAATGGGGAAAAAAGTGGCAGATGGAGCACTGTGAGCAGTTTAGGGTCATTTGTCTGAGAAAAGATGTGGTGGCATTGGAGAGAGTCCAGAGGAGGTTCACGAGAATGATTCCAGGAATGAAATGGTTAACATATGAGGACCATTTAATGGCTCTGGACCTGTACTTACTGGAATTTAGAAGAATGTGGGGAACACTCATTGAAACCTATTGAAAACCTAGAAAGAGTGAACGTGGGGAAGATATTCCCTATAATGGGTGATTCTAGGACTATAGGGTACAACCTCAGAATAAAAGGATGTCCATTTAGAACAGAGATGAGGAGGAATTTATTTAGACAGAGAGTGCTGAATCCATGGAATTCATTGCCATAGGCAGCTGTGGAGGCCGTCACTGAGTAATTTAAAGCAGAGGTTGATAGGTTCTTGATTGGTAAGGGCATTAAAGGTCACGGGGAGAAGACAGCAGAATGGAGTTGAGAGAGATAATAAATCAGCCATGATGGAATGGTAGAGAAAATCCTCCCTCCTTCTTGTTTCACCGCGGTTGGCACTCAGCTTAATGGTGCATTACCGCCACCTTCTGCTCCGGAGTGTGGCTCAGACGATAGACTTACATTCTAAATTCCTTCACCCATTCTCGTTCTCTCTCTCTCTCTCACTCACTCTCACACTCACACTAATCTACACTTTATCCTTCCTTCTTTGGCCATCCTAGTACCCTATTCCTGTTTATCCATCATATCTTATTAAAAAAAAACCCAGATGACTTAATTCTGTTCCTATGTTTGAACGACTTAGGAACCTTAATACCTACTCCAGATCATTATAACCCTTTCCTCCTCCATAGCATTCCATTTTTCTATCATCCATGTACCTGTCTAAGAGTTATGAGAAAAATAGAGGGCTCTGTGGGAAAGAAAGGTTAGGTTGATCTTGGAGTATGTTAAACAGTTGACATACCATCGTGGCCGAAGAGCCTGTACTGTTCAACAGCTCTGGACCACACCAGGAAATGAAATTTGACTGAAGAGAGCTGAGGTATTGCATTGGTGGAGGGCTCAAAGCACACCAGCACAAAAGAGTGGAGAAGTCACCAAGACCAAAGGTCCGTAGGTCAATCGGCTCTTGGTGTGCAGATGACCAATCGAACTGGGTGCTCATTGAGTTGAAGGTGAGAGGAATTAAATGAGATTTATACAAGATTGGTGTAGTTGAGATGCTATGAACCTCCCAGTTCATGGACTGGTAAAGTAAATACTCTCCTTTACTGGATAAAGCATTTATGAAAGCATGGAACTAATTGTGCTGTAACTGTAGATAGGGCACACGAGAGTGCACGTTAAATGTTGGGACAGGTTTGAGGGACCTGGGTGATCTCTACATCTAATGATCCTCAGCAACGCCCACCACCACTGACCCCTGGTATGGATTCACCAGGAATAGAAAGGTCTACAGAAAGTGATGGACACAGCCCAGTCCATCAGAAGAAAAGCCCTCCCTCCCCACCGCTGAGCACATTTACCAGGAGCTCTGCCGCAAGAAAGCAGCATCCAGGCCACCCTCCCTTCTCACTACTACTATCAGGCAGGAGGCACAGGAGCCTCAGGTCCCAACCCGTCAGAATACCACCAGTTATTACCCTACAGCCACTCACCTCAACTATGAACTGATCCCATGACCCACAGACTCACTTTCAAGGACCTGACAATTTATTTGTTTGTTTTATAATGTGCGCAATTTGTCTTCTTTCACACATCGGTTGTTTGTCTGACTTGTTATTCATAGTTTTTATAAATTATATTGTATTTATTTTCCTGTACAAGAAAATGAATCATATGTGGTGACAAGTACGTAGTTTGAATTAACTTGGAACTTTAAACTTTCCTCCTACGCCTGGTTACACCGCTGACTTATCAGGGCAGCTCTGACCAGCTGGACTTCCAACACTATCTAGGAACTCAGAGGACATGAAAGAGAACAAAACAATTTCAAAATTCCAAGCCAGGTTAGGACGCAGCCAAGCTTACAGCCTCACCAATACTTACTTTAAGGCAAGTGAATACTTGCTGTTTCCTGACTCACTGTTTCGTACCAAGTAACTGGCCTCCTTACAGGCCTGCAGACGCAATTCTGCTTCCAGCCGGGTGATGGGACCATGATACCAGCTGTGGAGAAAATTGAGAGTCTGGTTAAATCTGGGTGAGGCTCAGGGCTCTCGGCTTTTTCTCGTTTATAGTGACCCGATAGAGGTGTACAAGATGATAGGAGGCATTTATAGAGTGGATAGCCAGAGGCATTCTCCTAGGGTGGCAGTGGCTAATACAAGACCCACCTCTTCTCTCACAATACATGGAAACTACAGCAAACTACAGTTGAAGAAGTTCACTGGCTGCAGTCTACCATTCCTGCAGGATTTGTATGCGTCCAGGACAAAGAAATGGGCAGAGAAAATCATTACGGACATTCCCCATCCAGCAAACTGCCTTTTCCTAAATCTCCCTTCTGGAAACAAAAACTTCATAGCATCTTAACAATTTCTTCCTCCAGGCAGTTAATCTGATCAACCGATCTAGTTAGCCCCCCTAACACCCCTCTACCCCATCACCGTAAACGCAGTAAACCATGTTTCATAATGCTGTTTACATTGTAAATACTTGCTGGCATTTACGCACGTTTTATTCCATATCTGAACTTTAACCTCTAATTTGAAAGTTTATGTTGTTATTTATTCTTAAAATTGTTGGATGTTGCATGTTGCACCAACAGGCCACGGGGAATAACATTGATCGTTGCTCGTTGGGAAGGCAACGATGATGCCAGAGGTTTTGACACGGAGAGAGGTGGATGGACCAGAATAATGGTCGAGGGAGATACGTTAGAGAGACTCCCACTCAGACAGGCACGTGGGTGACAGAAAAGCGGCAGGTTATGAGCTATGTAGGAGGAAAGGGTTAAACTGATGGTGGAGTAGGTTTATACAGCATGGGGGCAGAGGAGATTTGTGGATTAGAGAAGCAGGTCTTATGGAGATAGGTTGAGCGAGCTAGGGCTTTTCTCTTTGGAGAGGAGGAGGATGAGAGGTGACTGGACAGGGGTGCGTAACATGATAAGAGTCACTGATAAAGTGACAAGCCAGAGACCGTTTCCCAGAATAGAAACGAGGGGCATAGTTTTAAGGCGTTAGGAGGAAAGTCTGTCAGAATGTCTGAGATAGGTTTTTTTCTCTCACAGAGGACGGTGGGTGCACGGAATACCCTACCACAGGGGTGGTGGTAGAGGCAGATATATTAGGGAGCTCGAAGAGACTCTCAGATAGGCACAAGGATAGAAGGAAAGTTGAGGAGGGAAGGGTTAGATTGATCTTGATTAGGTCAGCATGGCATGATGGGCCGAAAGGCCTGTTGTATGTTCGAGTACAAGGTGACCATGCAGAGAAGGTTCACTCGATTGTTTTCTGGGAGGGTTACGCTCATGGGCAGAGCTTCCTCTCGCCAAGGTTCAGCGGAACGAGAAGGTAGAAGGTCTGAAGCAAGCATTAACCAAGCTCTTGTTTCCTCTAACAACACACACAAATGCTGGTGGAACGCAGCAGGCCAGGAAAGGTAGTAAGAGATTTGAAAGTAGAATGGGACGTGGAATTAAAATGTGTGTCAAGGAAGGATATATGGCTGTAATAGTGGGTCTGGGTCCGGGTCACACATTTTAATTCCACGTCCCATTCCCATTCTGATATGTCTATCCATGGCCTCCTCTACTGTCAAGATGAAGCCACACTCAGGTTGGAGGAACAACACCTTATATACCGGCTGGGTAGCCTCCAACCTGATGGGATGAACATTGACTTCTCTAACTTCTGTTAATGCCCCTCCTCCCCTCCTTACCCCATCCCTGATATATTTGGTTCCCCTCCCCTCCTTTTTCTCTCTGCCCAGATGTTCTCCATCTCCCTCTGGTGCTCCCCTCCCCCTTTCTTTCTCCCTAAGCCTCCCATCCCATGATCCTTTCCCTTCTCCAGCTCTGTATCACTTTCGCCAATCATCTTTCCAGCTCTTAGCTTCACCCCTCCCCCTCCGGTCTTCTCCTATCATTTCCCATTTCCCCCTCCCCCTCCTACTTTCAAATCTCTTACTATCTTTCCTTTCAGTTTGTCCTGACAAAGGGTCTCGGCAACAGTGCTTCTCCCTATAGATGCTGCCTGGCCTGCTGCGTTCCACCAGCATTTTGTGTGTGTTGCTTGAGTTTCCAGCATCTCCAGATTTCCTCGTGTTTGTTGTTTCCTCTGCTTGTAAATCCTGGTGCTGGGGGTTCGCAGCCTAAGGATGGGCAGACTCTTTGGATTTCTCTGTCTCATAGGCTAAATGATCAAGTATATTTAAGGATCAAGTATGAATGCCAGGATATGGAGATCAAGAAAGTAGACAAAATGTCAGCCGCAGTCTTAATGGGCACACAACTGGGTGGCTAGGCACAGCCAGCTCAAATACCATCTATTAATTTGCCAATGACTCAACTGTTATTGGAAGAATTTCGGATGCTGTCGAAGTGGCATACAGGAGCAAGATAGATTGGCTGGTTGAGGGGTGTCACAGCAACAATCTTCACTCAATGTCAGTAAGATCAAGGAATTGATTGTGGGCTTCAAGGAGGGAAATTGAGGGAAATCCTCCATCCCTCCTTGAGGGATCAAAAGTAGAAAGGGTGAGCAGATTGAAGTTCCTGGGCGTCAACATCTCTGAGGATCTCTCCTGGGCACAACACATCGGTGCAATTATAAAGGAGGCAAGACAGTGACTATGCTTCATTAGGAGTTGGAGGAGAGGTCGTATGTCAGCAAAGACGCTCACAGCTTTCTACAGATATAGCCTGCAGAGCATTCTGACTGTTCACATCACTGTCTGGTGTGGAACAGCCACTGCACAGGATCAGAAAAAGATGCAGAAAGTTGTAAACTCAGCCAGCTCCATCACGGGCACGAACCTCCCCAGCATCGAGAACACCTTCAAAAGGTGATGCCTCAAGAAGGCAGCATCCATCATTAAAGGACCCCCGTCACCCAGAACATACCCTTTCCTTTTTGCCACCATCAAGGAGGAAGCACAGGAGCCTGAAAACACACATTCAACTCTTCAGGAACAGCTTCTTCCCCTCCGCCATCAGATTTCTAAATGGACAATGAACCCATGAACATTACCTCTGTACTTTTTCTTCTATGTTTGCATTAATTTAATTTTCTTTTTTTTATAAAAACTTATCATAATTTATAGTTTTTACTATTATGAAGAGCAATGTACTGCTGCCGCAAAACAATGAATTTCACGACACACACCGGTGATATGAAGCCTGATTCCGACGTAGTGAGGAAGCACACGATTGGGGATCTGGAGAGACAGAGGAACTTACACTTGTTTTTCGAGAGGAATGGTCGGATCCACCTTCTCTCCCGTCTCACTGCTCTCTGTGCTCTGCTGCTTGGGGACCTTCTGAGTCCAGCTCGGCTGCCTGTTGTGATGCTTGACTCTTTCCTCTTTCGGTGGAGAAGCTCTTTCTGCCGAGTCAAACTGGACTAAGGGCACAATGCACAGGAAGTGGGAACATTATTAGTCAGAAGAGTAGCTTAGAGCCATAGTGTGCTAAAGCACAGCAAAAGGCCTTTTGGCCCATTTAAGAACATAAGAGATAGGAGCAGGAGTCGGCCATCTGGTCCATGGAACTGCTCCGCCATTCAATAAGATCACGGCTGATCTGGCCATGGACTCATCTCCACCAACCTGCCTTTTCCCCATAACCCTTAATCCCCCTACAATGTAAAAATCTATCCAAACCTTGTCTTAAATATATTTACTGAGGCAGCCTCCACCACCTCATTGGGCAGAGAATTCCACAGATTCACCACTCTCTGGGAAAAGCATTTCCTCATCTCCATCCTAAATTTACTCCCCTGAATCTTGAGGCTACATCTCCTAGTTCTAGTCTCACCCACCAGTGGGAACAACTTTCCTGCCTCTATCTTATCTATCCCTTTCCTAATGTTATATATTTCCATAAGATCTCCTCTCATTCTTGCATGCTGTATTATTATTCTTCCTAGTCCTATTGACCTGCAACTGGACCATAGCCCTCCCCCCTCCCCCAAATAGTCCTTAAATGAGCCCACATCCACTATGTGTACTGGCAGCTTTTTACACATTCACACCAACCTCTGAGTGAAGAAGTTCCCTTAAGTATTTCACTTTTCACCCTTAACCTATGACCTCTAGTTCTAGGCTCACGGTAAAATAGCCTGCTTGCATTCATCCTATCTATACTTCTCATAATTTTGTATACCTCTATCAATCCCAAGAACTTTCTATAGGGGCACAATTGAGAGCATCCTGACTGGCTGCATCACTGCCTGGTATGGGAACTGTGCTTCCCTCAATCGCAGGACTCTGCAGAGAGTGGTGCAGACAGCCCAGCGCATCTGTAGTTGTGAGTTTCCCATGATTCAGGACATTTACAGAGACAGGTGTGTAAAAAGGGCCCAAGGGATCATTGGGGACCCGAGTCACCCCAACCACAAACTGTTCCAGCTGCTACCATCCGGGATACGGTACCACAACATAAAATCCAGGACCAACAGGCTCAGGGACAGCTTCTTCCACCAGACCATCAGACTGATTAACTCATGCTGATTTGAGTGTACAATGTATTACATTGACTGTTCTATTTATTATAAATTACTATGATTGCACATTTAGACAGAGACGTAACATAACGATTTTTTACTCTTTACGTACGTGAAGGGTGTAAGAAATAAAGTCAATTCGTTTCAATTCAAACCTCCTCTCATTCTCCTACACTCCAGGGAATGAAGTCCTAACCTATTCAATCTTTCCCTGTAACTCAGTTTCTCAAGTCCTGGCAACATCCTTGTAAATTTTTATTGTATTCTTTCAAACGTATTGATTTCCTTCCTGTAGGCAGGTGACACACAGTACTCCAAATTTGCCCTCACCAACGTCTTGTAGCTTTAAGTTGTGCATTAATTAACTATTCTGAAAAAAAAGACTATATGGTATAGGAGCAGAATTAGGCCATTCAGCCCATCAAGTGCACTCTGCCATTTCATCATGGCTGATCCCAGATCCCACTCAACCCCGTACACCTGCCTTCTTGCCATATCCTTCGATGCCCTGACTGAACGGGAAACGATCAACTTCCACCTTAAATATGCCCACGGACTCGGCCTCCACTGCAGTCTGTGGCAGAGCATTCCACAGATTCACCACTCTCTGGCTAAAAAAATCCTCCTTACCTCCATTTTAAAAGGTTGCCCGTCAGTTTTGAGGCTGTGCCCTCTAGTTCTGGATACCCCACCACGGGAAACATCCTCTCCACATCCACCCTATATAGTTCTTTCAACGTTCGGTAGGTTTCAATGAGCTCCTCATGTACTGCCTCCTCACCAGTGACACACAGAGCGGAACTCCTTTCGGACTCAGGCTGAACTGCAGGGGACGGGGAGGAGGTCTGGCACCTCCACACGTAGCATACAGGCCCACTGGTGTGTGGACACACCCTGATGCTCGTAAACCAGATCCCCAGCTATGGGTAAATAGCCCCACTGCCTTGTGGGCAGCCTCGGGAGAGACAAAGGCTACGGGAGTAAACCCAGACAGCAAGTCCAGAGCGGAGCCCCTAAGGTGGCTGGATGACCTAGAACATCCTGCTGGCAGCTCCTGCAGCCAAGCTGGTGCCAAACATATCACTTCATAAGCTTTCCTTCAGACTAAGCCGGTGAGGCAGAGAGGGGGATCTTGACGATTGGGCATCTCAGGATCTCCACAGCTTCTGCCCAGGTTGGGATGATGATCATCACCCATTGTCCTTCAAAGCAGATGGATGTCACCCAGATAGAGTGAATGTGGAGAGGATGCTTCTTACAGTGCGGGACCCTAGGAACGCAGGGCACAGCCTCAGAATAGAAGGATATCCTATTAGAACAGAGTTGAGGAGGAATTTCTTCAGCCTGAGGGTGACAAATCTGTGGAATTCATTGCCATAGATGGCTGTGGAGAACAAGGCACTGGGTAATTTTAAAGTGAAGGTTGATGAGTAAATGCATCAAATTTAAGGGGAGAAGGCAAGCGAATCGGGTTGAGAGGGTAAATAAATCAGCCATGATAGAATGGCACAGCAGACTCGAAGGGCCGAATGGTCTAATTCAGCTCCTATGTCTTGTGGTCTAATGGAATGGAGAAACATCCCCTTCTTAGAAGTCTGAAGCACTGGGGGAGTGAGAACTAACTTTGGCCCGGGCCCAGGAGCAGGACTGCAGCATTTCATGACTTGGCTCTTCAATTATCTTCAGCAAGACCAGTTTCCCTTCCAGTCTTCATATCCCTGGATTTCCCCATTAACCTTGGCCTTGAGAACACTCAGTATCTGAGCATCCACACCCCTTAAGTAGGACTCGAAACATCTACACAACTTCATAAAAACAACTTTGCCTGACACCCTGAGTGCCTGACTTCTTCCCCTGATACTTTGCCCTCAAGTTCTCAGGCTGAGGGGAAGCAGCCTCTCAGCATTTGCCTTGTCAACCCCATGATGTGCCTTCCGGTCTCTAAATTCCAGAGAAAATACAGTGGATTTTGGATAATTTGGCCATCGGTCAATCACAGCAGCCACTTATTTGGGACGGCTTTTAAAAAACAAAAACGAATCGAGAAAATAGCTGGGATTCTCTTCATTTATTTGGGACATTATGCCACTTTTAAAATAGCATCAGTTGCAAAAAGAAAGAAAAAAAAAGAACCCTATCTAACTGAGGAAAAAAACACACTGAGTACAAAAAAAAAGAAAAAAAACACATTAGGAATCAACCCCCAGAGCAATACGTCTTACCATCTTCTAAAGAGAAATAATCATCAACCACCAATTCATGTTTATATAAAATAAGATTGGAAGGAAACCATAAAAATAATTCAAATTAAATGATAATATTTGGCAAAAGAGCCCCATCTTCTCTCAAAGTCATATCAGGGATCAAAAGTTCTCTTCATTTCTTTGGGACATTATGCCACTTTTTCAATAGCATCAGTTGCGTGTGCTTGTGTTCAAAACGCAGTGATCTTTGTCACTAATAGCTGGTGAGAAATAAGCAGTGAGACAATGCAGAACTGCTCTGCTCACTGTGGTTTCAAGCATTTAGGGTTGGGGATGCCAGAAATGGCAGGGAGTGAAAATGAAGTGACTTCACTACTTCAACAAGTTAGGAGCTACGAAGAATTTGGCGGTATCGACAAACATTTTGAATGCTACAATGAAAGTGAAGAGTTGGAGGATGCAGTTGTCGGAAGTATTGATTGAAGGCAGTCTGTTTTCTGCACTAGGTATCTGTACTAACTTTGTTCATTCACAGTCAATCATAAGGACATGGCAGGGTGCACTGAATAAATTCCTCCCTCGATAACTATTAGGAACTAATACACAGCTTTATAGTACTGCAGATGAATTGATAATGTCCTAATTTGATCTGTATTTCATTTGAATAGATAATTTGTTACTCGGTTAACGGTAGTTGTCTTCATTTTTATTTAACAATGAAGTGTGGAATGAGTGCTTCGAGCAGTGCTGCCCCAGCAAGCCCGATTAACCCTAACCTAATCACGGGATAATCTACAATGAACAATAACCTGGCTGGTAGGTCTTTGGCCTGTGGGAGGAAGCTGGAGCACCCAGGGAAACCCCCACATTCCATGGGCAGGATGTACAGACTCCTGCTAGAATGGATCACCTAACTCCAGAACAGCTCGAGTTGTAACCACTACTCTATCTCTAGAGTAACCGCTACTCTACCTCTTTTATAACTTCTTAATTATTTCTATGAAACTTCAGCTAATTGGGGCAGCTGCTTAATTGGGCCAAAATGTAGTGGTCCCGATGTGTCCCAATTAAAGGAATCCATTGTAATTGAATTCTTTTTCTCTCGTAGGAACATCCAGGAATCAATCTTGTAAACCTTGTATGTCCTATTGCCAGGATAAAGTGCATTAAGAGACCAAGACCATACTTCACATTTTAGGTCTGAGCTCACTAAGCAGGAGGAGAGTTTTGTAAGACCACAAGATATAGGAGCAGAATTAGGCCATTCAGCCCATTGAGTCTGTTCTGTCATTCCATCATGGCTGATCCCAGATCACATTCAACCCCGTACACCTGCCTTCTCGCCATATCCTTTGATCAGGAAACTATCAAATTCTGCCTTAAATATACCTACAGACTTGGCCTCCACTACAGTCTGTGGCGGAGCATTCCACAGATTCACTACTCTCTGGCTAAAAAAATTCCTCCTTACCTCTGTTCTATAAGGTTGCTCCTGAATTTGAGGCTGTGGCCTCTAGTTCTGGGTATCTGGAAACATCCTCTCCACATCCACCCTATCTAGTGCTTTCAACATTTGGTAGGTTTCAATGAGATCCTCACACATTCTTCTAAATTCCAGTGAGTACAGGCCCAAAGTTGCCAAACACTCCTCATATGTTAACCCCTTCGTTCCCAGTATCATCCTCATGAACATCCTTTCTGAGATATGGGGCCCAAAACTGTTGACAACAATCAAAGTGCGGCCTGACTAGTGTCTTATGAAGGCTCAGCATTATCTCCTTGCTCTTATATTCTATTCCCCTTGAAATAAATGCCAACATTGCATTTGCCTTCTTTACCACAGACTCAACCTGTAAATCAACCTTCAGGGAGTCTTGCACGAGGACTCCTAAGACCCTTTGTGCCACTGATGCTTGAATTTTCTCCCCATTTGGATAATGGTCTGTGCTATTGTTCCTTTCACCAAATTGCGTTGTCACACGTTTCCCAACACTGCATTCCATCTGCACTATTTTGCCCATTCTTCCAATTTGTCTAGGTCCTGCTGCAATCACATTGCTTCCTCAGCACTACCTACTGCTCCACCATCTTCGTATCTTCTGCAAACTTTGCCATAAAGCCATCAATTCCATTATCTAAATCATTGACAAACAATGTGAAAAGTAGCGGTCCCAATACTGACCCCTGAGGAACACCACTAGTCACCTGCAGCCAACTAGAAAAGGCCCCTTTTATTCCCACTTGCTGCCTCCTTTGTCAGCCATTTCTCTATCCATGCCAGTACCTTTCCTGTAACACCATGGGATTTTACTTGTTAAGCAGCCTCATGTGTGACACCTTATCTGACGCCTTCTGAAAATCCAAGTAAATGACATCCCCTGCCTCTCCTTTGTCCACCCTGCTTGTTACTTCCTCGAAGAACTCTAACAGATTTTTCAGTCACCAGAAACCATGCTGATTTTGACTTATTTTATCATTCATCTCCAAATATCCCGAAACTTTATCCTTAATAATAGACTCCAACCTTTCCCAACCACTGAGGTTGGGCTAACTGGCCTATAATTTCCAAACACGAGGAAATCTGCAGATGCTGGAAATTCAAGCAACACACACAAAATGCTGGTGGAACACAACAGGCAAGGCAGCATCTATAGGGAGAAGCGCTGTTGACGTTTTGGGCTGAGACCTTTTGAAATGTCGACAGTGCTTCTCCCTATAGATGCTGCCTGGCCTGCTGTGTTCCACCAGTATTTTGTGTGTGGTGCTGGCCTATAATTTCCTCTCCTTTGCCTTCCTCCCTTCTTAAAGAGTGGAGTGACATTTGCAATCTTCCAGTCCTCCAGGACCATGCCAGAATCAAGTGATTCTTGAACAATCATGACCAATGCTTCTGTTATCTCTTCAGCAACCTCTCTCAGGACTTAGGGAGAGTAGTCCATCTGGTCCAGGTGACTTACCCACCTTACAACCTTTCAGTTTGCCTTGCACTTCTTCCTTTTAAATAATAGTGGCATTCACTCCTACACCATAACACTGCTAGTGTCTTCCACAGTGAAGACTGATGCAACGTACCCATTAGGTTCATCTGTCATTTCTTTGTCCCCCATTACTACCTCACCAGCATCATTTTCCAGTGGTCCAATATCAACTCTCACCTCCTCTTTAATCTTTATATAACTGAAAAAAACTTTTAGTATCCTGCTTTACGTTATTGGCTGGTTTACCCTCAAATTTTATCTTTTCCCTTTTTATGGCTTTTTTAGTTGTCTTTTGTTGGATTTTAAAAGCTTCCCAATCAGTCAACTTCCGGCTTACTTTTGCTACCTTATAAGCCCTTTCCTTGGCTTTTATGTAGTCCTTAACTTCCCTTGTCAGCCACGATTGCCTACCCCTGTCATTTGAGAATCTGCGGGACATATCTATCCCGTGCCTTGTGAACTATTCTCAGAAACTTCAGCCATGTCTGCTCTGCTGTCATCCCTGCCAGTATCCTCCCCCAATCCCCCTGGACAAGCTCCTCTCTCATGCCTCCGTAATTCCCTTTATTCCACTGTGATTCTGATACCTCTGACTTATGTTTCTCTCTCTCAAACTGCAGTATGGACTCAATCATATTAAGATCACTGTCTCCTAGGGGTTCCTTTAGATTAAACTCACAACACTAATGTCCCCATACCCCCTTGCAATAAAGGCTAATTTGCCTCGCTGAATTCCCTCCTTACCCAACTCTGCAATTGGGTATCTTTCCTAAAACTCTTCATGGTTCAGAGCTCCCACAGGTTTGTCCCTTTCCCTGCTTGTATTTTCTGAGTAGGCAGTACGCCGTGCTACTCTTGAGAGTTTATGCACCTATATGCACCTGCAAGTGCTTTGGCGATTTGTTCTGCTTTCCACTCCCAGGGCTGCTCGTACTCTGCCGCAGGCCGCTCGTCATTCTCCGGCAGGCAGCTGTCAATTGGCCACTGACTTCCCGTCCTTTCCAACGCGGTATTCCCAAGGGCTTCCGTCTTTGGTCCCAATTCCCCTGGCTCGTAGGGACTATCGTACAGGGATTGTTTCCCGAGTGGATCCTTCGAGCCTCGCCTTCGGATTTCTGGATTGGGGGAAAATTACAACGTGCTTAGGGATCATATGTTCTTGAAACAGGAAACAAACTGATTGTGCTTAGATGGATATTTACTCCCTGGCCACTTTATTAGGTACTCCAGCTCGTTAATGCAAATATCTAATCAGTGAGTCATGTGGCGGCAACTCAGTGCGTAAAAGCATGCAGACTTGGTCAAGAGGTTCAGCTGTTGTTCAGACCAAAAATCAGAATGGGGAAGAAATGTGATCTAAGTGACTTTGACCGTAGAATGATTGTTGGTGCCATACGGGGTGGTTTGAGTATCTCAGAAACTGCTGATCTCCTGGGATTTTCACGCAAAGCAGTCTCTCGAGTTTACAGAGGATGGTGCAAAAAACAAAAATCATCCAGTGAACAGCAGCTCTGCGGGTGCAAACTCCTTGTTAATGAGAGAGGTCAGAGGAGAATGGCCAGACTGGTTCAAGCTGACAGGAAGGCGAGAGTTACCCAATGCCCACACATCACAACAATGACATGAAGACACAACACATCTAACCTTGACGTGGGTGGGCTACAGCAGCAGAAGACCATGAACACACACTTTGCAGGAGGTAGCTAATACTGTGGCCACTGAGTGCAGATCTAGTGAATAGCCAGGGATCTTTCTCCCAGGCTGACAATGGCTAATGTAAGGGGGCATCAATGTAAGGTGAGGGAAGGTAGGGGGATAGAACACCGAACACAGAACAGTACAGCACAGGAACAGGCCCTCCAGCCCACGGAATTTCCTGAATCAGCTAAAAAGTAAATCAAAAATACCCAAACACTAATCCCTTCTCCTTACACAATGTCCACATCCCTCCATCTTCCTCACATCCATGTGCCTATCCAAACATCTCTTAAAAGCCTCTAATGTATTTGCCTCCAGCACCTCACCAGGCATCCACCACTCTCTGAGTACAATAATTTGCCCCTCACATCCACTTTTGATCCTACCCCCCTCTCACCTCCAAAGCAGGTCCTCTGGTATTAGACATTCCAACCTGGGAAACCCTGTCTACTCTATCCATGCCTCCCATCATCTTGCAAACCTCCATCGGATCTGCAAAAACCCATTTCAGGGAGGTAACACCATCAGCAACACTGTCATTATCTTTGACCCCTGTTAGGTAGGGGGACACTTTAGTGTAGTCTGGGGTGAAGTACGTTTTATATTTTCTTTTTTTTTTGGAATGCTCTTGCCATGTCTTGCTCTCTCTCTCTCTCTTGCTCGCTCTCTGTCTGTCTGTCTCTCTCTCTCTCTCTCTCTGTCTCTCAAAAAAAATCGATTTCCGGGATACTGTATATAATTTTTGGTTGTCAGGGAGCCGCTATCAGTAAGCGGGAGACTCCCAGAACTTCCGGGGGAGGTGCTCAGCCTCCGCCACTCCGGAGAAATCAACCCAAGATTGCCAGCCTCTCGTGATAGCACATGCCCTCCAAACCAGGCAGCGTCCCTATAAACCCCTCCCTCACTCTCTCCGAAGCCTCAACAGCAGGGCGACCAGAACTCTACACAGTACTCCAGATGCGGCTTAACCGGAGTTTTATAAAGTTGACAGAGTTGTTTCACAGGGAGAGTGGTGGGTGGAATGTGATGACCCAGGGCTGTGGTAGAGGCAGACACACAGGGACAGGCTGATGGATGAAAGAAGACGGACTGCACAGTAGTGTAGCAGTTACTGTAACACTATCACAAAAACAGCGACCCAGGTTCCTTGCCTGCCACTGTCTGTAAGGAGTTTGTGCGTTCTCC
The DNA here is from genome assembly GCF_030144855.1 of Hypanus sabinus. Classification (NCBI taxonomy): domain Eukaryota; kingdom Metazoa; phylum Chordata; class Chondrichthyes; order Myliobatiformes; family Dasyatidae; genus Hypanus; species Hypanus sabinus. Next base: position 85,076,052 of record NC_082714.1, read on the forward strand.
CCGTGACAGCGTGGTTTCCTCTGGGTGCTCTGGTTTCCTCCCACGTTCCAAAGACAGACAGGTTAAGAGTTAATTGGTCACATGGGTGTAACTGGGTGGAGCACGCTCGTTGGGCCGGAAGGGCCTGTAACTGTGCTGTAACGCTAAATAAATAAAATTAAAACGAGGGGAGTGTTGGATTGATCTTGGAGTAGGTTAAAGGGTCAGTACAGCACTGTGGGCTGAAGGGCCTGTACTGTCCTATGGTTGTTTTTCCCTCAGTCTGCGAGGCTTCCTCTCACGTGATTGTCCTTGAGCTTCCGACACAAGAACTGTGGCCCTGTGACTCACAGCTGCTGTTTTTCCCTGCCAACGGCAGCTCCGTGGGAATACTCCGAGAGGTTGGTGCTTTTCCCAGCAGGGTGGGAACCTGTCAGAAATCCACTCGTTTACATGCGGAGATGTTACAAGTCAGCACTTTTAAACTGGCCGCACCCTAGGGACCGAGGCTGTCAGTCACACCAGGTTCCTCTGCCGAGATGCACCTCACCCAAACTCCGCTGTGTTCTGAGGCCAGCGTTTTCAGAAACTCTTTAAACATCAAATCACTGTGTGTAGGAAGTGTATAATTGCACAGGACAGTGCGCAGGTTAGCTCTGCAAACATCCCTTGGGATTCGTGTAATTATACTCACAATGAAAGCCAGGCCAGGCTGGGGTTGTTTTCTTTGGAGAACGTAAGATTTAATCACAGAGGATAAAGTTATGAGAGATCTTTGTAAGAGTGATATGAGAAGGTTGAGAAACCCAAAATGGAATGACTAGAGGACCGTGGAGTTTCTAATACTTCATCCTGTCATTCACCGTATGTACACACACTCCTGCACCTCATGTCACTTTACATACATGCAAACGGCCTGTGATTAGAAGCTATTGTAGGTATTTATATTTATTCTGTTTTTTTAATTATTGTGTTCTTTATCTTAAGTGTGCTTCTTTGTGTTACACTGGACCTGGAGTCACAATTATTTCAGTCTCCTTTATACTTCTGTACTGGAAATGTCATTAAGCAATCTTTAGAAACTATGCACAGACCGACACACAAAGTGCAGAAGAAGACAAACCGTGCAAATAAACAATAAATAAATAACAAGTTGTAGAATCCCTGGAAGTGAGTCCATTGGCTGTGGAATCAGTCCAGAGCCGAGGTGAGTGAAGTTATCCACAGGAGCCTGGTCATTGAGGGGTATTCACTGTTCCTGATCCTGCTGGTGTGGGACCCGAGGCTCCTGTACCTCCGGCCCGATGGACACCACGAGAAGAGAGCATGGCCTGGAAGGTAGGGAGCGGAGGGAGGAGGGTGCTTGATGATGGACGCTGATTTCTCGTGGCAGCGCTCCTTGTTGATGTGCTCAACGGTGGGAAGGGCTTTGCCTGTGATGGACTGGGCTATATACATGACTGTTTGGGGGTGTTTCCTGTTTCTGAGAGCTGGTGTCTCCATACCAGGCAGTGATGCAATCAGTCAGGACAATCTCCACTTTAGAAGTTTCTCTAAATTTTTGGTTATGTGCTCAATCTATGCAAACTTCTAACGAAGCAGAGGTGCTGAGATGCCTGCTTTGTGATGACATTTATCTGCTGGTCCCAGGCAGGTCCTCTGATATGTTAATGTCAGGGAATTTACTGGCCCTCTCCACCTCCAATCCCTTAATGAGGACTGGATCATGGACCTCCAGCTTCTCCTTCTGTAGTTGACTATCGGCTTTTTGGTTTTGCTGATGTCTCTTGATCTTTTCTTTTAAACATAGAAACGTAGAAAACCTACAGCACAATACAGGCCCTTCGGCCCACAAAGTTGTGCCGAACACGTCCCTACCTTAGAAATTACTAGGCTTACCCATAGTCCTCTATTTTACTAAGGTCCATGTCTGTATCTAAAAGTCTCTTAAAAGACCCTATCGTATCCGTCTCCACCACTGTTGCCAGCAGCCCATTCCACGCACTCACCACTCCGAGTAAAAAACTTAGCCCTGACATCTCCTCTGTACCTACTCCCCAGCACCTTAAACCTGTGTCCACTTGTGGTAACCATTTCAGCCCTGGGAAAAAGCCTCTGACTATCCACACGATCAATGCCTCTCATCATCTTGTACGCCTCTATCAGGTCACCTCTCATCCTCCGTCGCTCCAAGGAGAAAAGGCCAAGTTCACTCAGCCTATTCTCATAAGGCACGCTCCCCAATCCAGGCAACATCCTTGTAAATCTCCTCTGCACCCTTTCTATGGTTTCCACATCTTTCCTGTAGTGAGGCGACCAGAACTGAGCACAGTACTCCAAGTGGGGTCTGACCGGGGTCTGACCAGGGTTCTATATAGCTGCAACATTACCTCTCGGCTCCTAAACTCAATCCCACGATTGATGAAGGCCAATACACTGTACGCCTTCTTAACCGCAGAGTCAACCTGCGCAGCTGCTTTGAGCGTCCTATGGACTGGGACCCCAAGATCCCTCTGATCCTCCACACTGCCAAGAGTCTTGTCATTAATACTATATTCTGCCATTATATTTGACCTACCAGAATGAACCGCTTCTCACTTATCTGGGCTGAACTCCATCTGCCACTTCTCAAGCCCAGTTCTGCATCCTATCAGTTTGTTCCTAAGGGACTCACCTAAGGGAGTGTCCTTCTTCCTGAAAATGGCGGTCAAGTGTGAATCCTGGCGGGTTCCTCCTATCATCGACCATTTTATTCACAAGCGATCGGTTATTAGGTTTAATCGTGGTGTGTTAGGGGGGAATGTTGCTTAAGATCTTCAGGAAACTTGCTCCCCTCCTATATCAGCAAATGACCAGCAGGAAGAGGGAAAATAGACACAGCTGCTCACAAATGTCTGCACGCAACTTCCTTATCACTAAAGGTTAGGGTCAGGATCAGGTTTTACAGTACTGTGCAAACGTCTTAGGCTCATACATACTGTATAGCTAGGGTGCTCAAGACTTTTACACAATACTATAATAATTGTATGTATTGCACTGTACTGCTGTCACTAAACAAAAAGATCATGACATATGTGAGAGCTGATAAACCTGATTCTGATATGGGTCTTCATTGTGGACTGGGAGTGGGAAGAGGGCAGGGAGGGGGGATCAGGGTTGGGAAAATGGGAATGGAGAGGGGAGGGAGCGGGAAGCACCAGAGAGACATTCTGTAATAATCAATAAATCAATCTGAAACCAAATGACCTTGCCTGGTGTCTCAGGACTAGGTGTGTCTGTACCTGCGCTACCCCCCACCCCTGGCACTCCTTCTGTGCCACCGTCCTGCACCCCTCCTGCAGCGCTCCACCCTTGTCATTCCCTTCGCCAGATTTACAAACTCACTCTCTGCTCCACGTTGGCAATTACAGTACTGTACAAAGGTCTTATGCGCCCTATCTTTATGTATGTGCCTAAAACTTCTGCACGGTGTGTGTGTTATGAAGTTTGTTCTCTTGCAGCAGCAGTATGATGTAACGCAGAAAATACACTGTAAGTACAGTGGGATATACTTTAAAAATAAGTAACGCAAAAAGAGAGCAAAATAGTGAGGTAGTGTTTGTGGATTCAGGGAAGTTCACGGAGAAGTTATTCCTCCATCGCCTCAACCCAGTTCCAACCCCGACTCCTCAATCTGCCTTTCTTGTAATATAACCACAGGATCTTAAATACGCATCTGACCACAACAACCCCTCACTCGATGTCAGCAAGACCAGAGACGATTGAGTTCAGGAGGAGGAAGCTGGAGGTCCATGAGCCAGTTCTCTACAGCAGAATAGAGGTGGAGACAGTCAATACCTTCAAATTCCTCAGCTTTAGCATTCCAGTTGATCTGTGCCATTCCAGAGCTCCAGGCAGTGTGGGGAGCTGAGCGCTGTGAATTGAATACGGAAGGGGCAAGCGGGGTGGCCACTGACGAGCGTAGGCCAGCGGTGAGAGTAGGGAGTCAGGCTTTGACTCAAGAGGCTGAGGCCAATGACTCGGGTTTGAGGATTTGGTCTTGGTTGCAGGCAGGATGGCAGATCTGGCAGTGGAATGCTCCTGCTGTGGGATGTGGGAATTCGTGGAATCTGATAGTTTCCCTGATGACTACACCTGCGGGAAGTGCCGCCAACCCCTGCTCGTGGAAAACCGCATCAAGGAGCTGGAGCTGGAGCTGGATGAACTTCGGATCATCCGGGAGGCAGAGCAATTGGTAGATACGACTGTTGAGCAGCTGGTTACACTCAGGGTGCAGAGTTCGGGGAGTAGATGTGTGAACACTGAGTGAGGTAAAGGGAGAAGGATGTCAGTACAGGGTCCCCCTGTGGTCATTGCCCTCAGCAACTGGTATACCCCGTCGGATACTGCTGAGGGGGTGACCTATCTGGGCAGGCAGCAGCCGCCAGACCGGTATCAATGTGGCTGGCTCTGAGCCTCAGAAGGGAAGGGTGAAGTCTGGCGATCGTCACAGGGGACCGGATATTTCGGGGACAGATAGGAGATTCTGCGGCAGCAAATGACACACCAGGACAGTGTGTTGCCTCCCGGGTACTAGTGTCCGGGATGTCTCTGAGCGGTTGCCGGATATTCTTGAAGGGGGGGGGGTGAGCAGCTGGAGATTGTGGTACCTGTTGCTACCAATGACATCGGCAGGAGAGGGACAGAGGTCCTGCGCAGTAAGTTTAGGGAGTTAGGAAAGAGGCTGAAGAGCAGGACCTCCAAGGTGGTCATCTCCGGATCACTCCCAGTGCTGCAAGCTAGTGAAGGTCAGAACAAGATAGCACCATTGAATGAGTGGCTGAGGAGTTGGTACAGAGGAGGCAGGATTTCAAGTTCTTGGCTCAATGGAAACTTCTCTGGGGAAGGGGTGACCTGTACACGTGGGATGGGTTACACCTAAACTGGAGGGGAACCAATATCCTGCGAGGGAGGTTTGCTGATGCTGTTGGGGAGGGTTTAAACTAGATTTGCAGGGGGTTGGGAACCAAAGTGAAGAGGTAGAGGATGGGGCAGTTGGTGCACAAGTAGAGACAACTTGTAGGGAGTTTGTGAGGAAAGTTAGGCAGATGACAGAGCAAAGAAGCACGCAGCCTGATGGTTTGAGATGTGTCTGTTTTGATGCAAGGAGTAGCGTAAACAAGGTGGATGATCTTAGAGCGTGGATCAATACGTGGAACTATGATGTTGTGGCCATTACAGAGACTTGGATGACTCAGGGGCAGGAATGGCTGCTGAGTGTGCCGGGCTTTAAATGTTTCAAAAAGGATGGGAAGGGAGGCAAAAGAGGTGGGAAGTGACATTGCTAATCAGGGATAGTATCAGGGCTGCAGGAAAGGAGGAAGTCATGGAGGGATTGTCTACTGAGTCATTGTGGGTGAAAGTCAGAAACAGGAATGGGGCAATATCTCTACTGGGTGTTTTTATAGACCTGCCAATATTAACAGACACATTGAGGAGCAGATAGGGAGGCAGATTCTGGGCTGTTGTGATGGGAGGTTTTAACTTTCCTAATATTGATTGGTATCTGCTTAGAGCGAGGAGTTTAGATGGGGTGGAGTTTGTTAGGTGTGTTCAGTTATGTTTCCTGACGCAATATGTAGATAAGCCGACTAGAGGAGAGGCGGTACTTGATCTGCTGTTGGGAAATGAACCTGGTCAGGCGTCAGATCTCTGGGTGGGAGAGCATTTTGGAGGTAGTGATCAAAAATCTATCTCCTTTACCATAGCGCTGGAGAGGGATAGGAGCGGACAATTTGGGAAAACACTTAATCGGGGTAGGGGGAAATATGATGCTATTAGGCAGCATAAATTGGGAGCAGATGTTCTCAGGGAAACACATGGCAGAAATGTGGCAAATGTTCAGGGGACATTTGCATGACGTTCTGCATAGGAATGTTCTATTGAGGCAGGGAAAGGATAGTAGGGTAAAAGAACCATGGTGTACAAAGGATGTAGAAAATCTAGTTAAGAAGAAAAGAAAAGCTTACGAAAGGTTCAAGAAACTAGGTACTGATAGAGCTTTAGAAAATTACAAAGGTGCCAGGAAGAAGGTCAAGAATGAAATTAGGAGAGCGAGAGGGGGACCTTGGCGAGCAGGATTAAGGAAAATCCCAAGGCATTCTACAAGTACGTGAAGAGCAAGAGGATGAGCCGGGTGAGAATAGGACCCATCAGGAGTGAGGGTGGAAACATGTGCATGAAACTGGAGGAGGTAGCGGATGTACTTAATGAATACTTTGCTTCAGTATTCACCAGTGCGAAGGACCTTGACAATTGTGGGGATGACTTACAACAGACTGAAACACTTGAGTGTATAGACATTAAGAAAGAGGATGCGCTGGAGCTGTTAAAAGGTACTAAGTTAGATAAGTCACTGGGACCGGACGAGATATACCCCAGGTTACTGTGGGAAGCCAGGGAGATTGCTGAGCCTGTGGCGATGATCTTTGCATCATTAACAGGGATGGGAGAAGTACTGGAGGACTGGAAGTTTGCAAACATTGTTCCCTTGTTCAAGAAAGTGAGTAGAGATAACCCAGGAAATTATAGACCAGTGAATCTGACTTCAGTGATGGGCAAGGTATTGGAGAAGATCCTGAGAGGCAGGATTTATGAGCATTTGGAGAGACATAATCTGATTAAGGATAGTCAGCATGGCTTCATCAAGGGCAGGTCATGGCTTACAAGCCTGATTGAATTTTTTGAGGATGTCACTAAACACATTGATGAAGGAAGAGCAGTGAATGTAGCGTATATGGATAAGGGTCCCCATGCAAGGTTCCTTCAGAAAGTAATGAAGCATGGCACCCAAGGAGACCTTGCTTTGTGGATCCTGAATTGGCTTGCCTACAGAAGGCAAAGGGTGGTTGTGGACGTTTCGTATTCTGCATGGAGGACGGTGACCAGTGGTGTTCTGCAGGGATCTGTTCTGGGATTCCCTCCTCTTTGTGATACATGGATGAGGAAGTGGAGGGATGGGTTAGTAAGTTTGCTGATGACACAAAGGTTGGGGGTGTTGTGGATAGTGTGGAGGGCTGTCAGAGGTTACAGCGGGACATTGATAGGATGCAGAACTGGGCTGAGAAGTGGCAGATGGAGTTCAACCAGGATAACTGTGAAGTGGTTCATTTCAGTAGGTCAAATTTGAAGACAGAATATAATATTAATGGTAAGACTCTTGGCAGTGTGGAGGATCAGAGAGATCTTGGGGTCCGTGTCCATAGAACGCTTAAAGCAGCTGCGCAGGTTGACAGTGTTGTTAAGAAGGTGTATGGTGTGTTGGCATTCATCAACCATGGAATTGAGTTTGAGAGCTGTGAGATAATGTTACAGCTATATACAAATGTTTGTAAAAGCCTGGTCAGACCCCACTTGGAGAACTGTGCTCAGTTCTGGTCACCTCACTACAGGAAGGATGTGGAAACCATAGAAAGGGTGCAGAGGAGATTTACCAGGATGTTGCCTGGATTGGAGAGCATGCCCTATGAGAATAGGTTGAGTAAACTTGGCCTTTTCTCTTGCAATGGAGGAGGAGAGGTGACCTGATAGAGATGTATAAGATGACGAGAGGCATTGATTATATTGATAGCCAAAGGTTTTTCCCAGGGCTGAAATGGCTAACACTAGGGGCAGAGTTTTAAGGTGCTGGGGAGTAGGTACAAGGGGGACATCAGAGTTAAGTTTTTCACATGGATAGTGATGAGTGCATGGAATGCACTGGCAGGAAGGTGGCAGAGGCGGATACAGTAGGAGACTCTTAGATAGGTACATGGAGCTTAGAAAAATAGAAAGCTAAGCAGTAGGGAAATTCTAGGCAGTTTCTAGAGTATGTTACATGGTTGGCACAACATTGTGGGCTGAAGGACCTGTAATGTGCTGTTGGTTTCTATGTTCTAAGAAAGCACAGCAATGCCTCTACTTACTTAGAGGTTTGCTTAGATTTGACATGCCGTCTAAAACTTTGACAAACTTCTGTCGATACTCAGTCGAGAGTATTCTGACTGGCCTGGTACGGAAACACCAATGTCCGGGAATGGAAAGGTCGACAGAAAGTGGTGGATACAGCCCAGTCCATCACGGGCAAAGTCCTCCCCCACCATCGAGCTCGTCTACAAGGTGTGGTGCCCCCGGAAAGCAGCATCCATCATCTAGGAGCCCCACATGCCAGGCCGTGCCCTCTTCACCCCACTGCCATCGAGCAGGAGGCACAGGAGCCTTAGATCCGACACCACCAGGCTCAGGAACAACAATCAGGCTTCTGAACCAGCCTGGATAACTTAACACCGAACGAATCCCACAACGCATGGACTCACTTTCAAGAACTGTACAACTCCTGTTCTCGGTATTACTGATCTCCTTTTTAAAATTTGTCTTCTTTTGCTCACTGGTTGTTTGTCAGTCTTTGTCTATGTATAGTTTTTCATAAATTCTATTGTATTGCTTTATTTTCCTGTAAATGCCTGCAAGAAAATGAATCTCAGGGCCGTATACTGTAACATATACATACCTGGTTAATAATTTTACTTTGACTCAGCAAAGAGATAACTGTGTGAATTTGTTCTAATAGTTTTTTTAAAGAAGAGCATAACATCGCAGCAACTGTGCATCGAACCTCTTTAATTCTCTTTCTTTGAAATCAAAGAACCCTCCCACCCTGATCATTCTCTCCTCTACTCCTCCCATCGCAAAGTCCCCTCTAATTTGTAACGATCAGCATGCGCAAAAATCTTGTGCTGTGCAATTTTTTTTTGGCCCAGTGATGACAACATGTGCGTAACTGAATACTTTCTTCGATAAAGACAGAATGAATAAGCCAGTTTGAAAATCTGCAGACAAACCATCACAAACTCCACGTTGCCTACACCGTCCGCATCAGAAAAGGAAACGTGATTGCGTATGGTTGTGAAATATACGTAACGTGCCAATGAGGTAGAGGCAACGTCCTGTCTAAGGTGTCCGCACTTACGCGCACATCTTTTGCTACTGGTGCACAAAGGGATTTAAACTGCGCACAAGAGGTTGTCACTCTCTACCTGTTGTCATGTTGAGTATATTTCACAACCACACACAATCATGTTTCCTTTTCTGCTTTCTGATGCGCACGGTGTTGATTCAGAGGCAAGGATGTTTCTCCCAAACTAGGACCATAAGACGCAGGAGCAGAATTAGGCCATTCGGCCCATCAAGTCCTTTCCATCATTTCATCACGATCTGTTCTCCCTCTCCCCATAACCTTTGATGCCCTTACTAACCAGAACCTATCAACCTCCTCTTTAAGTATACCTAACGGTTTGGCCTCCACAGCCACTGGTGCCAACGAATTCCACAGCTTCACCACCCTCTGGCTAAAGAAATTCATCTCCGTTCTAAATGGATGTACTTTTACTCTGAGGCTGTGACCCTCCCACTATTGCAAACGTCCTCCCCACATCCGCTGGGATGTTTCACAGCAGGGCACCAGAGACTATGAACCACAAGTCTGCTCGGCAACAAAACAGTTAAGCCAATGTTCTGGGAATCCTGTCTCCCTTCCAGATGGTTTCCAAAAGTGGATGTGTTGTGTATTGTTTCCAGGGTGCAGCTTCCTGTGGCTGCTTCCTCCCTCTCTCTCTCTTGTTTCCGCTCACGCCACATTCAGACCAGGGAAAGGAAGTCTCAGCTACGGTGCTGGGATTGTGGCAGGGAGCCTGGCGACGCTGGTCTTCTGTGCCGTCCCATAGCCGCAGCACGTCACCCCGAGATCACCAACACTGCTCCAACACTGAGAAGAATAGGTAATAGCTGAGGGGCAAAAGTGTCCATCATGGGGCCATTGGCTGGGAAGCTAAAAAGGTGCGCGTGATACGCATAACAACAATCCTCCTACAGAACGCTGGAAGAACTCAGCAGGTCAGCTGGGGGTGGGTTGGGCTCATGGTGAGACGAGAGGCCAGCTCCATTATCAGAACAGCACTTCACTGGACCCCTGAAAGGTGGGAGACCACAGACAACTTGGGGGCAGAACTGAGTGTCTGAACCACTGCTGGGGCACGGTACAGAAGATGGCCGAGGTCAGACAGAGATGGAGGGCCTTAATTCAAAGGTTTCAAAGGTGCATTTAATGCCAGATACATGTATACCATATACATCCTGAAATTCCTTTTCTCTGCAACCATAGAGTTCCCCAAAGAATGAATGACAGTTAACTGTTAGAACCCCAAAGCCCCTCCCCAGCTCCCCCTCTCACGTGTAAGAAGCGGCAAAGCAACAACCCTCTCCCCCACCAGCAGAAAAAGCATCGGCACTCCCCCCACCCCGCCACCGGGCACTCGAGCGTGCAGCAAAGCATCGATAAAGACACAGACTTGCAGAACCCAAAGACCACTCGTTCACCGGTATTCGACATGCGACAGGCTAATAAGGGAAAAAGGGACGTCCCTGTTTCACAGCGAGAGGGGAGACATAACAAAACAACTCGCTGATTTATGGTGTTAAAAGTCTGTTACGTTGTTTTTTTTCCGAGCTCTGTGCCCAAAGAACGCGGGTCTCTGGGCACCCAGCCAGCAGCCAGCTCACTGCCCTAAACCACAGAGGGATAACGGGCAGGAACTAACTAACTAACTAACTAACTAACTAACTAACTAACTAACTAACTCAGCAGGTCAGGTGGCATCTAAGGAGGTAAATAAACAGTCAATGTTTTGGGTGGAGGGCCTTCGTCAGGGCTGAGTTCCTCCAGCATTCTCTGTGTGTATGAGTTGCTCTGGATTTCCAGCATCCTATGCAAGAATTGCCAAGGATGATTATTTCTGCTGTGGCGGGATTGTGCTGAATATTTCAGGAAGAATGATGTCCGGGACCAAGGAATCAGGGGGAGGGAGCCGGATCAATGTTTATTGTCTGACCCTAATGATCCAGTCTGTTAACCAAAGGATGTTACCCTACTCCACTGCCCGTGAGGAGACCTGGATGATTACTGCAAGTTCAAATCTGCGAAAGGCCTTTACTCAAAATGGTGGCATCAGTCATTAATTTGAAATATCTTTGTTCTTCATGGATATTAGCACACCCAATGCCCTGCTTCTGTGAGTAGATTCTGTAAATGGTTCCTTCTTCTTGCTGTCCCTAAGCGGTGCTCTTGCTTTCTGGCCCTCCCTAGTAGTGTTGCCTTCAGGGCACATTGGCCTCCATAACTCAATGTATTGAGTACAGGAGACGGGATGTTATGTTGAAGTTCTGTAAGACGTTGGTGAGGCCTAACTTGGAGTATTGTCTGTGGTTTTGGTTTTCAGGAAAGGTGTGAGCAAGGTTGAAAGAGTACAGGGAAAATTTACAAGGATGTTACCGTTGCTGGAGAACCTGAGTTTAGAGGAAAGATTGATTAGCTTGGGACTTTATTCCTTGGAACGTAGAAGATTTGATACAAGTATAGAAAATTATGAGGGTTATAGATAGGGTAACCGCAAGCAGGCTTTTTCCCACTGAGGTTTGGTGGGACTCCAACCAGAGGCCGTGGGTTAAGGGTGAAAGGTGAAAAGTTTAAGGGGAACATGAGGGAAAACGTCTTCACTCAGAGGGTCCTGAGAGTGTGGAACGAGCTGTCAGTGGTGCATGTGAGCTGGATTTCAATGTTGGAGAGAAGCTTGGATAGGTACATGGATAGCAGGGGTATGGACGGCTATGGTCCCGGTGCAGGAAAATGGGAGTAAGACAGTTTAAGTGGCTTGACATGGACTAGATGGGCCAAAGGGCCTGTTGCTATGCTGTATTTCTCTATAATTCTATGTCTCTATGATCTGCAAATTACCTTTCTGGCACCAATTTTCAAAGTCACTAAAGCCTTGGACATTTCTGTACCCATCAGTACATCTGTCTGATGAGTTCGTATTCTCCTTCCCTCCAATAAATGCAAATACTGTACCTTCTAAACTCTGTGGTACTGGGTCCTAAACTGCACCAGGCACCAGGCTCCATTCATCTATCATAAACACAAGAGATTCTGCAGACACTGGAAACCTAGAGCAACACACACACACACACACACTCACACACACACACACACACACACACACACACACACAATACACACTCACACACACACACACACACACACACACACACACACACACACACACACACACACACACACACACACACACACAATACACACACACACACACACACACACACACACACACACACACACACACACACTCACACACACACACACACACACAATACACACTCACACACACACACACACACACACACAATACACACACACACACACACACACACACACACACACACACACACACACACACACACACACACTCACACACACACACACACACACTCACACATACACACACTCACACACACACACACACACACAATACACACACACACACACACACACACACACACACACACACACACACACTCACTCACTCACACACACACACACACACACACACACACACACTCACTCTGCTGGAGGAACTCAGCTTGTACAGTAGTAAGCAAAAGTCTTAGCTAGGGTGCCTAGTGCTTTTGCACAGTACTGTAGTAATTTTATGTATTGCACTGTACTGTTGCCACAAAGAAAAACAAATTTCATGGCATACGTGAGTGCTGATAAACCTGAGTCTGATATGGGTCTCTAATGTGGACTGAGAGTGGGAAGGGGACAGGGAGAGGGAATCACGGTTCTGAAAGAGGTAGCGGTAGAGATTCTGAAGGTACTAGTAATGGTATTTCAAAAATCGCTGGATGCTGGGATGGTGGCAGAGGACTGGAAAATTGCAAATGTCACTCCACCCTTTAAGAAAGGAGGAAGGCAGCAGAAAGGAAATTGTAGACCAGTTAGCCAGACCTTGGGAAGATGTTAGAGTCAATTTTTAAGGATGAAGTTATGGGGTACTTGGTAACACAGGACAAGATAGGACAAAGTCAATATGGTTTCCATCAGGAAAAATTTCTCCTGACGAACCTGTTTGAATTCTTTGAGGAGATTACATGTTGGATAGATAAAGGGGATGTTGTATATTTGGACTTACAGAAGGCCTTTGACAAGGTGCCACACATGGGGCTCCTTACCAAGTTAAGAGCTCATGGTATTACAGGAAAGTTACTGGAATGGTTGCAGCATTTGGCTGATTGGTAGGAGGCAGCGAGTGGGAATAAAAGGATCCTTTTCTGGCTGGCTGCCAGTGACCAGTGGTGTTCTGCAGGGGTCGGTGTTGAGACCGCTTCTTTTTATAATATATATCAATGATTTAGATGATGGAATAGATGGCTTGGTATCAGGTTTGAAGGTGATTCGAAGATTGGGTGGAGGGGCAGGGTAGAAACAGGTAGGCTGGAAAAGGACAGATTAGGAAAATAGGCAAGAAAGTGGCAAGTGAAATACAACGTTGGAAAATGTATGGCCATGCTCTTTGGTAGAAGAAATATGTTTGATAATGGGTGGAGATTTCAATTGTTGTTTGAATCCTTCGATGGATAGATCTAAACCTATCCGTACTCTTCCGAATAGATCAGCTTTACTTATTAACTCTTTTATGGTTGATTCGGGAATTACTGAAATATGGCGGTTTTTGAACCCTAAAGATAAAGAATTTTAGTTTTTTTCACATGTATATCATAGCTATTCTAGAATTGATTATTTTCTTATTGATCATCGTTTATTAGCAGATGTTATTGATTGTAAATATGATTCTATCGTTATTTCGGATCATGCACCTTTGAAGTTATCTATCAAGATTTCGGACTCTTTCATTAATACTAGATCTTGGAGACTCAACGCTATTTTGCTTCAAGATCCAGAATTTATTACCTTCATAAAACAGCAAATTGACATTTTTTTCAACAAACTATTCCGAAGAGATTGACAGAGGAATACTTTGGGACTCTTTTAAGGCTTTTATTTGTGGACAAATTATTTCATATTCTGCTGGTAAAAGAAAACAAAGATATTTAGATATAGCTTTATTGGTGGATAAAATTAAAGAAATTGATAAGATTTATTCCGTTACTCCTACCAAGGAACTTTATAAGAAGAGAGTTGAACTGCAAATGGAACATAGTTTATTATTATCTTCTTCAATTGAGAATCAATTAATTAAGACCAGGGCTCAATTTTATATCCATAGTGATCGAACTGGTAAATTGTTAGCTAATCAATTAAAAGCTATTTCGACTAAGCGACAAATTATTAAAATTCGTAAACAAGACGGTAATCTGACTACTGATCATAAAGAAATTAATAATACTTTCCAAGATTTTTATAAATCTTTATATCAATCAGAATTTGATGGTGATCTGTCTATGATGGATAATTTTTTTAACAATTTGAATATTCCCAAATTGACAGAAGAAGATCGAAGTTTATTTGATGCTCCTATTTCTATGGCCGAGATAGGAGAGGCTATTTCATCGATGAATTCAGGGAAAGCTCCTGGCCCTGATGGTTATATTATAGAATTTTTAAAAACTTTTTCTTCTTTGCTTTCCCCTTGGCTATGTGAAATCTTTAATGATGCATTTATTAAGAAGAGACTACCCCAGTCCTTTTATGAAGCTACTATCTCTTTAATTCTTAAAAAAGATAAAGATCCTACTTTATGTGCATCTTATCGCCCTATATCGTTACTAAATGTAGACTCTAAGATTCTTACAAAAATTTTAGCTATTAGATTAGAAAAGGTACTATCACAGATTATTTCAGGAGATCAAACTGGTTTCATTAGGAACCGATACTCCTTTTTTAATGTTAGAAAATTGATTAATATAATTTACACTTCCTCACCCACAACCCCAGAATGTGTTATTTCATTAGATGCTGAAAAAGCTTTTGATAGAGTTGAATGGACATACTTATTTAATGCCTTGAAGAATTTTAATTTTAGTTCTAATTTTATATCATGGATTAAATTAATATATTATAAACCTGTTGCCTCTGTTCTTACGAATAATTACAGATCCTCTTTTTTCAATTATCTCGTGGTACGAGACAAGGTTGTCCCTTAAGTCCTTTATTATTTAATATTGCATTAGAACCTTTAGCTATTGCTATTCGTGAATCTCCTAATATTTTTGGTATTACCCGTAATGAGAAATTATACGTTATCGCTCTATGCTGATGACTTGTTGTTATATATTTCTGATCCTGTTAATTCTATTCCCGCTATTCTATCCTTGTTGGTTCAATTTGGTAGTTTTTCTGGTTACAAATTAAATTTGGATAAGAGTGAACTCTTCCCTTTAAATGCACGAACTTTACTGAATGACAGGATACCATTTAAAATTGTTACTGATAATTTTATTTATTTAGGTATAAAAATTACCAAGAAATATAAAGATTTATTCAGATTGAATTTTTTACCTATGCTTCATCAAATTCAACAACTTACTACAAGATGGTCTCCTTTATCCTTATCATTGGTTGGTCGGATCAATGCTGTTAAAATGATGATTTTACCAAAATTTTTATATTTATTTCAAGCCTTACCAATTTTTATTCCTAAGTCTTTTTTTGATAGCATTGATTCAAAAATTTCCTCATTTGTGTAGCAAAATAAAAACCCCAGATTAAGTAAAAGACAGTTACAGAAATCTAAAAAAGATGGTGGTTTAGCTTTACCCAATTTTAGATTTTATTATTGGGCGAATAATATTCGGAATTTATTATACTGGAAATTAGATTTAGATTTACCATTGTGCCCACAGTGGGTAAATTTAGAATGTAATGGTACACAAGGATATTCTTTATTTTCTGTTCTTGGCTCTTCTCTCCCTGTTGATTTAGTTAAACTTAATAAACAGATATCTAACCCTATTGTCAAACATACATTACGAATTTGGTTTCAATTTCGTAAATTTTTTAATCTAAAAAACTTCGTTCTTGATAGCCCTATCTTACTTAATTTTTTCTTTAAACCCTCTTTAGCAGATCAAGCTTTTAGTATATGGAAAAGGAAAGGTATAATATGTTTTCGTGATCTTTTTTCTGAAGGTAGTTTGATGTCTTTTGATCAACTTTCTAACAAATTTAAATTACCTAAATCTAATTTTTTTAGATATTTACAAATTAGAAGCTTTTTGTATAAAGTTTTACCATCCTTTCCTAATTCAACTTTGATAGATTTTTCAGATATGATTTTTACTTTAAATCCCTGTCAGAAGAGATTAGTGGCTCTTATTTATAATATGATTATGAAGATACAACCAGAGATATCAGGTAGAATTAAACAGGAATGGGTAAAAGAACTTCAATACAATATTTCAACGGAAAAATGGGAAAAAATTTTACAAATGGTTAATTCTTCTTCTATATGTGCTAAACATGCTTTAATACAATTTAAGGTTGTACATAGAGCTCATATGTCTAAAGATAAGCTTGTTCGGTTTTATTCTCATGTTAATCCTCAATGTGACAGATGTCATTTAGATGTGGCTTCATTGACCCATATGTTTTGGTCATGTCCTACCTTACATAATTACTGGAAGGACATATTTGCTACCATTTCCTCAGTTTGGAATATTGATTTACAACCTCATTCTATTACTGCAATTTTTGGTATACCAAATGAAGATGATAGTCGACTCTCCCCTTCAATTAGACGAATGATTGCCTTTGTAACATTAATGGCCAGAAGGTCTATATTACAAAATTGGAAAGAAATAAATCCTCCTACCACATTTCAGTGGCTCTCTCAAACTATTTCTTGTTTAAGCTTAGAAAAAATTAGAAGTACTATTTTTGATTCATCAATTAAATTTGAAGAAACTTGGGGACCGTTCATTCGACATTTTCATATGAATTAATTTGACCTCTTCCAGACCTTAACTCTTATTATTCTTGTTCTGGTATGGAGTTCCAGAGTTTTTGACACTATCAAATACTTATAAAATATTATTATTGCCCATGTTAGTTTAGTTTTTTTTTTATTATTTCCTTAAATATACATTTTTTCTTATATTTTACATTTTTTTTCTTTTGATGACTATTTTTAATCTTTTCATGTATAATCAATACAGATTAGATTGATATTGTATGATCCTTTTTCGCTGACAGTTTAATAAGATATTGTTATCTTGTTACCAACTTAATCTCAAATCTATTGTATTCATAACCTATTTAATATAATATTATGTTATGTTTTTTTTTAAACTAATAAAAAGATTGAAAAAGAAAGAAAGAAAGAAATACGTGTGCAGAGAATGCAGAGAAAATTCAAAAATCTGAGATGGAGTCCTTGTGCAGATCACCCTGAAGGTTGACTTGCAGGTCGAGTCAGCGGTGAGGAAGGCAAATGCCATGTTAACATTCATTTCAAGAGGTCTAGAATACAAGAGCAAGGATGTGATGCTGAGGCTGTATAAGGCACTGGTGAGGCCTCACCTTGAGTATTGTGAAGAGCTTTGGGCTCCTCAACTAAGAAAAGATGTGCTGACATTGGAGAGGGTTCAGAGGTGGTTCACAAGGATGATTCCGGGAATGAAAGGGTTATCACACAAGGAACGTTTGGTGGCTCTGGACCTGTACTCACTGGAATTCAGAAGGATAAGGGGGGGGGGGGGATGTCTTTTAAACCTTTTGAGTGTTGAAATGCCTAGACAGAGCAGATGTGGAAAGGATGTTTCCCATGTTGGGAAGGGTCTAGGACAAGAGGGCACAGCCTCCGGATAGTCAGGCGTCCATTTAAAACAGAGAAGCAGAGAAACTTTTTAGCCGGAGGGTGGTGAATGTGTGGAATTTGTTACTACAGGCAGCTGTGGAGGCCGGGTCGTTGGGTATACTTAAGGCAGGAGATTGTTAAGTTCTTGATGGACTTGGCATCAAAGATTATGGGGAGAAGGCTGGGGAGTGCGGCTGAGGAGGTAAAAGAAAGGGATCAGCCGTGATTGAGTGGTGGAGCAGACTCGATGGGCCGAATGGCTTAATTCTGCTCCCATGTCTTATGGTTGGGAAAAGGATAAAGGAGAGGGAGGGGAAGCACCAGAGAGACATTCTGTAATGATCAACAAACCAGTTGTTTGGAAGCAAATGTCCATGCTTGGTGTTTCACCTGAGCCATACCCTGCGACTGCACTTCTCTGCCACCTGCCCCACATCCCACATCCCAGGTTTACAAACTCCCTCCCTGCTCCACGTTGACAAATACCGTACTGTGCAGAAATCTTAGGCACCACAGCTACATCTGCAGTGCCCTGAAAAAAGTATTCAGCCCCCCACAACTATTTTCACATTTTACTCTCTCACTTCCTAAAATGAAAATATATTGAAACAGGCCTTTTCTGAGTGAGCCTGAAAAGGTCACACAAGGCGCTGGAGGAACTCAGCAGGCCAGGCAGCATCTGTGGAAAAGAGTACAGTCAATGTTCCAGGCCGAGACCTAACAGGACTGGAGAGGAAAACGATGAGGAGTAGATTTAAAAGGTTGGGGAGAAGGTGGGAGGCAGAAACGCGAGGTGATATGTGAAACCAGGAGGGGGAAGGGGGTAAGTAAAGAGCTGGCAATTTGAAAGAGATACAGGGCTGGAGAAGGGGGAGTCTGATAGGAGAGGACAGAAGGCCATGGCAGAAAGAAAAATGGGGAGGAGCACCAGAGGGAGGCAATGGGCAGGCAAGGAGATAAGGTGAGAGAGGAAAAAGGGGATGGTAAATGGTGAAGGGGGGGTGGGAGGGCATTACTGGAAGTTTGAAAATCGATGTTCATGCCATCAGGTTGGAGGCTACCCAGACGGAATATAAGGTGTTGTTCCTCCAACCTGAGTGTGGCTTCATCTTGACAGTAGAGGAGGCCATGGATAGACATATCGGAATGGGAATGGGAAGTGGAATTAAAATAGGTGGCCACTGGGAGATCCTGCTCTCTCTGGTAGACGCTCGGCGAAGCAGTCTCCCAGCCTGCTTCGAGTCTCACTGATGCACAGGAGGCCACATTGGGAGCACCGGACCCAGTAGACGACCCGAACAGAATCACAGGTGAAGTGTCGCCTCACCTGGAAGGACTGTTTGGGGCCCTGTGAGGGACAAGGTGTAGGGACAGGTCAAGTCAAGTCATTTTGACCATAACTGCTGGTACAGTGCATAGTAAAGACGAGACAACGTTTTTCAGGACCATGGTGCTACATGACACAGTACAAAAACTAGACTGAACTACGTAAAAAACAACACAGAAAAAAACTACACTAGACTACAGACCTGCCCAGGACTGGCACAAAACAGTGCAGGCATTACAATAAATAATAAACAGGACAATAGGGCAGTAAGGTGTCAGTCCAGGCTCTGGGTATTCAGGAGTCTGATAGCCTGGGGGAAGAAACTGTTACATAGTCTGGTCGTGAGAGCCCGAATGCTTCGGTGCCTTTTCCCAGACGGCAGGCGGGAGAAGAGTTTATATGAGGGGTGTGTGGGGTCCTTCATAAAGCTGTTTGCTTTGCGGATGTAGCGTGTAGTGTAAACATCTGTGATGGCGGGAAGAGAGACCCCGGTGATCTTCTCGGCTGACCTCACTATCCGCTGCAGGGTCTTGCGATTCGGGATGGTGCAATTCCTGAACCAGGCGGTGATGCAGCTGCTCAGGATGATCTCAGTACAAGTGTGGCACTTGTTCAGCTTGCAAGGATAAATGCCAGGAGGGAGATCAGTGGGGAGGGACGAATGGACAAGGGAGTTGCATAGGGAGAGGAAAGCAGAAAGTGGTCAACAATTTACTAAAAATTAAAAACCAAAATTGTGAGGCTGAAAAAGTATTCATCCCCTTTGTAATCACTGCGCTAACTTTCCTCGTGCAATATATGCCCATCTTGTTGTTGTAGAAAATTGGAGGATCACCTGTTTTTGATGTACTCATAAGAAAAAATGCCCGCTCTCTCAGTAAGGTCCAATGCTATATTTTCAACCAACCAAATCAAAATGAAAACAAAGGAGCATTTGAGACGAGTCTGGGAAAGGATGGAGAAGCACAAATCTGGGGAAGGAAGGGTACAAGACCATCTCAAAGGCACGGAACATCCCTCAGAGCTTTTCCATGGTGGAAAGGTATGAAACCACAGCCACACTGTGAGGTTGGACCACCCCTCTAAACAGTCACCAGGGAAGAATGACTTGTAAGGGAGGTTACTGTGACGCTGAGGGGGGCTGCAGAAGCCAGTGGCTGCAATTGGAGATGAAGTTCATGGCTGCACAACCTGTAAAACTTTTCACAAAGAGTGACAAGGAAGAAGCAGTGGTCTAAGAAACGTACCCTTGCCCATAAAGACTCTGCAAAGAGTCACTTACCGTAAAGATGTGGAAGAATCACGAGGTTGGATGAGACTTCTTGGCCTGAACGCGAAGCGGTCTGTGCGATATGGATACAATGCCAGGTAACACCACCCCCTACCCCTACTGTACGTGGAGCCATGTAAAGTCGTGTTGTGGGGATGCTTTTCAGCAGCAGGGACTGGAAATCTGGTCAGGCTTGATGGGAACACGAACGCTGAGAGATCCTGGATAAAAACCCGCTCGCTGGGGAGTAAGTTTGTTTCTCAGCAGGGCCACCCAAAGCACACTGCCAGACCAACGATGGAGTGTTTCAAATGAAGAAAAAGTTTGTTTCTCAGCAGGGCCACCCAAAGCACACTGCCAGACCAACGATGGAGTGTTTCAAATGAAGAAAAAGTTTGTTTCTCAGCAGGGCCACCCAAAGCACACTGCCAGACCAACGATGGAGTGTTTCAAATGAAGAAAAAGTTTGTTTCTCAGCAGGGCCACCCAAAGCACACTGCCAGACCAACGATGGAGTGTTTCAAATGAAGAAAAAGTTTGTTTCTCAGCAGGGCCACCCAAAGCACACTGCCAGACCAACGATGGAGTGTTTCAAATGAAGAAAAAGTTTGTTTCTCAGCAGGGCCACCCAAAGCACACTGCCAGACCAACGATGGAGTGTTTCAAATGAAGAAAACTGATGTCCTTGAGTGGCACAGTCAGAGTCCTGACCTTAAACCATTCAAACATCTCTGGCAAGACCTCAAGCTTGCTGCACACCACTGTTCCCCGACTAACCTGGCACAGCTTGAGCAGTTTTGCAAGACAGACTGGGCAAGTCTTTCTCCATTATGTAGCGGAAAGCGAATCAGAATCAGAATCAGACTACTGGCTGTAACAGCTGTGAGAAGAAAGGGGCTGAACACTTTTGAACTGCTGACATTTCAGTTTTTGAAATCTTACTTTTTCATGCTTTACAATTATCCCTGTGTTTTTGGGCTCTACTGTGGAAAAAAAGGAACATGTGATCGACAAATAAAAGTTCTCTGTGAAATTGATTGAAGTTGTAATACTCATTCATGTGAAAGTTGTAATGCTAATTCATGTGAACAAAGGGTTGGGGGCTGAATACTTTTACAAGGCACTGTATGCACCTAAGATTTTCACAGCAGTACTGTAGCATCTATGGAGGGGGGGGGGGGATAAAGCAGTCAGTGTTGTTGGCTGTGATCATCAGTCCCAATGAAGGCATTTTTCAATTACTTACTGTGCTATGAAGCTACACAAAATACAGTGTAATTCAATTCTCACTGTTTTCCTATTCTTTGACCCAAAGCAGTAAGTTTGCAATTCTCCTCACCACACTTCATCGGCTATTGCTTTACCCCCTCTCTATACCCAGATGCTTTCTATCCACACGATGATACTTTCACGTCCATCGTTGTGATGCACACAAAAAACACAATGTGACTCCAGTTGGTTCCTTCATCTAAGTCATTGAGATGGACTGTAAAACAGTAAGGCACCACTTTGATTCATAGCTGATAATTAGAAATGATCTATTTAACTTGACTCTTTGTTCCATCTGAACCGATCTCTATCTTTGAAAATGCTTCGTCTTCAGCCTCATGAGTCATTATCTTGGCAGTGTCCTTAATGACAACTCATCAAATGTTCTTTAGAAATCCAACCACACAACATCTACTGGCTCCTATTATTCATCACATTATTTTTATTTGTATTTACAGATACAACACAGTAACAGACCCTCCCAGCCCAATGACTCCACCCACCCTGTCCAACTACACCCTTTACAGATACAACACAGTAACAGACCCTCCCAGCCCAATGACTCCACCCACCCTGTCCAATTACACCCTTTACAGATACAACACAGTAACAGATCCCTCCCGGCCCAACGAGCCCACCCTCCCTGTCCAACTACACCCTTTACAGATACAACACAGTAACAGACCCTCCCCCCGGCCCAACGAGCCCACCCTCCCTGTCCAACTACACCCTTTACAAATACAACACAGTAAAAGACCACTCCACCCCCTCCGGCCCAACGAGCCCACCCACCCTGTCCAACTACACCCTTTACAGATACAACACAGTAACAGATCCCCCCCGCCCAACGAGCCCACCCTCCCTGTCCAATCACACCCTTTATAGATACAACACAGTAACAGATCCCCCCCGCCCAACGAGCCCACCCACCCTGTCCAACTACACCCTTTACAGATACAACACAGTAACAGACCACTCCACCCCCTCCGGCCCAACGAGCCCACCCACTCTGTCCAATCACACCCTTTACAGATACAACACAGTAACAGACCCTCCCTCCGGCCCAACGAGCCCACCCTCCCTGTCCAATCACACCCTTTATAGATACAACACAGTAACAGATCCCCCCCGGCCCAACGAGCCCACCCACCCTGTCCAATTACACCCTTTACAGATACAACACAGTAACAGACCCTCCCCCCGGCCCAACGAGCCCACCCACTCTGTCCAACTACACCCTTTACAGATACAACACAGTAACAGACCCTCCCGGTACAACGAGCCCACCCACCCTGTCCAACTACACCCTTTACAGATACAACACAGTAACAGACCCTCCCCCCCGGCCCAACGAGCCCACGCACTCTGTCCAACTACACCCTTTACAGATACAACACAGTAACAGACCCTCCCCCCGGCCCAACGAGCCCACCCTCCCTGTCCAACTACACCCTTTACAGATACAACACAGTAACAGACCCTCCCCCCGGCCCAACGAGCCCACCCTCCCTGTCCAACTACACCCTTTACAGATACAACACAGTAACAGACCCTCCCCCCGGCCCAACGAGCCCACCCACCCTGTCCAACTACACCCTTTACAGATACAACACAGTAACAGACCCTCCCCCCGGCCCAACGAGCCCACCCTCCCTGTCCAACTACACCCTTTACAGATACAACACAGTAACAGATCCCCCCCCGCCCAACGAGCCCACCCACCCTGTCCAACTACACCCTTTACAGATACAACACAGTAACAGACCCTCCCCCCGGCCCAACGAGCCCACCCTCCCTGTCCAATTACACCCTTTACAGATACAACACAGTAACAGACCCTCCCCGCCCAACGAGCCCACCCACCCTGTCCAATCACACCCTTTACAGATACAACACAGTAACAGACCCTCCCAGTACAACGAGCCCACCCACTCTGTCCAATCACACCCTTTACAGATACAACACAATAACAGACCCTCCCCCCGGCCCAACGAGCCCACCCACTCTGTCCAACTACACCCTTTACAGATACAACACAGTAACAGACCCTCCCGGTACAACGAGCCCACCCACTCTGTCCAACTACACCCTTTACAGATACAACACAGTAACAGACCCTCCCGGCCCAACGAGCCCACCCACTCTGTCCAACTACACCCTTTACAGATACAACACAGTAACAGACCCTCCCCCCGGCCCAACGAGCCCACCCACTCTGTCCAACTACACCCTTTACAGATACAACACAGTAACAGACCCTCCCCCCGGCCCAACGAGCCCACCCTCCCTGTCCAATTACACCCTTTACAGATACAACACAGTAACAGACCCTCCCCGCCCAACGAGCCCACCCACCCTGTCCAATCACACCCTTTACAGATACAACACAGTAACAGACCCTCCCAGTACAACGAGCCCACCCACTCTGTCCAATCACACCCTTTACAGATACAACACAGTAACAGACCCTCCCCCCGGCCCAACGAGCCCACCCACTCTGTCCAACTACACCCTTTACAGATACAACACAGTAACAGACCCTCCCGGCCCAACGAGCCCACCCACTCTGTCCAACTACACCCTTTACAGATACAACACAGTAACAGACCCTCCCCCCGGCCCAACGAGCCCACCCACTCTGTCCAACTACACCCTTTACAGATACAACACAGTAACAGACCCTCCCCCCGGCCCAACGAGCCCACCCACTCTGTCCAACTACACCCTTTACAGATACAACACAGTAACAGATCCCCCCGGCCCAACGAGCCCACCCACTCTGTCCAACTACACCCTTTACAGATACAACACAGTAACAGATCCCCCCCCGCCCAACGAGCCCACCCACCCTGTCCAACTACACCCTTTACAGTTACAACACAGTAACAGACCCTCCCCCCGGCCCAACGAGCCCACCCTCCCTGTCCAACTACACCCTTTACAGATACAACACAGTAACAGATCCCCCCTGCCCAACGAGCCCACCCACCCTGTCCAACTACACCCTTTACAGATACAACACAGTAACAGACCCTCCCCCCCGGCCCAACGAGCCCACGCACTCTGTCCAACTACACCCTTTACAGATACAACACAGTAACAGACCCTCCCCCCGGCCCAACGAGCCCACCCTCCCTGTCCAACTACACCCTTTACAGATACAACACAGTAACAGACCCTCCCCCCGGCCCAACGAGCCCACCCTCCCTGTCCAACTACACCCTTTACAGATACAACACAGTAACAGACCCTCCCCCCGGCCCAACGAGCCCACCCACTCTGTCCAACTACACCCTTTACAGATACAACACAGTAACAGACCCTCCCGGCCCAACGAGCCCACCCACTCTGTCCAACTACACCCTTTACAGATACAACACAGTAACAGACCCTCCCCCCGGCCCAACGAGCCCACCCACTCTGTCCAACTATACAGATACAACACAGTAACAGATCCCCCCCGCCCAACGAGCCCACCCACCCTGTCCAACTACACCCTTTACAGATACAACACAGTAACAGACCCTCCCCCCGGCCCAACGAGCCCACCCTCCCTGTCCAACTACACCCTTTACAGATACAACACAGTAACAGACCCTCCCCCCGGCCCAACGAGCCCACCCACCCTGTCCAACTCCACCCTTTACAGATACAACACAGTAACAGACCCTCCCCCCGGCCCAACGAGCCCACCCTCCCTGTCCAACTACACCCTTTACAGATACAACACAGTAACAGACCCTCCCCCCGGCCCAACGAGCCCACCCACCCTGTCCAACTACACCCTTTACAGATACAACACAGTAACAGACCCTCCCCCCGGCCCAACGAGCCCACCCACTCTGTCCAACTACACCCTTTACAGATACAACACAGTAACAGACCCTCCCCCCGGCCCAACGAGCCCACCCACTCTGTCCAACTACACCCTTTACAGATACAACACAGTAACAGATCCCCCCCGCCCAACGAGCCCACCCACCCTGTCCAATCACACCCTTTACAGATACAACACAGTAACAGATCCCCCCGGCCCAACGAGCCCACCCACTCTGTCTAACTACACCCTTTACAGATACAACACAGTAACAGACCCTCCCAGTACAACGAGCCCACCCACTCTGTCCAATCACACCCTTTACAGATACAACACAATAACAGACCCTCCCCCCGGCCCAACGAGCCCACCCACTCTGTCCAACTACACCCTTTACAGATACAACACAGTAACAGACCCTCCCCCCGGCCCAACGAGCCCACCCACTCTGTCCAACTACACCCTTTACAGATACAACACAGTAACAGACCCTCCCCCCGGCCCAACGAGCCCACCCACTCTGTCCAACTACACCCTTTACAGATACAACACAGTAACAGATCCCCCCCCGCCCAACGAGCCCACCCACCCTGTCCAATTACACCCTTTACAGATACAACACAGTAACAGACCCTCCCGGTACAACAAGCCCACTCTGGCCATGCATACGCAAGTTACCAAATAACCTACGTGGTCACAGGTAGAACAGAAATGATCCCTACAGGCAGCAGTAAGAATTGAACCCCTTGCACTCTCACTATAAATGTTTATATTATCTGCTACACTACTGTGGTCCTTCAAGAAATCAAGGATAAAGAAAACATTAGTTTTTTTTCACATTTACAGTGAAATGCATCATTTTTCGTCAATGCCCAGTGCGGTCCAAGGATGTGCCAGGGGCAGCCTGCAAGTCTCGACATGCTTCTGACCCCAACGTAACACGATGCCCACAACTCACCAATCTTAACCCGTACATCTGTGTACTGCGGGCAGAAACCCACACAGTCACGGGGAGAATGTACTAAGCTCCACACAGACAGAGGTCAAAGCCAGATCGGTGACTGCTGGTGTTGTGAAGCTACTGTGCCATTCTACATTAGTAAAAATATATCTGAAAAACCATGTTGGTTCTGCTTAATCAAACATGCTTTTTTGAAAAAAAAAGTGCTGTTAATAATGGATTCCAGCATCCACGGCCTGTACTTCTTCATTTTTGGTTCTGCTCTCTTCCTTGAACTCCATGTGAAAGTTAGTGTTTTGAATCTGCAGAGAACATTCCAGAACAGAGTAGGATGTAAGATGAGAATCAACTGCCTCCGTACCCACCTCCGTTACAGTCCAAACTTGTGGGCCATGTTAAAGGATGGGAGGGAGGAATGGGCTGTGTTGTTGGAGTCTGTATTATTCTGCCAAGCATCCTGGCCATGCTAAGTTGGTACTGGAATGTGTGGCAACACTCCCAGCACATTCTTAGGCATAACCCATAGGAGCCATTTGGCCCATCGAGTATGCTCTGCTATTTAACCGCGGCCGATCTCCCCAATCTCCTGTCTTCTCCCCATGTCCAGTCATGCCCTGACCAATCAACCTCTGCCTTAACTATTCCAAAAGACTTGGCCTTCACAGCTGTCTGTAGCAATGAATTATTCAGATTCACCACTCTCTGGCTAAAGAATTTCCTCCTCCTCTCCATTCTAAAAGGATGCCCCTCTATTCTGAGGCTGAGCCTCTGGTCTTAGACTCCTTCACCACAGGAAACATCCTTTCCGCATCCACTCCAATGAGGCCTTTTACTATTTGATAGGCTTCAATGAGGTCACCCCTCATTCTAGTGAGTAGAGGCCCAGAGCCATCAAACGTTCCTCGTGTGATAAGCTTTTCAAACCTGGAATTACTTTCGAGGTCCTCTTTTGAACCCTCTCCAGTTTCATCACATCCTTTTCAAGATAAGGGGTCCAAACCGGCTCACAATCTTCCAACTGAGGCCTCACCAGTGCTTTATAAAGTCTCAACCTGACATCCTTGCTTTTATATCCTAGTCCTCTTGAATTGAATGCTAACATCTCATTCGCCTTCCTCACTACAGACTCAACCTGCACATTATCCTCTAGGGAATCCTGCACAAGGACTCCCATGTCAATTTGCACTTCAGATTTTTGAATTTTTTTCTCCATTAAGTAAATAGTCTGCACTTTTATTTCTTCTACCAAAGTGCACGACCATACATTTCCTGACACCGTATTCCATCTGCCACTTCTTCGCCCATTCACCTAATCTGTCTAAGTCCTTCTGTAGCTCCTCTAGTTTCTGAAAGCTACCTGCCCCTCCACCTACCTTCATGCCATCATCAAACTTGGCCACAAAGCCATCAATTCTGCCATCCAAATCCTTGACATATAGCGTAAAAAGAATCGGTCCCAACACAGAACCCTTTGGAACATTGCTAGTCACCGGCAGCCACCCAAAAGAGGTTCCCTTTATTTCCACTCTTTGCCTCCTAGCCCTATCCAAGCTAGTTATCTTTCCAGTAATACCATGGTCTCTTAACTTGTAAAGCAGCCTCCTGTGTGGCACATTGTCAAAGGCCTCCTGACAATTCTCCAACCTCCCACTAACCTGTGCTCTATTATACGCCCTCTCTTTGGTTTTGATGCTGTCTCTGACTTTCCTTCGCCGCCTGCCTTTTTGTGTCATCCTGCCTTTAAAATACTTCTTGTTCTTCTGGATGTGTGTTGGTTTTCCAAGCAAATGACTCATTTCATTGTACTTTTTCATGTACACGTGACAAACATCAATCTTGCATCCACGTTTGGTTCCAAGAATTATATGTGACAACTCTCAAGTCTTCTGTAATTTCATTAGCTGGTAACCAAGGGAAAAGAAAAACTGTATTTCTCCCATGAAAAGCAGAATGCCCCCGAAAGGCACAGCAGGCAGCCTTGGCTGATGTCCCTGTCTTCATGTTGAAGCCAACATTGCTGGAAGTTTGAAGTGTTAGAAATGCCCTTGTACATAACCTGATCAGAACCCCAATGTGAACAAGTCGTGCTTGGGGCTCAGTGAGCAGAATTCTCCCCTGAAGTCCAAAATGGTGTCCTAGACCCTCTCCACAGGCTCAACCTTGTTAATTAATCAGTCTGGAAGACCAAGCCCAACAACCAAAGTCCTGGATCTGTGAGTGTGAAATTGGAGTCCCGTTGTTCACGAGTCCGCTGGAGGACTGTCCTGAGTTTGGAGGACTGCTTATGTAGGAATGTGGGTGGGAGGGAGGAACTGGGTCAGTTTTACTGTAGTCTTCTTGCTTCTTGTTGCGTTCTGTGTTGTTCTGCGGTGCACTGTGAGCTGTGAGGGCTCCAGACCGTGGGGCAACACTTGCGGGCTGCCCTCCCCCCAGCACGCCCTTGGGCTGTTAAATCATTTTAGTGTGTTTCAATGTACACGTGATGAATAAATGAATCTAAGTCTGGATGAAGCTGGTGTGCCAGTGCGGTGTTGGGAGCCTCAGCCGCTCTATTATTATTAACAAATCCGCTCATGAGAAGTCAGTCAGTTCGATCACTTGAGTACGATGTTCTTCTCCGGGTTGTCTATTGGTGGGTCAGGTGTCTGTAGAGGTCCATTCTGGGTTTACCTGCCCCCTTTGCCACGGGGCTTAATCCAGGACGTTAGGGTGAATTCCCTAATGGAGGACGCCTGTCCGTGACTTGGTTTAACGTGGGGAGGCTGACACACAGGCAGCCACCAGGCAGTCCCTGACGGATGGGAGTCAGAGTCCAGCAGGGAGCAATGCAAGATGACCTCTTCCGCATTGTGATGCATCGTCATCTCCAGCAGCTCCACCGCTGAGGTCCAGGTTGGATGGACCTTCCTGGGTGGGTGACCCTACTGGGAGCTAAAACGGCTTTGCTCTGGGGGCCTCAGGAATTCACAACCCACTCCAGCACAACGAGGTGTCAATCCTCGGAGGGGTCACGAGAAGAGCCATGCAAACACAAACCCTGCCCTCTCTGGCTTGATACAGGTGTCAGTGCAAGGCCATTTGTTGCAGTTCACAGGGGGTTAAAAATGATTAAGTGCAAATTTAAGAAATAATGTTCCATAAATATCAGAGATCAGGAACTCAGCACAAACAACAGGCATAAATTATATTAATAAAGGGAACAAATTCTTTTATTCTGGCCTTCCGTTGCCTGCCCGCTTGCTTCCTGACATTCTCTGCAGCTGGAGAGTTGTTAACCTTTTCCAGGTCTGCCGAGAACACTGCCTGTCTCACTGAGTTTCATCTCCCGCCCGGCACCGGACACACGCCATTGGATCTTGTTGGGGTTAGAAGTGCCGTCCCTTGAGTCAAGTACAGTCGCCCATTGGTGGGTCCTCTGTCGGCTGGAAAAGCTGGTCCGGGATCCACGTTTTCTGGTAGGGTGGATTCCCTTGATGCCCGCCCATGGGGAGGCTGAAGTGCCACACGTTCCTCGGCCGATCGGGGTCAGAGCCAGTGACGTGGAACACAAGATGGCGAGGGGACCTTTCAGTGCTGCGGCCTTCCTCCAGCTTCACTGCCATCGTGACGCGTCATCGTTCCCACTGTTGAGGACTTAGTTGGATCGCTCTTCGTCTGAAACGTCTCCCTTGACCTTATCGCCGTGAGTAACCCTACCAAGAGCCAAATGCCAGACAACATCACTGTCTGGGATCTCAGGAACACACAAGCCTTCCCACCACGACAAGGTGAGGAAGTGCTCAAACCATAACCCAAAAACTCCTTCCTTACCTTCACAGCAGACTCTGAGCCGCAGGTAACAGTACAGCTCTCACTGAGGTGAGAAGTCTCCTCCTCCTTAACCCTAAGCCCACTTTCCAACAGGAGTTGTGGTCTATGACAACAATGATGCAGGAACAAGCATCCGGAAATATCCCAAGGCACTTTGCAAAGACCTATCACATCTCATCATGAATAAATGAACAGCTAAGGGAAGGAGGTGCAGCAACATTCTGACGGGGCCCAGAACGTGACTGTTAATGTGACTGAAGCATCCACCCCATGTTCATCCAGCGTCTAGGGCAAGAGGGCACAGCCTCAGGTTAGAGGGATGCCCTTTCAAAGCAGAGACGCGGAGAAATTTCTTTAGCCAAAGGGTGGTGAATTTGTGGAATTCATTGCCACAGGCAGCTGTGGAGGCCGGGTCGTTGGGCGTATTTAAGGCAGAGATTGATAGGTTCTTGATTGGACATGGCATCAAAGGTTACGGGGAGAAGGCCGGGGAATGGGGCTGAGGAGGAGAAAAAAAAAGGATCAGCCATGATTGAATGGCGGAGCAGACTCGATGGGCCAGATGGCCTAATTCTGCTCCTATGTCTTGTGGTCATAAATTCCAAGCATATAATTCCTCTTGACTTCCTCCAGCAAGTCTTCAAACAATTTTATTAACTCCACATCACCTCAAGACGTAGCAGAGTACGATGGATATAGCAAAGTCTATGGGATCAGAAAACATCCCAGCTGTGCTTCTAGTGGAGACTCTTAACAAGAAGTTCCAGTCTCTTCAAAGACTAGATCTACAGACAGGTAGATCCTTCACTGGTCCCAAACGAAATTGCAGTGTCACAGTAGCATTACAAGTGCACATATACAAATGATAGAAGAGAAGCAGAAAGAATTAAAAAATTGGTTTCCACAAGCCGTCTAACAGGAGGAGTCATTGCTTAGTGTAGAGGTTAGCACAATGCTTCACAGTACAGGTGTCCCGGGCTCAATCCTGCCGCTACCTGTAAGGAGTCTGTACATTTTCCCCTTGACTGTGCGGGTTTCCTCCACGTGCTCCAGTTCCTTCTCACAGTCCAAAGATGCACAGGTCGGTAGGCTAATTGGTCATGGTAAATTGTCCCGTCATTAGGCTAGGATTAAATCAAGGGATTGCTGGGCAGCGTGTCTCAAAAGGTCAGAAGGGTTCTGTATGTCAATAAATACATAAATTCCTCGGCTACAGTTTGCCTCATTACAGAACCTAATGGCCAGGGTAAGTATGACCTCATCTCGTTCTCTTTGTCTCAGTCTATTACTGAAACTGCTTCTCTGTTCAGCCAAGGTGGCATGCAGAGGGTGAGAAACATTGTCCAGAATTGCCAGCATTTTCCACAGGGTCCTTTGCTCTACCACAGCCTCCAGTGTGGCCATTTTGACTCCTATAACAGAGCCAGCCTTTCTAATCAGTTCATTGAGCCTGTTGGCATCACCCGTGTTGATGCCATTGCCCCAGCTCACCACCGCATAGACAACAGACTGGTAGAACATGTGAAGGAGAGGCCTGCATACTCCAAAGGACCTCAATCTCCTCAGGAAGTAGAGGCGACTCTGGCCCTTCTTGTACACAGTTGGTGCTCCACACATGTCTGTCATTCAGGTGCCCCCCTGGTACTTGTAGGTCCTCACCACATCCACATCCTCACCATCAATGGTATTGGGGAGCAATGCAGGCTTTAGTCTTCCTAAAGTCCATCACCATCTCCTTTGTCTTACTGATGCCGAGCTGCAGATGATTCAGCTTGCACTGTTTGACAAAATCCTTCACTAGGGTTCTGTAGTTATCTGCCTGTCCTCCATGACAATGTAGAAAATTGCTAAGCTACAGGAGCCTTGGGCACCAAGTTCAGGAACAGTTACTACGCTACAACCATTAGACTCCTGATCAAATAACTTCACTCACCTTAGCGCATAACCTGTAGACTCACTTTCAAAGACTCTACAACTCATTCTTAGAATTATTTACTTACTTTATGAATCATTTGCATGATTTGTCTTCTTTTGCTCTTGGTTGCTTGTTAGGCTTTATTACGTATAGTTTTTCCACAAATTCTGTAGTATTTCTACGCTACCGTAGCAGCCAGTTATTGAGATACAGTGTGGAATAGGCCCTTCCATCTTTTTGAGCTGTGCCACCTCGCAAACCAGCAATTTAATCACAGGACAATTTACAATGACCAACTAACCCACCAAATGGTACATCCTTGGACTGTCGGAGGAAACTAGAGCACCCTGAGGATGTGCAAACTTCTTGCTGGCAGGTTTGAACTTTCTGTTTGCAAAATGCAGTGTAGATTCAATCCAATGAATTACCACTCAACCCATTGTCAATCGCCGGTGATGGTAGGTTTCATTGACAATGCTCCCAAGTAGCTACTCTGGGATCCAACAGGAGATCACTCTGGTTCTGAATTCATCATGGTCTCGATCCAATCATTGAACAAAAAGCAGAATTCTGCTTGGCAAGGTGAAACCAAGGCAGCATTTAACTTAATGTGGTATCAAGGAGCTTTGGTAAAACTGGTCAGTGGGCAGCAACTCGAGCCATACCTTGCGCAAAGGAAGATGGTTGTGGTTATTTGAGGTTGGGCATCGCACAATGTTCAAACCCGTTGGCAATGCATCAGAAAACAGCCAATAAGAATGCAACTGCACATAACCAGACCTGGACAACGTGGCGTGGACTAGGTGGGCAAAAGCGTTGTATCGCTACTACAGCTCGAAGTTCAGGGTTCAGTTCCGACATCATCTGTAAGGAGTTTGTACGCGGAATGCATGGGTTTTCCTCAAGTGCTCCGGCTTCCTCCCGCAGCCCAGTGTTAGTGGCTTAATTGGCCGTTGTAAATTATCCCGTGATTAGGCTAGGGTTAAATCGGGGACTGATGGGTGCCGCAGCTCAAGGGGCTGGAAGGCGCTATTCAACAAATAAATAAATAAATAATCCCCGGGCCTCTAGTCTACAGATTTTGACCACTGGGTGACAAATTCCGGACTTCCAGTTGTCCTTCGGCCCTTAGTCCTAGGCGTTGAGCCCCGAACTAGCCGAGAACGGGACCCTGAGATCCAGGATTGAACTCCAAGAGTGCTGACCTTATCAGCAGCTCTGACTCCTGACTCTTTTGACAATAGAGACGAGCGCAAGTGTCTAAGCCCTGGAACGCCTCCCATATCACCTTCAGCAGACACTTCATCCCACATTCTCAGAGGCACTTACAGAAGAGTGACAAATGCTGCAAATGTTCTGACCCTGAAAAATCAGTAGAGTAAAAAAAAACTTACTCAGGCAATCATTTGATACAAGCCATGCAGGAAAGCTGACATACTGCCTATCGTGGAGCTGGAGTTTAGGGCAGCAATGAAGGTCCTCCACCTCTGTCTGTGTCATCATCGTGTCAGTGGCTCAGCTTTCACTACTGTCAGTCGTGCAAGTGTCTGGTGGAGACTCGGGAATACCGTCTCACTCGGACGTGGAAGGATTCTTCATTGCTGTTTCCAAAACAGTTGTTTGATCAGTCAAGGTTGTTAGCCCCGAGCTGAACTCCTGAACCTGGAGGACCGGTTGACCACTCTTAGTCTGGCCTTTACCCTTTGCCTACCAAGAGCCAAAGCATAAAGCCCCGACTCCAGCCAATGTAGCTCTCCGGGTCATTGAGGCACGCGAGCCTCCAAACCTTACAACAAGGGTGTGGTCCTCTTGGAGGACACGGTAGCTAAAGCAAGACCAAAATGACTTATAGAAGGAGTTTAACCATTTTAGCTGAAACAACTGAAGGTATAGCTGACAGTGAGGGATCATATTTATATGGAATAAATTTCAGGCTAAGAATGAAGTATACAGTAAATTTTTTCAGAGGGCTGGAGGAGATTGTAGAGATGGGGGAGGCAACAAATAATCAAATTGAGATATACATTGATCTTAAAACTTATCTCTTAAATGTCAATCATGGAACAAAACAGAACAGGAAAGCAGGCCCTTTGGTCCGTGATGATGTGCCAAATTAATGAGATTTGATAAGTTAGCTTTACTTGTCACATGGACAATGAAACATAGAGCGAAGTGTGTCGTTTGCATCAAATCAGTAAGGATTGTGCTGGGGGCGAAACGTTACTATGCTTCTGGCACCAGTATAGCACACCCACAACTCACCAACAACGCTA
This sequence comes from Hypanus sabinus, assembly GCF_030144855.1. NCBI lineage: Eukaryota > Metazoa > Chordata > Chondrichthyes > Myliobatiformes > Dasyatidae > Hypanus > Hypanus sabinus. Next base: position 85,110,354 of record NC_082714.1, read on the forward strand.
GTAATGAAATGCCTAAATCAACTCATCCCTTCTGCCTACAGAATATGCAAATCCCTCTTGTCTCCGCACATTTAAGAGCCCCTTAAATGCCTCTATCTGGCCCCAATATTGCTTCTGGCAGCCCATTCCAGGCACCCACCATGCTGTGTTTTTAAAAAAGTAGATTGTCCCACACATTTCCTTTCAACTTTGACCCTCTCACCTTAAATGCATGCCCTCTAGTATTAAACATTTTGATCCTGGGGAAAAGATGCTGGCTGTTCTCTGTTCTTGAGCCTCACATAATCCTAAGATTTGTCTCTACCAAAGGAGGCGTAAGGTGCTCCTCCTCGCTAGACTGCAGGTCACCCTTGGGCAAGGTGTAGCACCTGCTTAGCCCCACCCCCACCCCGACCCCGATCAGGGTCATGTGAAGCCATGGGAGCAGGTGGTGGATGGTCGTATGAACAGCCGGTGCAGATCACAAGTCCTGGTTATGCGACCACTGACGCCAGACAGATAATCTCTGAAGTGATTTGATATTGGCTGGGGTCACTGTCCAGAAGAGGGCAATGGCAAACCACTTCTGTCAAAAAATTTGCCAAGAACAATCATGGTCTTGGATCATGATCACCCACGTCATACCACACGGCACATAAAGATGACGATGTTAGTCCTATAGGCATCTATTCATCACAATTGGATTTCTTTGAGAATATAATTAGTAAAATCAATACGGTTGAACCAATGGATATGAGGGCTTTCAATAAGGTCTCACACAGGAAGATGGTCAAAAAAGCTAGAACAAATGGTTTAGGTTAGCAAACTTAAATAGAATGGGAATAGGTAGTGCTTGGGTTTTAACTGTGCAACGTCTGGCTGAGGGAATCAAATTTTGAAGATAAAGGAGAGAGTAAAAAGGCATCAATTTGATTGTAGGCAAGTGAGATATGTGGCTGAAAGCAAAGCAGCTGGAACGTAACATGGTCACCCACATGGTGCACAAGCAGAATATATTTAAAAATGACATTGGGAAATTTTGATGTATTTAAGTCACTGATAACTAGCATGCAGGTCTATCAAGTACAATGGATTCTGATTAATTGGGACACACTGGGACCAGTACATTTTGGCTCAATTAAGCGGCTGCTCCAATCAACTGAATTTTCATGGAAATACTTAAAAAGTTATTAAAAAAAAGACAAACTACCATTCAACTGCATAACGAACTATGCATTTAAGTGAAATGCAGAATAAATTAGAACACTAATTTGCAGACAAGTGCAAGATTTTGTACTTTGGGAGGACCAATCGGGCAGGTCACACACTGCGAACGTTGAGCACCGGGGAGTGTGGTAGAACAAAGGGATCTGGGATTACAGGTCCAGAATTTATTGGAAGTGGCATCACAGGTAGACAGGTGAAGAAAGCTTTTGGTACATTGGCCTTCATAAATCAATGTATTGAGTACAGGAGATGGGATGTTATGTTGAAGTTGTTTAGAATGTTGGTGAGGCCTAATTTGGGGTATTGTGTGCAGGTTTTGACAGACAGACAAACATGCTTTATTGATCCCAAGGGAAATTGGGTTTTGTTACAGTCGCACCAACTAAGAATAGTGTAGAAATATAGCAATATAAAACCATAAATAATTAAATAATAATAAGTAAATTATGCCAAGTGGAAATAAGTCCAGGACCAGCCTATTGGCTCAGGGTGTCTGACCCTCCGAGGGAGGAGTTGTAAAGTTTGATGGCCACAGTCAGGAATGACTTCCTATGACGCTCAGTGTTGCATCTTGGTGGAATGAGTCTCCGGCTGAACGTACTCCTGTGCCTAACCAGTACATTATGGAGTGGATGGGAGTCGTTGTCCAAGATGGCATGCAACTTGGATAGCATCTACTTACCTTTGGTCACCTACCTGATAGGAAGGAGGCAAATAAGGTTGAAAAATTACAGAGAAATTTACAATGATCTTGCTCGGACCTGAGTTAGCAGGAAAGATTGAATAGGTTAGGACTTTATTCCTTAGAATGTAGAAGATTGAGAGATTTGATAGAGGTATACAAAACTATGAGGGGTATAGATGGGGTAAATGCCAGCAGGCTTTTTTCATTGAGGTTGGGTGGGACTACAAGCAGAGGTCCCATGTTAAGGGTGAAAGGTGAAATGTTTAAGGGGAACATGAGCAGAAACTCCTTCATTCAGAGGGTGGTGAGAGTGTGGTACGAGTTGCCAAGTGGTGCATGTGAGCTCAATTTCAAAATTTAAGAGAAGTTTGGATAGGTACACGGACAGGAGGGGTATGGAGGGATATGGTCCCAGCATAGGTCAGTGGGAGTAGGCAGTTTAAGGGGTTTCAGCATGGACTAGATGGGCCAAAGGGCCTGTTTCTGTGTTGTACTTCTCTATGACTCTCTATGACTACCAATACTACTACAGTACTGTAAAACTGTGTATTAGTTCCTGATAGTTATCAACGGAGGAATTCATCCAGTGTACACTGATGTGTTCTTATTATTGACTGAAAATTAACAAAATCAGAGCAGACAGCTTGTGTAGACAGTGGACTGCCCGGTATTTTCAAAGACTGCATCCTTCAAATCTTCAATTTCCTTGTAACATTCAAAATAATTGCCGATACCTTCAAATTCCTCATGGTGTTGAAGTAGTGAAACAATTTCATTTTTTCTCCCAGCATTGCTGGCATCTCCAAGGCTGGGTGCTTGGAACTACAGGGAGAAAATCAGTTCTGAATTGTCTCTCTGCTTAATACTGGCAAAACTCACTGATTTTTGAGCATAAACACGCCAAGTGATGCTCTTTAAAAGCTATTCCCTCTAAGCGCCAACGCGTGCACAGCACTGACGCTAGTTAGAAAAGGTCTGGCAACACTGTCCTGCCCCAATTAAACCCTAAATAGACAACAGGAATCCAGCCATTTTCTCCATTTGGTTTTGTTCTTTAAGAGCCGTCCCAAGTAAACAGCTGCCCGATTAAACAATGACCCAATTAACCAAAATCCACTATAATTGGAAAGGCAAATGGCATGCACAATACATGAGTAAAGATGTCTTACTAAAATTACCCCATCAATGAAATTACAAACACAAGAGATTCTGCACATGCTGGGAATCCAGAGTAACACTTGCAAAATCCTCTTCTCCTTACCTGCCTATCATCTCCCTCTGATGCCCCCCCTTCCCTTTCTCTCACGGTCCATCTCTCCTCCTATCAGACTCCTTCTTCTTCACCCTTTACCTTTTTCACCTATCATCTCCGAGCTTCTTACTCATCTCCTCCCCCATCCGCCTGGCTTCCCCTATGACCCTGTACTCCTGAACTATGCAAGTCCAGGTACAAAATATGTAAGGCTATCATATGGGTGAAGAAGCCTTAATCAGCTTAATCTACCTAATTCAGGGTAGAGATGGAATCAGATGCCTGTTAGCTCTGCTGGAGTTTACAGGCCATAACTTCCTACAAAAGCCAAACCTAACATGGCAGCGATGGCCCACTCCCAGATGAGCACAACGCCTTTTATGTACGCTTTGATAGGGAGATTAAAACTACATCTGGGCAAATCTCTGCAACATCTGAAGACCCTGGGATCTCTGTTTTGGAGGCCAACATCAGAAGATATGGAGATTGTGTCAGAACATCAAGCTGAGTTAGATCAGTAATGAGTTCTTTTGGGATCAGCAAGAGCCACACTAAAATTCCTTCTCTGATCTGAAGCGATAAAGAATCTGACTTGTGTTCAAACAGTAAGACTGGCCCAGAGCACCAGCTCGAGCCTGCTTAACCACGTGTCCATGCGGTCTGGGCCGACGGTCATTTCAGTTTCTTGGAATTTGGATAACTATTTGTAATGAGTACAGAACAATATGGGGAAACAGCTGGGAAGTGGCATAGGAGGAGAGAGCTTAAATTAAAAAGGCAGGATCAGATTCAGTCAGAGAAATGGGAGGGAGCTGGAAATGCAAACATAACAGATGAAAAAAACGCACAGTTGTATTCACTGAAGTACATCTCTGGTTGTATGCAGTGGGTTTTATTGTTGTCACGGGTGTCCGCAGGATGTCACTAACAGACATTAAACTTAAAAGATATGTTAAACACAAGCTACTTTGGCAGCACAGTGTAACAAGCTCTGAGTTGCGTGTCTGTTGTTTTTGCCGTGATTAAGCAGTGCGTCATCCCCGACAGAGACGGTGCTCTGCAGTAAAACTCCTTTAACAGTTCTTAGCCAATAAAGCTGTCAACGGGGTTAAGAATGTCACAGACTTCAAAGTCAAGGTACATGTATGATCAAAGTACATGAATGCCACAATGCCCCACTTTGAGGCTTGCTTTCTTGCAGGCATTTACAGGAAAATAAAGAAATACGACAGAGTTTATGAAAACTAAATTTTACGCAAAGACCGACTAACAATCAATGTGCAAAAGAAGATAAAATGTGCAAATAGTAAATAAATAGATAAATAAAACTGTGAATATGAGTTGCAGAGTCTCTGAAAGCAAGTGGAACCGGTTCAGTGTTGAGGTGAGTGAAGTTATCTCTATTTCCTGTGGACACTGAGGTCCTTTAACATCTACCAGACGATGCTGAGGATGTTCTACGAGGCTGTGGTGGTCAGTGCTATCATGTTTGCTGTTGTGTGCTGGGGCAGCAGGCTGAGGGTAGCAGACACCAACAGAATCAACAAACTCATTCTTAAGGCCAGTGATGTTGTGGGGGTGGAACTGGACTCTCTGACAGTGGTGTCTGAAAAGAGGATGCTGTCCAAGTTGCATGCCATCTTGGACAATGACTTCCATCCACTCCATAATGTACTGGTTAGGCACAGGAGTACATTCAGCCAGAGACCCATTCCACCGAGATGTAACACCGAGCGTCATAGGAAGTCATTCCTGCCTGTGGCCATCAAACTTTACAACTCCTCCCTCGGAGTGTCAGACACCCTGAGCCAATAGGCTGGTCCTGGACTTATTTCCACTTGGCATGATTAACATTATTATTTAATTATTTATGGTTTTATATTGCTATATTTCTACATTATTCTTGATGCGGCTGTAATGAAACCCAATTTCCCTTGGGATCAATAAAGTATGTCTGTCTGTCTGTTCTCCACGCTGGTTCGGGAGCCAGATGGTTGAGGGGTGATAACTCTTCCTGAACCTGGTGGTGTGGGACCTAAGGCCCCTATCCTTCCTGCCTGATGGTATTAGCAAGATGACACCACAGCCTAGATGTTGGGGTCCTTGCTGATGGAGTTCCTTATACATTAAAAGAAATCTTAAAATATAGAACGTTGATTATGGGTGCAGCTTTTCGATTTTCTGCACTGCACTGGTAATTTACTTTAAAATGTACATAGCTGACTGCAAAGCAATATGGGCTGGCCTGAAAACATGAAAAACCCTGAAGTGTTTTTTTTCAATTATGTTAAGTTGTGAGGTTTATAGAACAAGAACCCCACTCCACTTCCCATTCCCAATCCAACATGTCTGTCAATGGCCTCCTCTACTGCCATGATGAGGCAACTCTCAGGGTGGAGGAGCAACACCTCTTATTCCTTCTGGGTAGCATCCAACCTGACAGCATAAACACCGGCTACCCTAATTCCTCCCTCTCTCCCTTCTCTCTTTTCCATTCCCCATTCTGACTCTCCTCTCCTCACCTGCCCATCACCTCCCTCTGGTACCCCTCCTCCTTCCATGGTTCACTCTCATCTCCTATCTCCTTTTCTTTCTCCTTCCATCCCTTACCACCCACTCATCCTCTCCTAGCTTCTTACTTCATTCTCTCCCCCAACTCACCCATCCCCCTTCTCCCGCACCTATCACCTGTCAGCTTGTACCCCTCCCCAGCCCCCACCTTCTTATTCTGGCTTCTTCGCCCTTCCTTCCCAGTCCTGATGAAGGGTCTAGGGTCTTGACCTGAAACGTTGACTGTTTATTTCCCTCCATAAATTATGCTAAGGTCTTCCAGGATTTTGTGTCTGTTCTCCATGGTCAGTCATTTAGTGTCTGTTCTCCAGGATCAGGCACTTCGTGTCTGTCCTTCTTGGTCAGTCATTTTGTATCTGTTCTCCATGGTCAGGCATTTTGTGTCTGCCTTCCTTGGTAAGCCATTTTATGTCTGTTCTCCATGGTCAGCCAATTTGTGTCTGTCCTAGGTCAGCCATTTTGTGTCTGTTCTCCATGGTCAGGCATTTTGTTCTTAAATGGGAAGATAGTTAATTGTGTTTTTGTTGGAGCCTCCCCTCTCTTTATTAGTTACTTTCATGTCAAATATTTATTCCACTCCATAGATGTTGAGTTCCTCCAGCATTTTACAGTATGAGTGTGTTTCTTTGGATTTCCAGCATCTGCAAAAGCACTTCTATCATCAGCAGCAAATGCTAGAGAGGATGGACTGAAGACTGATTCACTCCAAGGAGTGGCTGTTTAATTGACAGTGTTGTAACATTTCCCATGGAAAGAGTACAAAGAGCTTCCCATGCCATTAATTACAATACATTGTAGTGTTATGTCAGTTAAAGGGAAAAGGGTGGGAAAGTAGGACTAACTGGACAGTAGTCATGTGCACAACGCAACAAATCGTCTGCGTGTGTTGTAAGATAACATAATTCTTCAGGCTATACATTCCTTTGTTTGCATTCTGCCAAATTCCAAAGGTACTGAGGTGAGTGAGTGACTAAGTTATTTTTTGGATGAGGCACAATTCTGTCTGGACCCCAGGAAAGAACCCTGATCTGAAAATAGTGCAGCAGTATCTTTAATATTCAAAGCCGGTTCTGCTCGCTGCTGTGAGACGGCTGTTCCACTCTCCGTGGCCCTGAGACCGAGGCTGTGGACCTGCTCCGGCTGCTCCGGGCTTCGTGTCTCTGGACTCACTTTCATTCTGAGTGATGAGGCTTGCTTTTATAGTTTGCACCATTTCTCTTTTTTTCTCCTCTCTCTCTGTGCATTGGGGGCTTCTTGGTCATTTTAAAAAATGGGTTCTTACAGGTTTTTTGTTTTGTGGCTGCCTGTAAGGAGATGAATCGCAAGGTTGTGTAATTTTATACATACTTTGATAAAAAACGTGCATTGAACTTTGAAATTCTAGGGTTAGAAGAAGTAAGCTTGGTTTTATGTTGCACCTACAATGTCAGTATTTCTAACGGATCAAGGAACAACTTATTCGCCATGTGCATTTACTGTACGCGGATCAGGAATTTACCGGGGTGCTTTGGACAGGCCGCAACGTGCAGAAAAAAGAACGGCATTCAACAATTATAAAGAATAGGGAATTATATAGAATGAGTAAACTTGGAGGTTATAGTACAGATATGAAATAAAAATGTTCATACCTTGCTCCATCATAGAACCATTCCCACAACCTATAGTTTCACTTTCAACGACTCTTCATCTCATGTTCTCAATATTTATTAGTTATTTATTATTATTTCTTTCTTTTTGTATCTGTGCAGTTTGGTCTCTCTTGCACACTGGTTGAACGCCCAAGTTGGTGTATCCTTTCATTAACTCTATTATAGTTATTATTCTATTATAGATTTATTGAGTTTGCCCTCAATAAAATGAATCTCAGGGTTGTATATGGTGACAACTACAGTATGTACTTCGCTAATAAATTTACTTTGACTTTGAAACACCAGCATTAAACAGCATTATAAAAAGTGATGTGTTTAATGTGTTTACAGTGCAGTGCAGAGATTGAGGTAACAGATAGAGAGGGGTCGGGGGGAGCTAACTAGAATAGTTGGTCTGGGGAGGGGGGAGAAGAAACTTTTAAGATGGTGTGAAGCATTTTTGTTTTAAAAGCCCGAAAGCACTTTCCAGAAGGGAACTTTTGAAAAGGCAGTTTGCAGAGTGGGTAGTGTCATCAATGATTTTCCCTGCTCACTTCTTTGGTTTGGAGATATACAGGTCCTGCGGTGATCGTAAAATACATAGAACAACTAAAAAGAATGAACATCTGTTTTTATCCATAAGAGCATGAGACACAGGAGCAGAATTAGGCCATTCAGCCCATCGAGTCTGCTCTGCAAATCCATCGTGGCTCCATCGTATTACCCCTCTCAGCCCCATTTCCTGCCTTCTGGCAGTAGCTTTTGACATCCTTACTAATCAAGAACCTATCAATCTCTGCTTTAAATATTCTCAATGACTTGGCTTCCAATGGCATTGGTGGCAATGAATTCCACAGATTCACCATCCTCTGGCAGAAAAATTCCCTGGTCATCTCTGTTTTAAAGGGACTTTCTTCTATTCTGAGGCTGTGTCCTCTGATCCTAAACCCTTCCACTATAGGAAACATCCTCCCCACATCCACTCTACCTAGGCCTTTCAGAATTTAATAGGTTTCAATGAGATCCTTCAGACTTAGCAACATGACTGGCAGGTAAATAGAAACCATAGACCATTTGGACTCTTTAGTCAGTTCCTGTCTAATACCATTGTTTGATCCTCTACCTCAACCATAATTCTCCCCACCCTCCATTTCTCCTTGTTTTGTCTTCATGTATTAAAACCTTTTATTTTATTTTATTTTATTGGGATGCAGCATGGAGTAGGACCTTCCAGCCACGCCGTGCCGCCCAGTAACCCCAACTTAACCCTAGCCTGATCACGGGACAATTTGCAATGACTTACTAACTGGTCTGTCTTTGGACTGTGGGAGGAAACACACGCGCTCATGGCGAGATCACCAAGCTCCTTACAGGCGGAGGCGGTAACAGAACCCGGGTCGCTGGTACGGTAAAGTGCTGTGCTAGCCACTACGCTGTGTAGACCATTTACAACCTTGGGTTCATCTTCTTGCAGGCAAACAAACAAATACAACAGAGCGCACGAAAACTCAAAAGCTGGAAAACGTCCATGTGCAAAAAAGTGCAAGTCGTGCAAATAATTTAAAAAAGCTAACAAGTAACACTGAGAACTGCAGTCTCCAAAAGTGAGTCTACACACAGCTACGAGGAGAACGTACAAACTCCTTACAGACAGCGGCAGGAACTGAATGCAGGTCTCTGGTAGTATAAAGCACTGTGCTAACCACTACACCACCCGTGTCTGCCTTAAATACAGTCAGTAACAAACTTACCTTAGCTTCTGGGGAGGTAAGGAAAAGGAATTTTTCATCGCAATCTGTTGTGATCCAATACAGGCGTCCCCCGCTTTACGAATGTTCGCTTTATGTCACCTCGCTTTTACAAAAGACCTACATTAGTGACCTGTTTTCGCATTACAAAAAGGATTCTCGCTTTTACGAAAACTTTCCCGTATAAGTTAATGGTTCTTCACCTTATGCCATTTCGGCTTAAGAAAGGTTTCATAGGAATGCCCTACCTTTGTAAAGGTGGGGGGGCACCTGTACCACAACATGAGACTCCATTCTCTGAATCCAGACTCCCCATCTGGGAGATGCAATCTTTGAGCATTCTGAACATATTATCAACCCCTTTCTCAAGCCTCTAAGTTTCAATGATATTCCCTTATTCTTCCAAGCTAGGAGAGAAAGCCCATTCTATTAACCCATCAGACAACCCTCTCATTTCAGGAACCAGCCGTGTAAATCTGCCGGGCTATCTCAGCTACTGATGAGGACTCAAAAGACTTTGCAGGACAATAAACAAGTATTTTTTTAAGCATGCAAGTCTGCATTAAAATAAAGATAATTATCAACAAATCTGTATGTCTCTAAATTAGTCTGAAAAAAAAAGGATGATGGCAATTACACAAGAATCACTCTTTATTTTCTCAGAACCATGTGAAGAGCTTTCCTTTTCAGCTTATTTTACTGTGAGTACAGTGGGGTGGAAATGGAAGGGGATTCTGGCGGGTGTGAACAATTAACTGTTCACATGAGCTGTTATGCACTTCAGCGCTTCTCAAGCCTCTGACACAGTAGAGCTAGGTTCAAAGGTTGCGACCCGAAAGGTCATCAGTGACTCGGTCACTTCCAGCTCCCCTGGCGTCCCTTATCTCGCCCTCACATGAGAGCAGGAAAAAAAGCTCACCGCCTTCCGCCAGCAAGGCGTCACTTTCTGAAAACCACTCCTGACCCGGTCACAGGAACTGGGCTACAAAGGAAGGGACTGCTTTAAAGCTTGTACCAGTGCCAGCTTTCTGTGTTACGTCTCACCGGCACAGTCTCCCGTGGTGGGTGAGAAGGCAAATTACAGCCTTCTCTTACCATGGACCCTAGATCCGAGAAAGAGATCTCTCGATTCAATGGTTCCATTTAATATCAGAGAATGTACAGAGGGTACAGCCTGAGATTCTTCCTCTTCACAGACATCCACAAAACAGAAACCACCCCCCCAAGAATGAATGACAGAACGTTAGAGCCCCAAAGCCTCCCCGCCCTCCCACGTGCAAGTATCGTCAAAATCATCAACCCCCCCCACCTGTCTCAGCAAAAAAGCATCAGCAACCCCCCCACCATCCATCGTGCAAGAAATAGCGAAGCCCCCAAAAAGCACCAGTCCCCCCCCCAACCACCTGTCATGCAAGGAGTAGCAAAGCCCCCAAAAAGAGTCTGATCTAAAGCCCATGAGAAGTCCTGTTTTCCTTCACTGTGCTGAGCAGTCACCCGCCGGCCATTCAGTACAACTTTCAGCGCAAGTGTCAGCGTATCTCTGTCTTCACCTTTCACCCACATTTGCTCGTTACTGCGAAGACTGCTCTTCCTCAGCCCTGCTCTGGTGCACTGAGCAAAGACATTAACAAGTCCCGAGATCAGAGAGGAAACTTCCCGGTTCACCAGGCTCAACCCCTCCGATGGGTCCATTTCACAGCAGCATACTGAGATTTGACTCCAGCACTCCGACGGTGGAGCAGGTGCAAACCTGGAGAGTCAAACAGCCTCTGTGGAGAAAGAAATTCCTACTCCCTTCCCTTTCTCTCTCTCTATTTCACATGCTCCCTCCCCCTCTCTCTCTCCCTTTCCCTCTCTCATGCACTCTCGCTCTCTCTGTCTCTGTTTCTGTCCCTACATCACCGACCAAGTTGAAGTTTATTGCCCATCTGCCCCCCCCACCCCAAGGGAGGGGAGAGGGACTGGGGTGGGGAGGGAGGGAGGGGAGAAGAGGGAGAGAGTAAAGGAGGGAGGGAAAAAAGATACAGAGCGAAGGAGCGCATGAGAAAAAAAGAGAAAGAGAGGGGGAGTGAGAATTTCTTTGTCCACAGAGGCTGCTTGATCCTCTGCATGTTTCAAAAATGTTTGTTTTCATTTTGAATTTTTATGACAGAACTGATTCTAAATATGTTCAGTTACATTAGACATAACTTCATTCTCTTGTGCTTTATCTGTGAATAAAATAAATTATTGAGCTGCCATATGAACTCATTTCTCCAGGCCTCTGGTTATTAGCTCATTAACATTAGGAATCCCGTTCAGGAAGCAATGTTACTGAGATGAATCTTGTTAATAAGTACACACCACCATTGAACTGAGAACGGCAACATTAATCTTCCCAATCTAGATCCTTCCCAGAGTCAGAAGCCAGGAAAAAACACACACATTGTACTGGGCTCCCCCAGCAGCAGTGAGACACTTGTGATGGAGTGAGGAAAACTGCCTTTGACTCAGTGGAAAATCCCTACAAGAGCATATAGTCCCAGGTGGGTTCCAGGTCTGCCATAAGTCAGTAGACCATATTCTTGGAGCTGTCAGCTGGAGTGAATGAGGCTCCTGTGCCTTACCATCATTCAGAATGGAGAAGAGCAGGGTCAGTCTGATAGCGGTAGGTTGGACGGCCGTGAAGCTTTGGCAACACTGATTGTAGAACTCCCCCTGGACTCAGACCCCTATTGCAACGACTTCCTATTGACGCCTTACTGTAACTATAGCAAGGGGAGCTCCGCCATGGACTCCACCAGGCTTGGCTGTGGAAGGAGGAAGAATGTGCATGGGGGCTAAAACCCCAGCCCATAAAATCCAAGAGCCCCAGAGACGTCACCCCTGGGGGAGGAAGGAGCTTCACCTAGGAGATAGATGAGGTGGTGGGGTGAAAGTAGAAGCCACAGGACTGACTCTGGTGACCTGCTCTCAGCTGCCTATGCCCAACCAGCGGTGATGGGCCGAAGACAAAGAAGAAGATGGCAAGGGGGTGGGCACGTTGTGATCCAAAGAGATCATTTACCTATGCATCAAAGTCTTTTGGGATCTCATTGCCACTGAATCCATGAATTTGCAATGAAAAGTAGCCCAGCCACTAGTTCAGAGCTTGTCTCACTAAGCTTAGTTAGGGCAGCTGGGCCCCGTGCTCCTACGTTTCAGGCACCTTACCTGTGATCATTTGCTGTGCGTCGTACGGCTCCATGTAGCCATCATTTTCCCCCTCCCGCTCCGCCTCGTTCTGCCCTGTCTCCCGTTTCTTGGCGTCATAGGGGTCTGCATAGTCTTCCACAATGATGATCTGCGGAGGGAGTTGAGTCAGATGGTTAGAGTGGAGGAGTAGAATGAACACAGAGAGATTAGAACGAACACACTTGCTCGCCGGCTTTTCCTCACGTTTCCCTCTCCATCTAGTCTGCTCTTGCTGCCACTCCGTGCTGCTTTGCTGACAAGATGTTCGATTTGAGGATCCATTTGCCAAATCAGCCCATCACAGCATTTCAAAGCGAAGCAGGTTCTCCCTGTTATCCTGACCAATATTTAATTATGTCAAAAACAATTATTGAGTCATTTACCACCCCTACCCCACCCCACCTTCCCTCTCTCCTGGCCTCACCGTCCAGCTTGTACTCCTTCCCCTCACCCATTTCTTATCCTGGATTTTTCCCATCTTTCCTGTAGTGATGAAGGGTTTTGCCCGAAACGTTGACTCTTTATTCCTTTCCATAGATGCAGTCTGACCCGAGGAGTTCCTCCATCATTCTGTATGTGTGTTATTGGGATATCAGTCCATTAAGATCATATGACATAGGAGCAGAATTAGGCCATTCAGCCCATCAAGTCTGCTCCACCATTCCATCATGGCCGATCCTGGATCCCACCCAACCCCATATACCTGCCTACTTGCTGTATCCTTTGATGCCCAGGCCGATCAGGGAACTATCAATCTCCAACTTAAATATACCCTTGGACTTGGCCTCCACCACAGTGTGTGGCAGAGCATTCCACAGATTCACTGCTCTCTGGCTAAAATAAAAATCCTCCTTACCTCTCTTATAAAAAGGCGCCCTTCAATTTTGAGGCTGTGCCTTCTAATTCTGAACACTCCCACCATAGGAAACATCCTCTCCATATCCACCCTAACTAGTCCTTTCAACATTCATTAGGTTTCAGAGATCCTCTCCACCCCCACCCCACTCTTCTAAATTCCAGTGGGTACAGGCCCAAAGATACCAAACGCTCCTTGTCTGTGTTTATCTCCTTCAATCCCGGAATCATCCTCGTGAACCTCCTCTGGACTCTCTCCAATGACAACAATCCTTTCTGAGATATGGTCTTCACAAATAGCATCGCTGTTTGTGGATCCTGGCTTCTTAAGATTAGCCTTCTCATTTTCTACAATGACGAACAATGGTGACCATGTATTGAAAGTATTTAATTGGACATAATGCTCCGATGAAACGCTTGCTTTTTTAAAAAAATGGATTTTCAATGCATAAATACACTATAACAAGACTTGACAAACCTTCCTTTTACACTTTCCTTTTAAGCAGGAAATCATCTGTACTCGGTAGAATGCACCCTCATACAGGAATCGGTCTCCTCCAGAAGCTAAACACATTCCGTATGTAACTGCAGACTCCAGATAAGTATCCCTAATCCTAGAGGATCTTTGAAAAAAGAGAGACACAGGTAGCAAAGACGCACCATAACCTCTTCACTTTTCCACTGGATGTGAAGTGCAAGAATACAATGAGAGCCCCAAGCAGTTTGTGCTGCTGTTGCAGTTCCTACACCCAAGTTCAATCCCGACCTTGACTGCTGTCCACGTGGAGTTTGCATGCTCTCCTTATGCTGCATGATATTCCTCTGGGTGTCAGACAGAAATGGCTGACTGTCTGCTGTGACAAGCTATGATGAAATGATGAAATTCCCACGTCCCAAAGAAGTACTGGTTGATTGGTTAATTGTGTCTCATGTAGGTAGGTGGCTGTGAAATTGGTATAACGGGGGAGATTATTGGTATGTGATATAGACTGGGAAATGTGGAATGATAGGGCATTTCGAGAGCTAGCATTGATTCGATAGGCCAAGTAGCCTTTTACATCATCAGAAAATACGGGCAAACGCTCCATCTCTATACAGTTTCACATTCAGCCTCAAGAGTACTTTCCTTTACCATTTCAGTCAACACTAAACATGCACCAAGTATGAAGCGCAAACTCGAGGAAATCTGCAGATGCTGGAAATTCAAGCAACACACACAAAATGCTGGTGGAACACAGCAGGCCAGGCAGCATCTATAGGGAGAAGCACTGTCGACGTTTCGGGCCGAGACCCTTCGTCAGGACTAACCGAAAGGAAAGATAATAAGAGATTTGAAAGTAGAGGGGGGAGGGGGAAATGTGAAATGATAGGAGAAGACCGGAGGGGGTGGGATGAAGCTAAGAGCTGGAAAGGTGATTGGCGAAAGTGATACAGAGCTGGAGAAGGGAAAGGATCATGGGACGGGAGGCCTAGGGAGAAAGAAAGGGGGAGGGGAGCACCAGAGGGATATGGAGAACAGGCAAACAACTAAATATGTCAGGGATGGGGTAAGAAGGGGAGGAGGGGCATTAACGGAAGTTAGAGAAGTCAATGTTCATGCCATCAGGTTGGAGGCTACCCAGCCGGTATATAAGGTGTTGTTCCTCCAACCTGAGTGTGGCTTCATCTTGGCAGTGGAGGAGGCCATGGATAGACATATCAGAATGGGAATGGGACGTGGAATTAAAATGTGTGGCCACTGGGAGATCCTGCTTTCTCTGGCGAACCGAGCGTAGGTGTTCAGCGAAATGGTCTCCCAGTCTGCGTCGGGTCTCACCAATATATAAAAGGCCACACTGGGAGCACCGGACGCAGTATACCACACCAGCCGACTCACAGGTGAAGTGTCGCCTCACCTGGAAGGACTGTCTGGGGCCCTGAATGGTGGTGAGGGAGGAAGTGTAAGGGCAGGTGTAGCACTTGTTCCGTTTACAAGGATAAGTGCCAGGAGGGAGATTGGTGGGAAGGGATGGGGGGGACGAGTGGACAAGGGAGTCGCGTAGGGAGCGATCCCTGCGAAATGCAGAAAGGTGGGGGGGAGAGAAAAATGTGTTTGGTAGTGGGATCCCGTTGGAGGTGGCGGAAGTTACAGAGAATTATATGTTGGACCTGGAGGCTGGTGGGGTGGTAGGTAAAGACAAGGGGAACCCTATCCCGAGTGGGGTGGCGGGTGGATGGGGTGAGGGCAGATGTGCAGGAAATGGGAGAGATGCGTTTGAGAGCAGAGTTGATGGTGGACGAAAGGAAGACATCTCCTTCGTCCTGGAATGAAAAGCCTCATCCTGAGAGCAGATGCGGCAGAGACGGAGGAATTGTGAGAAGGGGATAGCCTTTTTGCAAGAGACAGGGTGGGAAGAGGAATAGTCCAGGTAGCTGTGAGAGTCTGTAGGCTTATAGTAGATATCAGTAAATAGACCGTCTCCAGAGATGGAGACAGAAAGATCAAGAAAGGGGAGGGAGGTGTCGGAAATGGACCAGGTAAATTTGAGGGCAGGGTGAAAGTTGGAGGCAAAGTTAATGAAGTCAACGAGCTCAGCATGCGTGCAGGAGGCAACGCCAATGCAGTCATCGATGTAGCGAAGGAAAAGAGGGGGATGGATACCCGTATAAACTTGGAACATGGACTGTTCCACAAAACCAACAAAAAGGCAGACATAACTGGGACCCATATGGGCGCCCATGGCTACACCCTTGGAAGTGGGAGGAGCCAAAGGAGAAATTATTGAGAGTAAGAACTAATTCCACTAGACGGAGGAGAAGTGGAGTTATGCCTGCCTTTTTGTCCCATTCCCATTCTGATATGTCTATCCATGGCCTCCTCTATTGTCAAAATGAATCCAAACTCAGGTTGGAGGAACAACACCTTATATACCGGCTGGGTAGCCTCCAACCTGATGGCATAAACATTGACTTCTCTAACTTCTATTAATGCCCCTCCTCCCCTTTTTACCCCATCCCTGACATATTTAGTTGTTTGCCTGTTCTCCATCTCCCTCTGGTGCTCCCCTCCCCCTTTCTTTCTCCCTAGGCCTCCCGTCCCATGATCCTTTCCCTTCTGCAGCTCTGTATCACTTTCGCCAATCACCTTTCCAGCTCTCAGCTTCACCCCACCTCCTCCGGTCTTCTCCTATCATTTCGTATTTCCCCCTCCCCCCACTACTTTCAAATCTCTTACTTTCTTTCCTTTCAGTTAGTCCTGACGAAGGGTCTCGGCCCGAAACGTCAACAGCGCTTCTCCCTATAGATGCCGCCTGGCCTGCTGTGTTCCACCAGTATTTTGTGTGTGTTGCTGTTCACCAAGTATGAACCTTGGTGGTTGAGAAAAATGCCAGGGATATCAGGTACAGATTTAATGAAAGCAGCTGGCCAAACATTGGTTCCTCTGTATAAGCAGGAGAAAGAGAACAAACTATTCTTGTGATACACACAAAATGCTGGCGGAACGCAGCAGGTCAGGCAGCATCTATAGGGAGAAGTGCTGTCGACGTTTCAGGCCGAGACCCTTTGTCAGGACTATTCTTGTGACTGAACTTAAGTGTAAGTGAATTTCAAAAGCGAATTATTTCATAAATATTATTATACACCCCATGGACTCTTTATTAGGTACACCTATACTCCTGCTTGTTAATGCAAATATCTAATCAGCTAATCGCGTGGCAGCAACTCAATGCATAAAAGCATGCAGACATGGTCAAGAGGTTCAGTTGCTGCTCAGACCAAACATCAGAATGTGGAAGAAATATGATCTGAGTGCCTTTGACCGTGGAATGATTGTTGGTGCCAGATGGGGTGGTCTGAGTATCTCAGAAACTGCTGATCTCCTGGGATTTTCACGCAACAGTATCTAGAGTTTACAGGGAGTGGTGAACAAAACAAAATACATCCAGTGAGTGGGAGTTCAGTGAGCGAAAACACCTTGTTAATGAGAGAGGTCAGAGGAGAATGAGCAGAGTGGTTCAAGCTGACAGGAATGCAACAATAACTGAAATAACTGCACATTACGACAGTGGTGTGCAGAAGAGCATCTCTGAATGCTCAACACATCGAACCTATGGTTGCAGAAGGCCACAAGCATGCACTCAGTAGCCACTTTATTAGGTACAGGAAGTAACTCATAAAGTGTACATTGATTGTATGCTTATCTCATCAGGAACACATTGCCATCCTTTCTGACGCTGTCAGAGCCTTTCCTATCAGCATTCCCAAAATGGAAAGGCATGATAGAATCCCAATTTTTGTCTGTTGTTATGGTCGTCTCAGAGACAACAACCTGTATTTATGTAGTGAACTTAACTGCGATGTGACAAGGCATCTCCTGGAGCAATGGATGACAAACAAACTTACACCAAACTACCCAAGGGGACCAAATCCTTGGTAGGTTATGAAGTTGACTTGAAAAGGTGGATAGAGAAGTTTATAGAAAAATAAATCAAGGAGTTATAAGCCAGGGAGTTGAAGAGTTGAGTCAATTAAAGGGTACAAAGATCCCAGAATATTACAGGGGGAGGAGAGATGGCAGACACAGGCAAGTGGAATGCCTTGGAGGTGTATTGAACCCAAGGTTACAAATACCAATTAAAAACCTATTTCAGAAGTGGAAAGGTGAGAGCAAAGGCAGTGATTAAAGACACATTAGCAGTTGATGATAGGAAGAGGAAGAGACCAGAAAAGATGTGGTCAGGGGTCCCCAGATAGATCAGGAATTCTTAAGACAGAAGGAAGGGTCCGCAGTCCAAGGGTAAAGATCCCTAGTCAAAGCAACGAGGAGAGGGATGGAGGAAGTGGAGGATCAACTTGTCACGATGGGCTTGGCAATCTACTCTAATGGCCAATTCCAACATACTCTTTGAAGGCAGAACACGGGGTTAATGGAAGGATTGTCATCAGTTTGCAGGAATAGAAGGACTGAGGCTTCATGCCCACAGAACCACAGTTGCTGCGCAGGTTGATCGGGTGGTTAAGAAGGTACATGGTGTGCTGGCCTTCATTAATCAGGAATTCAACTTCAAGACCCACAAGGTAATGTTGCAGCTGTACAAAACCCCGGTTAGACCAGACTTGGTGTGTTGTGTTCAGTTCTGATCACCTCAAAGGATGTGGACTCTTTTGAGTTAGTGGTGGAGAGGTGATCATTAAACAAACTATTATCCGTTATAGATAATCAGACACATCCTCTCTCCATGACCGACTGAATAAGCAGCGGAGCCCTCTTTCCAACAGACTCACTCAGCTCCGCTGTCACAAGCATCGTTACAGAAAACCTTCCCTACCAAATGCAATAAGCATATACAGCAGTTCATCTCCGTGCGACTGGAGAAATCTCTGTTTTATTATTTTATATTTGTGTATATTATTACTTTGTACTTTATTGTTATTTAATATTATTACGTTATTTATTAGTGCTATGTGTGTTTTAAAAAGTTGCTGCTGCAATGAACTGATTTCCCACAGGATCAATAAAGTACATTATTATTATCAATAAAAAGATGGTAAGAAGCATAGACAGAGTGGAGAACCGGAGACTTCTTCCCAGGGCAGAAATGACTAATATGAAGGGGAATAAATTTAAAGTGATTGGAGGAAATGAAAGGGGGAAAAGTAATTTTTACACAGAGTGCTGGGTGCACGAATGCACTGCCAGAGGCAGACACATTAAGAACATTAAGGTGGACACATGGATGGGAGGACAATGGAGGCCCCTATGGCAAGGAAGAGCCATGTTCATCTGGGAATGGATTAACAGGTCGGCACAACGTCGTAGGATGAAGCGTCAGTACTGAGTTGAGCTGTTCTCTGTTCCGTGTCGGACAGACCGGCTGTAATAAACAGCCCCCCTCTCTCCGCCTGCACCGTCACCACCATCACCCGTGTCGTTCAGTCAGTCTTCAACTCTGAGGCAGCACGGTAGCATCGCACTATTGCAGCGCCAGAGGCCGGGGTTCAATTCCCACCGTTGTCTGTGAGGGGAATATATATTTCCCCGTGACCGTGTGCGTTTCCTGCGGGCGTTCTGCTTTCCGCCAACGTTCCAAAGAGGTACGGGTTAGTAGTGTAAGTGAGGAATTGGGTGGCGTGGGCTTGGGCCGGAAGGTGTTGTGCTGTATCTCTAAGTTTTAAAAAAATCCTTGACTCACTGGCCAATAATTCCTAGGATTATCCCTTTGCTTTCTTGAACATGGGGATAACATTTGGCACCCTCTAGCCCTCTGACTCCACTCCAGTGAAGAAGACAAAGAACATCGCCAAAGGCCCTGCAGTCTCTTCCTTTGCTTCCCGTAGTAGCCAGTGATTTCAGTTAGTCTGCATTTCCATATAATCAGAGACAATCCTGTAGCCCTCTCCCATGCAGCTTAAAATTTCTAACTTGTCCTCGATCTGATGACAGATCACTGGCTTTAATTGTTAAATCTGTTCTCCTCTCTACCGTTTCTACCTGACACACATTTGCTGGTTT
This sequence comes from Hypanus sabinus, assembly GCF_030144855.1. Taxonomy (NCBI): domain Eukaryota; kingdom Metazoa; phylum Chordata; class Chondrichthyes; order Myliobatiformes; family Dasyatidae; genus Hypanus; species Hypanus sabinus. The sequence goes on from NC_082714.1 coordinate 85,130,005, forward strand.
CATTGCAAACGCTAATAGAGGTGTGACAGGGAAGAAAAAAGAAAGGAACAGTTAAAGCACTTTGAATGGAACCTTAAATTGTATAAAATAATTTTTCCTTGAGAGGGAGGGTGAGATTTTTGGAGTCGTCTGCATGTGCATCAATAGTAAAATAACATATAGAATGTAAGGCCTGCAAACTTTATTAAACTAAATTATTGCTAAGTTTCAGCATTGTGTTGGTATTGCACAAGTACAAAGCCGTGGTGGGTTCATTCTAAAAGGTGGAGAATACAAAGAGAGGCTGTACGCTTTGTTTTCACTACAGTCCCGATACCGACAGTGATATTTCAATTTTTTCATTATCATATATTATCCTTTTTTGATAAGTCTTTTTCTTCAGCTTTATTAATTGTGTATATATCAACTTGTTGAAGTTTTGTATCATTTTATAGCTGTGGAAGATTATGTATCAATAAAAAGATTCTAAAAATGAAAATGTATTTCTATAGGGGATGGATTCAATGAATTGTGTGAGCTCGAGTGGACTGGAATATAAATATGCAAGGATGTGATGCTGAGGCTTTACGAGGCATCGGTCAGACCGCACTTGGAGTATCGTGAGCAGTTTTGGGCCCCTTAGCTAAGAAAGGGTTTGCTTGCATTGGAGAGGGTTATCCTGGGAATGAAAGGGTTAACATATGAGGAGCATTGGCTCCAAGCCTGTACTCACTGGAGTTTAGGAGAATGAGGGGTGACCTCGTTGGAACCTATTGAACATCCTAGATAGAGTGGACGTGGAGCGCATGTTTCCTCTCATGGGGGAGACTAGGACCAGAGGGCACGACCTCAGAATAGAAAGATGTCCCTCTAGAAGAGAGATGAGGAGGAATTTCTTTAGCCAGAGGGTGGTGAATTTGTGCAATTCATTACCAAAGACGGCTGTGGAGGCCAAGTGACTAGGTATATTTAAAGTGGAGGTTGATAAGTTCTTGATTAGTAAGGGTGTCAAAGGTTATGGGGAGAATAGGGTTGAGAGGGAAAATATTCAGCCAAGATTGAATGGCAGGGCAGACTTGATGGGTCGAATGGGCTTATGTTCTATGGTCTCTCGTGGAGGAAGAGCCTAGCAATGTGAACATTATTGGTCTGATATTTACAATGCATTAAAGAGAAATGGTTGCAAGGCTGTGGGAGACCAGCCCCGAATGCTAATTTAAGGATCATACTCATGCAGTAACTTCAGAGTATGGAACCCATGGAGTTAAAGACACAACTGCCACTGGCATGAAGAACCCTACAAAGGTATAGGACAGAGCCATGTTGCCAAGTAGAGCTCAGCTCGTGCTCATTCGGGGTGAGCTACAGCCTGAGGTTCAAGCCTGTTAAATGGGACATAATAATGAGCCACATAAACTCCAGGTAGTAGGTTGAAAGGTTATCGCAGTATACAACTCCGAGATTCTCCTTCTCCAGATGGCCACGGAACAAAGGAAAAGCATGGAAGTCGGTTCAGAGAGAAACAGCAAACTGCCCCCCCTGCACAATAAAAAGAAAGGCAACATGATCATCAGCCCTCCTCCCACATCAAAAGCAGGTTTTGCTTCGATTACACAAACAAGACCGAAGCTCGAAGGAATTCCTTTATTCCGTGGAGTTTTGAACATCTCTATCCCAGGGAGCTGTTAGTTATTGTGATGTTGAAGGCTGAGCTTTTCCAGTTCAGTAATACGGCTGGAAATAGAGATTGGAAAGGAGGTGATGCTGAGGAGGAAGGTTGGGGCTCAGTCAACTGCATGATCTGCTCTGGCTCTTACATCTAATGCCGTGCTTCTTCGATGCTGCACGCTCCCAAAACCCTCCAGGATCTCATTCAACCTGGCATGCAAGTGAAGGCGAAGGGTTAACAGGCTATTCAATCATGGAGGTCAACCTATCCTTGCCAGCACCCTTCTGGACCCGGAGTCAACAGCTGGAGTTTGGTCACGGAACAGCAAAGGGTTTAAAGTCAGATGCAGACACGAGCTGACACCTGCTCATTGACCTGCATTCAGGGCCCCGAACAGTCCTTCCATGTGAGGCAAGGGTTCACCCATGAATCTGTTGGGGGTCATCTACCATATCCAGTGCTGTCGCTGTGACCTCCTCTATATCGGTGAGGCCCGGCGCTTTGCTCCGTCTGCAAAATGGAGATGGTGGCCAACCATTTAAATTCTAGTCCCCATTCTCTTTCTGATATGTCGGTCCGTGGCTCCTTATCTGCCGCAATGAGGTCACTCTCAGGTTGGAGAAACGACACCTTATATTCCGTCTCCAACTTGACGCCATGAACATCGATTTCTCTAACCTGGTAATTTTTCCCCCTCCCCCTTCCCTCTTTCTCAATTCTCCACTCTGGCCCCCTTCTTAGCTCTTCTCCTCACCTGCCTACCACCTCCCCCTGGTACCCCTCCTCCTTTCCTTTCTCCTCTCATCAGATTGCTTCTTCAGCCCCTTACCTTTTCCACCTGTCAACTCCGACCTTCTTTCTTCATCCGCCCTTCCTTCACCCACCTGTCTGCACCTATCACCCTCTAGCTTGTAGTCCTTCCCCTCCTTCCCAACTTCTCTTATTGTGGCACCTTGCCCCCACCTCCTTTCCAGTCCTGATGAAGGGTCTCAGTCCGAAATGTCCACTCTTTGTTCCTTTCCACAGCTGTTGAGTTCCTCCAGCATTTTGCATGTGTTATAGGTGTGTGGTAACTAACAGGGATTCCTGGACTCTTATCTGGCTTTGTCGGATACTAAGCAATCCACTTGGTTCACAAGCTACTGGTGGAATGAAGTTGATGAATATTCCATATAAAATATTTGATAGTACTCTAAATTTCTTTTCACCCGCAAGTGAAAAAACTGTCCTATCACATCATTGGAGCCTTGGGCACAAAATCTAAGAGCAGGTTAGAGGAATCTTTCTACCTTGACATGAAAACTACATCTCTTATACTGTTTGCTGGTAAACTACTTCAAAGGAAAATGAGGGAGCGAGTCTAACTTTGTTCTTTACTTTAAGCGAGGTGCGCACACATCTTGTAGTAGCGTCATGATGCATGCAATTCACAAATTTTTACATGTAACCCATAATTAATTATTTAAGCAAATAAAGAATGCTTAATCAGCAATACATTTACAATATCATTGAAGCACTACTGAATTAAATGCACAACAGGGACAATATCTATCACTCAGTCATCTTAACTAGGGAAAAGCAGGAGTTATCATACTGCCAGAATCAATAACATATTTACAAAACCACTGAAATATTAAACATACAACCGCTAGGGAAAAGCAGAGATTGTCATACTGCCACACGAAAGCTAGCGACTTCATCCCCAACACAAGAAAGCAGGAAGACACCCCCCCTGCCCCCCTGGCCACCATCCAGGCCATGTCATCGGGAAGGTGGTACAGGAGACTTGGGTGCCACACCACCATCTTCAGGAACAGTTATTACCCCTCAGCTAACAGGCTCCTGAACCGGTGTGGATAACTTCACTCACCTCAACACTGAACTGATTCCACAAGCTACAGACTCACCTTCAAGGACCCTAAGAACCTCCATGTTCTCAGTATTATTTGTGTCTTTGCATTTGCAGTTTGTCCCCCTTTGCACATGGGTCATTTGCCAGTCCTCGTGTGTAGCTTTACACGGATTCTATTGTATTTCCTTGTCCCACTGTGAATGCCCGCCATACTGTGTATGGTACTTTGCCTATAAATGAAGGTTTGACAAGCAAAAACTAAAGTTCTTTGTGAATCCCTGTGGTCAGAAGTGTAAACGGAGGTGTTGTCTACTAGATGCTAAGCCTGGACGTTTAGAAAACCACTGCTGTGTAATTTACTTTATTAGAATGCACCAATTCGCTTACCGTGTCTTGCACAGGCTTCCCACTTTCCTCTTCTTTTTTCACGCTCTGCATCTGGTTCAGAAGATTCTTCCCATTTTTCTCCTGGTTTTCCACTTTGATCAGTCTGTGTTTAGATGACAGGTAGTTCGATCCTGAGAGCTTCCCAGGGCTTTGTGCTGATTTTCCGGGTTTTGTCCCCGTTATTTTTCCGAGATTCAGCCCAGTCTTCCCTAGGCTTTGTCCTGTTTTCCCAGGTTTCAATCCGTTTTTCCCAGGGTTGGTCCCTGTTATTTTTCCAAGATTCAGTCCAGTTTTCCCAGGATTTTGGCCTGTAGTTTTGCTCAGTTTCGGGTCAGGTTTTGAAGTTTTCGGATCCGGGATCTTTGCAGTTTTTGTCTCTGGCTTCCCGGCTTTCAAATCTGACTTCTTTAGTTTCAGATCTGGTCTCCCGCCTTTTGCCTCAGTTTTCCCCACTTTCAAGTCAGCCTTTACAGATTTCGGGTCTGTTTTCACAGTTATAGGATCAGTTTTCATTTCGGTTTTGGCTGGGCTCTTCCCTGTAATTTTCCCTGCGTTTAAACTGAGCTTCCCAGAAAAGCTTTGTCCCGGCTTGCTGGCATTCTGTCCCCGTTTTAACGTGGGTTTGCCAACTTCGTCACCGCTCCCAGGATCCACAGGGGAGTTCTTGATGTTTTTTCCAGGAACACTCTTCCCGTTCTCCCCGGATCCTTTGATCGGTTTTGCGTTATCCTTCTTTATAGTTAATTCTTTTTTAATCAGTCCTGTGGCATTTCTCCCCTGGGCAGGGGCTTTATTTGCCTCGGTTTTCCCTCGTAACAGGGTGGTGCCAACCGGCTTCCGTTGTAGGCCAGCAGATTTTCCCTGTATGCCAGCACTTACCGCTTTACCGAGTTTGCCCAGCCCCGACTCTCCGTGCCCTCTCTCGGCCGCTCCTTTCATCTCTCTGCCAACTCCCCGCGGGGTCACCTCGCCCTGGGTGGCACGCCGATTCCGGTTTGCCCCCTCAGAATCTGCCCCGGTGCCCTCTGGTTTGGGTCGGGTCTTCAGGCTCAGCTGGAAGTCCTTGAACCACTTTGCCATGGTGAGCAATCCAAGTCTACAGTGACAGCAGTCTCCAACTGCAGGCTGTAAATCACAAGACCCGGAGACCTCAGCCTCAGAAAACGCAAACTATTCAATCAAGAAATAAATCTGTACAAAGACCCAGGGTGTTCAGCAGTGTCCATTCAATCCAAAAGTTACATTTTCCAGTCTGTGTGATTGCAGACTGAAGCAACCCTCCCTGTGCAGACCTCCGCCTGCTGAAGACGTGGGCTATTTCCACACAGCCTGCTCCTCTCGTTAGCCTTCAAACTCCACCTTCCTGCCATTGTGAGCCAGTGCGATGAAAACTACAGCGACTTCCACTTCTAGAGACACCTGATAGCTCAACAGGAGCTGAAACAAATACACGAATTTTCCATCCACAGCCATTGTACTCATTCCTGTTTAACAGAAACACAATTAGTCCCAGTAGGAGCATTCAAGGCACGAGTGAACTGACTGGCAGTTTCTGAGCCACTTCCCTTCACTAATTCCAAGTGCAGTTGATTGCATTGTGCTGTGGAAACACATAGATTTTCCAAGCTCTGTTTTAACGTAGAGGTTGGTGGGATGGAGCTCACCCTTGGGTAAGGTGTAGCAATTGCTTAGCCCCCCGATCAGGGTCACATGAAGCCACGGGAGCAGGTTGTGGATAGCCTGCTGGAGCATATCACAAGGTGCACATCCTGGTTATGCGACCACTGACGCCAGGCAGACAATGTCTGAAGAGTCATGGCTGGGGGTCACCCGTCTTGTAAAGACGCTGCCCAGAGGCAGGCAATGGCAACTCACTCCTGTAGAACAATTTGCCAAGAGCAATCACGGCCATGGATAGAGGAAGGAGTAAGAACAGCTTGAAAGGGGTCTTATTAGAATTTCTCAGATGGAAGACCACGATCACCTGCGTCATACGACACAGCACATGATGATGATAATAAAATAAACCACACTGATAACCACAACTCCACCTCCCCTAAAATTCGACAAACTAGTTCTTAATCTCTCAATCAGATGATCAACACCCATAAATACTGGAGGAGCTCAGCAAGTCAGGCAGCATCTTATGGAGGAAAATAAACAGGCGGCATTTTGGGCTGAGACCAAGTTTGGTCTCGGACCAAAGGGTCGACTGTTTGTTTTTCTGTGTGTGTTGATCATGGTTTCTAGCTCTTGTGTCTTAACCAGTGGATGAGTCACTTTTCTGCTCACTGCTGTAGGAACAGGATCAGCCAAAGAATACACAGCAGAGATGAGACCTAATGCTCCCCCAAAAACACTTTAATAGCTACAGAAATAGAAGATACTGTTGATGCTGAACTCTGGGAAAACAAACAATATGCTGGAAGAACTCAGCAGGTCGAGCAGCATCTGTGGGAGGTCATCAGATGTCGAAGCAGAATTGGGTCATTTGGCCCATCAAATCTGCTTTGCCATTCGATCATGGCCGATTTAATTTCCTTCTCAACCCCATTCTCCATGCAACCTTTGCCATCCCTGCCAATCAAGAACCTATCGACCTCCCTAGGAAAGTAGTATTCATCATCAAGGGCCCTGTCCATGCAGGCCATGCTTTATTCTAGCTGTCATCAGGAAGATGGGACAGGAGCCTCAGGACTCACACCACCAAGTTCAGGAACAGTTATTACCCCTCAACCATCAGGCTCTTGGACCAGAGGGAATAACTTCACTCAGTTTCACTTGCCCCACCACTGAAATGTCCCAACAACCTATGGACTCACTTTCAAGGACACTTCATCTAGGTTCTCGATGTTTATTGCTTACTTATTTGTTATTATTACTGTCTTTTTGTGTTTGCAGACTAGTTGAAGCACCAAGTTGGTGCAGTCTTTCATTGACTCTATTAAGGTTATTATTCTACTATGGATTTATTGAATCCAGTTATTAAGAAAATGAATCTCAGGGTGGTTTATGGTGACATTGATAATAAATTGAACTTTGAAATATACCCAGTAACTTGGCCTTCTCAGCTATCTGTGGCAATGAATTCCACAGATTCACCACCTCTGGATAAAGAAATTCCTCCTCGTCTGTTTTGAAAGGACGTGGTTGTACTTTGAGCCAGTGTCCTTTGGTCCTATTGGAAACACCCTCTCCACATTTCATTTATCTAGTCCTTTCAGTATTCTGTAGGTTTTAAAGAGATCCCCCCCCCCCCCGGTTCTCCGGTTCTTCAAATCTCCGGCGAGTGCAGGTGCAGAGCTAACAAGTATCTTAACCCTTTCAGGAGGGTTAGGAAGGACAGGAATTGTCAACATTTTGAGCCAGAATCTTGCATCGGGACTGAATGTGGAGAGATGAGATGGCCAGCACAAAGAGAAAGGGAAGAGTGAGAAAGGATTCTGATGTAGTTGCTGGAACGGGGAGGGCGGGAGATGACTGGGGAGGGGTGGGGGATGACTGGGGTGGGTGGGGATGACTGGGGAGGGGTGCGGGATGACTGGAGAGGGGTGGGGGATGACTGGGGAGGGGTGGGGATGACTGGGGAGGGGTGGGGGATGACTGGAGAGGGGTGGGGGATGACTGGGGAGGGGTGGGGATGACTGGGGAGGGGTGGGGGATGACAGCGGAGGGTGGGAGGTGACTGGGGTGGGTGGGGATGACTGGGGAGGGGTGGGAGATGACAGGGGAGGGAGGGAGATGAATGGGGAGGGTTGGGAGGTGACTGGGGAGGGGTGGGAGATGACTGGGGAGGGGTGGGGATGACAGGGGAGGGGTGGGAGATGACGGGAAGGTGGGGAAAGACTGGGGAGCGTTGGGAGATGACTGGGGAGGGATGGGGATGACTGGGGAGGGGTGGGAGATGACTGGGCAGGGGTGGGAGGATGACAGGGGAGGGGTGTGCAATAACTGCGGAGTGTTGGGAGATGACTGGGGAGGGGTGGGGATGACTCGGGAGGGAGGGAAATGACAGGGGAGTGGTGTGAAATGACTGGGGAGGGGTGAGAGATGACTGGGGAGGGGTGGGAAATGACTGGGGAGGAGTGAGAGATGACTGGGGAGGGGTGGGGGATGAATGGGGAGGGGTGGGAGGTGACTGGGGTGGGTGGGGATGACTGGGGAGGGGTGGGAGATGACAGGGGAGGGAGGGAGATGAATGGGGAGGGTGGAGAGGTGACTGGGGAGGGGTGGGAGATGACTGGGGAGGGGTGGGGGATGACAGGGGAGGGGTGGGAGATGACAGGGGAGGGGTGGGAGATGACTGGAAGGTGGGGAATGACTGGGGAGGGTTGGGAGATGACTGGGGTGGGTGGGGATGACTGGGGAGGGGTGGGAGATGACAGGGGAGGGAGGGAGATGAATGGGGAGGGTTGGGAGGTGACTGGGGAGGGGTGGGGGATGACTGGGGAGGGGTGGGAGATGACTGGGGAGGGGTGGGGGATGACAGGGGAGGGGTGAGAGATGACTGGGGAGGGGTGGGAGGTGACTGGGGATGGTGGGAGATGACTGGGGAGGGTGGGGGATGACTGGGGAGGGTGGGAGATGACTGGGGAGGGGTGGGAGGTGACTGGGGAGGGTGGGAGATGACTGGGGAGGGTGGGGGATGACTGGGGAGGGTGGGAGATGACTGGGGAGGGGTGGGAGATGACAGGGGAGGGTGGGGGAAGACTGGGGAGGGTGGGGGATAACTGGGGAGGGGTGGGAGTTGAATGGGGAGGGTGGAGAATGTCAGGGGAGGGGTGGGAGATGAATGGGGAGGGGTGGGAGATGAGAGGAGGGGTGGGAGATGAATGGGGAGGGGTGGGAGATGACTGGGGAGGGTGGAGGATGACAGGGGAGGGTGGGAGATGAATGAGGAGGGGTGAGAAATGACAGGGGAGGGTGGGGGATAACTGGGGAGGGTGGGGGATAACTGGGGAAGGGTGGGAGTTGAATGGCAGGGTTGGGGGGATGACTGGAGAGGGGTGGGGGATGACAGGGTTGGGTGAGGGATGACAGGGGAGGGGTGTGAGATGACGGGAGGGTGGGGGATGACTGGAGAGGGGTGGGAGATGACAGGGGAGGGGTTAGAGATGACTGGGAAGTGGTGGCAAATGACAGGGGAGGGGTGGGAGATGACTGGGGAGGGGTGGGGGATGACAGGGGAGGGGTGAGGGATGACAGGGGAGGGTGGGAGGATGACTGGGGAGGGTGGGAGGTGACTGGGGAGGGGTGGGGAATGACTGGGGAGGGGTGTGCAATAACTGGGGAGGGTTGGGAGATGACTGGGGAGGGGTGGGGGATGACAGGGGAGGGTGAGGGATGACAGGGGAGGGTGGGGGATGACGGGGAGGGGTGTGGGATGACAGGGGAGGGTGGGGGATGACTGGTGAGGGTGGGGATGACTGGGGAGGGAGGTAGATGAATGGGGAGGTGTGGGAGGTGACAGGGGAGGGGTGGGGGATGACTGGGGAGTGGTGGGAAATGACGGGGGGTGGGAGATGACTGGGGAGGGTGGGAGGTGACTGGGGACGGGTGGGGGATGACAGGGGAGGGTGAGGGATGACAGGGGAGGGTGGGGGATGACAGGGGAGAGTGAGGGATGACAGGGGAGGGTGAGGGATGACAGGGGAGGCTGGGAGATGACAGGGGAGGGGTGAGAAATGACTGGGGAGGGTGGGGGATGACAGGGGAGGGTGAGGGATGACAGGGGAGGGTGGGGGATGACAGGGGAAGGGTGTGGGATGAAAAGGGAGGGTGGGAGATGACTGGGGAGGGTGAGAGATGACGGGAGGGTGGGGAATGACTGGGGAGGGGTGGGGGATGACAGGGGAGGGTGGGGGATGACAGGGGAGGGTGGGAGATGACTGGGGAGGGGTGGTGATGACAGGGGAGGGTGGGAGATGACAGGGGAGGGATGGGGGATGGCAGGGTTGGGTGAGGGATGACAGGGGAGGGGTGAGAGATGACTGGAGAGGGGTGGGAGGATGACAGGGGAAGGGTGGGGGATGACAGGGGAGGGGTGGGAGGATGACAGGGGAGGGGTGGGGGATGACAGGGGAGGGGTGAGGAATGACAGGGGAGGGTGGGAGGATGACTGGGGAGGGTGGGAGGTGACTGGGGAGGGGTGGGGGATGACTGCGGAGGGGTGTGCAATAACTGGGGAGGGTTGGGAGATGACTGGGGAGGGGTGGGGATGACAAGAGAGGGTGATGGATGACAGGGGAGGGTGGGGGATAGGGGAAGGGTGTGGGATGAAAAGGGAGGGTGGGAGATGACTGGGGAGGGTGGTGAATGATGGGGGAGGGGTGGGGGATGACAGGAGAGGGTGATGGATGACAGGGGAGGGTGGGGGATATGGGAAGGGTGTGGGATGAAAAAGGGTGGGAGATGACTGGGGAGGGGTGGGAGATGAGAGGAGGGGTGGGAGATGAATGGGGAGCGGTGGGAGATGACTGGAGAGGGGTGAGGGATGACTGGGGAGTTGTGGGGGATGACCGGAGTGTAGGAGATGACTGGGGAGGGACGGGAGGTGACTGGGGAGGGGCGGTAGTTGACAGGGGAGGGGTGAGAAATGACTGGGGAATGGTGGGAAATTACAGGGGAGGGTGGGGGATGACTGGGGAGGGGTGGGAGATGACTCGAGAGGGTGGGGGACGACTGGGGAGGGTGGGAGATGACAGGGGAGGGTGGGAGATGACTGGGGAGGGGTGGGAGATGACAGGGGAGGGTGGGGGAAGACTGGGAAGGGTGGGGGATAACTGGGGAGGGGTGGGAGTTGAATGGGGAGGGTGGAGGATGTCAGGGGAGGGGTGGGAGATGAATGAGGAGGGGTGAGAAATGACAGGGGAGGGTGGGGGATAACTGGGGAGGGTGGGGGATAACTGGGGAGGGGTGGGAGTTGAATGGCAGGGTTGGGGGGATGACTGGAGAGGGGTGGGGGATGACAGGGTTGGGTGAGGGATGACAGGGGAGGGGTGTGAGATGACGGGAGGGTGGGGGATGACTGGAGAGGGGTGGGAGATGACATGGGAGGGTGGGAGGATGACTGTGGAGTGGTGGGAAATGACAGGGTTGGGTGAGGGATGACTGGGGAGGGGTGAGGGATGACAGGGGAGGGGTGTGAGGATGACTGGGGAGGGTGGGAGGTGACTGGGGAGGGGTGAGGAATGACTGGGGAGGGGTGTGCAATAACTGGGGAGGGTTGGGAGATGACTGGGGAGGGGTGGGGGATGACAGGGGAGGGTGAGGGATGACAGGGGAGGGTGGGGGATGACGGGGAGGGGTGGGGGATGACTGGGGAGTGGTGGGAAATGACGGGGGGTGGGAGATGACTGGGGAGGGTGGGAGGTGACTGGGGAGGGTGGGAGGTGACTGGGGAGGGTGAGGGATGACAGGGGAGGGTGAGGGATGACAGGGGAGGGTGAGGGATGACAGGGGAGGGGTGAGAAATGACTGGGGACGGGTGGGGGATGACAGGGGAGGGTGAGAAATGACTGGGGAGGGTGGGGGATGACAGGGGAGGGTGAGAGATGACTGGGGAGTGGTGGCAAATGACAGCGGAGGGGTGGGAGGATGACAGGGGAGGGGTGAGGAATGACAGGGGAGGGGTGAGGAATGACAGGGGAGGGTGGGAGGATGACTGGGGAGTGGTGGGAAATGGAGGGTGGGAGATGACTGGGGAGGGGTGGGAGGATGACAGGGGAGGGGTGGGGAATGACTGGGGAGGGGTGTGCAATAACTGGGGAGGGTTGGGAGATGACTGGGGAGGGGTGGGGATGACAGGGGAGGGTGAGGGATGACAGGGGAGGGGTGTGGGATGACAGGGGAGGGTGGGGGATGACTGGTGGTGGGGATGACTGGGGAGGGAGGTACATGAATGGGGAGGTGTGGGAGATGACTGGGGAGGGGTGGGGGATGACTGGGGAGGGTGAGGGATGACAGGGGAGGGTGGGGGATGACTGGTGAGGGTGGGGATGACTGGGGAGGGAGGTAGATGACTGGGGAGGGTGGGAGTTTGACTGGGGAGGGGTGGGGGATGACAGGAGAGGGTGATGGATGACAGGGGAGGTTGGAGGATAGGGGAAGGGTGTGGGATGAAAAGGGAGGGTGGGGGATGACGGGATGGGTGGGGATGACTGGGGATGGGTGGGGGATGACTGGGGAGGGGTGGGGAATGATAATGGAGGGGTGGGGATGAGTGGGGAGGGTGGGGGATGACTGGGGAGGCTTGGAGATGACAGGGGAGGGTGAGGGATGACAGGAGAGGGTGGGGGATGACAGGGGAGGTTGGGAGATGACTGGGGAGGGGTGGGGGATGACAGGGGAGGGGTGTGAGATGACGGGAGGGTGGGGGATGACTGGGGAGGGTGGGAGGATGACAGGGGAGGGGTGAGAGGATGACTGGGGAGGGGTGGGAGATGACTGGGGAGTGGTGGGAAATGGAGGGTGGGAGATGACTGGAGAGGGGTGGGAGATGACATGGGAGGGTGGGAGGATGACTGTGGAGTGGTGGGAAATGACAGGGGAGGGGTGAGAGATGACTGGGAAGTGGTGGCAAATGACGGGGGAGGGGTGGGAGATGACTGGGGAGGGGTGGGGGATGACAGGGGAGGGGTGAGGGATGACAGGGGAGGGTGGGAGGATGACTGGGGAGGGTGGGAGGTGACTGGGGAGGGGTGTGCAATAACTGGGGAGGGTTGGGAGATGACTGGGGAGGGGTGGGGGATGACAGGGGAGGGTGAGGGATGACAGGGGAGGGTGGGGGATGACGGGGAGGGGTGTGGGATGACAGGGGAGGGTGGGGGATGACTGGTGAGGGTGGGGATGACTGGGGAGGGAGGTAGATGAATGGGGAGGTGTGGGAGGTGACAGGGGAGGGTGGGGGATGACTGGAGAGGGGTGGGAGATGACAGGGGAGGGGTTAGAGATGACTGAGAAGTGGTGGCAAATGACAGGGGAGGGGTGGGGGATGACAGGGGAGGGGTGAGGGATGACAGGGGAGGGTGGGAGGATGACTGGGGAGGGTGGGAGGTGACTGGGGAGGGGTGGGGAATGACTGGGGAGGGGTGTGCAATAACTGGGGAGGGTTGGGAGATGACTGGGGAGGGGTGGGGATGACAGGGGAGGGGTGGGGGAAGACAGGGGAGGGTGAGGGATGACAGGGGAGGGTGAGGGATGACAGGGGAGGGTGGGGGATGACTGGTGAGGGTGGGGATGACTGGGGAGGGAGGTAGATGAATGGGGAGGTGTGGGAGGTGACTGGGGACGGGTGGGGGATGACAGGGGAGGGTGAGGGATGACAGGGGAGGGTGAGGGATGACAGGGGAGGGTGGGGGATGACAGGGGAGGGTGAGGGATGACAGGGGAGGCTGGGAGATGACGGAGGGTGGGAGATGACTGGGGAGGGTGGGAGGTGACTGGGGAGGGGTGGGAGATGACTGGGGAGTGGTGGGAAATGACGGGGGGTGGGTGACGGGAGGGTGGGAGGTGACTGGGGAGGGGTGGGGGATGACTGGGGAGGGTTGGAGATGACAGGGGAGGGTTGGAGATGACAGGGGAGGGTGAGGGATGACAGGAGAGGGTGGGGGACGACAGGGGTGGTTGGGAGATGACTGGGGAGGGGTGGGGGATGACAGGGGAGGGGTGTGAGATGACGGGAGGGTGGGGGATGACTGGAGAGGGGTGGGAGATGACAGGGGAGGGGTTAGAGATGACTGGGAAGTGGTGGCAAATGACAGGGGAGGGGTGGGAGATGACTGGGGAGGGGTGGGGGATGACAGGGGAGGGGTGAGGGATGACAGGGGAGGGTGGGAGGATGACTGGGGAGGGTTGGGAGATGACTGGGGAGGGGTGGGGGATGACAGGGGAGGGTGAGGGATGACAGGGGAGGGTGGGGGATGACGGGGAGGGGTGTGGGATGACAGGGGAGGGTGGGGGATGACTGGTGAGGGTGGGGATGACTGGGGAGGGAGGTAGATGAATGGGGAGGTGTGGGAGGTGACAGGGGAGGGGTGGGGGATGATAATGGAGGGGTGGGGATGACTGGGGAGGGTGGGGGATGACTGGGGAGGGTTGGAGATGACAGGGGAGGGTGAGGGATGACAGGAGAGGGTGGGGGACGACAGGGGTGGTTGGGAGATGACTGGGGAGGGGTGGGGGATGACAGGGGAGGGGTGTGAGATGACGGGAGGGTGGGGGATGACTGGAGAGGGGTGGGAGATGACAGGGGAGGGGTTAGAGATGACTGGGAAGTGGTGGCAAATGACAGGGGAGGGGTGGGAGATGACTGGGGAGGGGTGGGGGATGACAGGGGAGGGGTGAGGGATGACAGGGGAGGGGTATGCAATAACTGGGGAGGGTTGGGAGATGACTGGGGAGGGGTGGGGGATGACAGGGGAGGGTGAGGGATGACAGGGGAGGGTGGGGGATGACGGGGAGGGGTGTGGGATGACAGGGGAGGGTGGGGGATGACTGGTGAGGGTGGGGATGACTGGGGAGGGAGGTAGATGAATGGGGAGGTGTGGGAGGTGACAGGGGAGGGGTGGGGGATGACTGGGGAGTGGTGGGAAATGACTGGGGGTGGGAGATGACTGGGGAGGGTGGGAGGTGACTGGGGACGGGTGGGGGATGACAGGGGAGGGTGAGGGATGACAGGGGAGGGTGAGGGATGACAGGGGAGGGTGGGGGATGACAGGGGAGGGTGAGGGATGACAGGGGAGGGGTGGGAGATGACAGGGGAGGGAGGGAGATGAATGGGGAGGGTTGGGAGGTGACTGGGGAGGGGTGGGGGATGACTGGTGAGGAGTGGGAGATGACTGGGGAGGGGTGGGGGATGACAGGGGAGGGGTGAGAGATGACTGGGGAGGGGTGTGAGGTGACTGGGGAGGGGTGGGGGATGACTGCGGAGGGGTGTGCAATAACTGGGGAGGGGTGGGAGATGACTGGGGAGGGGTGGGAGATGAATGGGGAGGGGTGGGAGATGACTGGAGAGGGGTGAGGGATGACTGGGGAGGGGTGGGGGATGACCGGAGTGTAGGAGATGACTGGGGAGGGACGGGAGGTGACTGGGGAGGGGCGGTAGTTGACAGGGGAGGGGTGAGAAATGACTGGGGAGGGGTGGGAGATGACAGGGGTTGGGAGATGACTGGGGAGGGGTGGGAGGATGACTGGGGAGGGGTGGAAGGATGACTGTGGAGTGGTGGGAAATGACAGGGGAGGGGTGAGAGATGACTGGGGAGTGGTGGCAAATGACAGGGGAGGGGTGAGAGATGACTGGGGAGGGGTGGGAGGATGACAGGGGAGGGGTGGGGGATGACAGGGGAGGGGTGGGAGATAACTGGGAAGGGTGGGAGGATGACAGGGGAGGGGTGGGGGATGACAGGGGAGGGTGGGAGGATGACTGGGGAGTGGTGGGAAATGACGGAGGGTGGGAGATGACTGGGGAGGGAGGTAGATGAATGGGGAGGGGTGGGAGATGACTGGGGAGGGGTAAGAGATGACTGGGGAGGGTGGTGGATGTCAGGGGAGGGGTGGGAGATGAATGAGGAGGGGTGAGAAATGACTGGGGAGGGGTGGGAGATGAATGGGGAGGGGTGGGAGATGACTGGAGTGGGGTGGGGGATGACAGGGGAGGTTGGGAGATGATTGGGGAGGGGTGGGGGATGACATGGGAGGGGTGTGAGATGACGGGAGAGTGGGGAATGACTGGGGAGGGGTGGGAGGTGACAGGGGAGGGGTGGGGGATGACCGGGGAGGGGTAGGAGATGACTGGGGAGGGGTGGGAGATGACTGGAAGGTGGGGAATGACTGGGGAGGGTTGGGAGGTGACTGGGGTGGGTGGGGATGACTGGGGAGGGGTGGGAGATGACAGGGGAGGGAGGGAGATGAATGGGGAGGGTTGGGAGGTGACTGGGGAGGGGTGGGGGATGACTGGTGAGGAGTGGGAGATGACTGGGGAGGGGTGGGGGATGACAGGGGAGGGGTGAGAGATGACTGGGGAGGGGTGTGAGGTGACTGGGGAGGGTGGGAGATGACTGGGGAGGGTAGGGGATGACTGGGGAGGGTGGGAGATGACTGGGGAGGGTGGGATGTGACTGGGGACGGGTGGGAGATTACAGGGAAGGGTTGGGGATGAATGGGGAGTGGTGGGGGATGACTGGGGAGGGGTGGGAGATTACTGGAGAGGGGTGAGGGATGACTGGGGAGGGGTGGGGGATGACCGGAGTGTAGGAGATGACTGGGGAGGGACGGGAGGTGACTGGGGAGGGGCGGTAGTTGACAGGGGAGGGGTGGGAGATGACTGGAGAGGGGTGAGGGATGACTGGGGTGGGGTGGGGGATGACTGGGGAGGGGTTTGAAATGACAGGGGAGGGTGGGGATGACTGGAGAGCGGTGGGAGATGACTGGAGGTGGTGGATAACTGGGGGGCGTTGGGAAATGACAGGGGATGGTGGGGGATGACAGGAGTGGTGGGAGATGACTGGGGAGGGTGGGGGATAACAGGGGAGGGGTGGTAGTTGAATGGGGAGGGGTGGGAAATGACAGGGGAGGGGTGGAAAATTACAGGGGAGAGGTGGGAAATGACAGGGGTGGCTGGGATGTGACTGGGGACGGGTGGGAGATTACAGGGAAGTGTTGGGGATGAATGGGGAGGGGTGGGAGATGACAGGAGGGTTGGGAGATGACTGGGGATGGTGGAGGATGTCAGGGGAGGGGTGGGAGATGATTGAGGAGGGGTGAGAAATGACTGGGGAGGGGTGGGAGATGAATGGCGAGGGCTGGGAGATGAGAGGAGGGGTGGGAGATGAATGGGGAGGGGTGGGAGATGACTGGAGAGGGGTGAGGGATGACTGGGGAGGGGTGGGGCATGACCGGAGTGTAGGAGATGACTGGGGAGGGACGGTAGTTGACTGGGGAGTGGTGAGAAATGACTGGGGAGGGGTGGGAGATGACTGGGGAGGGTGGGAAATGACAGGGGTTGGGAGATGACTGGGGAGGGTGGGAAATGACAGGGGTTGGGAGATGACAGGGGAGGGTGGGAGGATGACTGGGGAGTGTTGGGGGGATGCCTGGAGAGGGGTGGGAAATGACAGGGGGAGTGGTGAGAGATGACTGGGGAGGGTGGGAAATGACAGGGGAGGGGTTGGGAGATGACAGGGGAGGGTGGGAGGATGACTGGGGAGTGGTGGGAAATGACGGGTTTGGGAGATGACAGGGGAGGGGTGGGAGGATGACTGGGGAGGGGTGGGGAGGACTGGGGAGGGGTGGGAGATGACTGGGGAGGTGTGTGAGGATGACTGGGGAGGGGTGGGAAATGACGGGGGGTTGGGAGATGACAGGGGAGGGGTGAGAGATGACTGGGGAGGGGTGTGAGGTGACTTGGGAGGGTGGGAGATGACTGGGGAGGGTAGGGGATGACTGGGGAGGGTGGGAGATGACTGGGGAGGGTGGGATGTGACTGGGGACGGGTGGGAGATTACAGGGAAGGGTTGGGGATGAATGGGGAGTGGTGGGGGATGACTGGGGAGGGGTGGGAGATGAATGGCGAGGGGTGGGAGATTACTGGAGAGGGGTGAGGGATGACTGGGGAGGGGTGGGGGATGACCGGAGTGTAGGAGATGACTGGGGAGGGACGGGAGGTGACTGGGGAGGGGCGGTAGTTGACAGGGGAGGGGTGAGAAATGACTGGGGAGGGGTGGGAGATGAATGGCGAGGGGTGGGAGATGAGAGGAGGGGTGGGAGATGAATGGGGAGGGGTGGGAGATGACTGGAGAGGGGTGAGGGATGACTGGGGAGGGGTGGGGGATGAATGAGGAGGGGTGAGAAATGACTGGGGAGGGGTGGGAGATGACTGGGGAGGGGTTTGAAATGACAGGGGAGGGTGGGGATGACTGGAGAGCGGTGGGAGATGACTGGAGGTGGTGGATAACTGGGGGGGGTTGGGAAATGACAGGGGATGGTGGGGGATGACGGGAGTGGTGGGAGATGACTGGGGAGGGTGGGGGATAACTGGGGAGGGGTGGTAGTTGAATGGGGAGGGGTGGGAAATGACAGGGGAGGGGTGGAAAATTACAGGGGAGAGGTGGGAAATGACAGGGGTGGCTGGGATGTGACTGGGGACGGGTGGGAGATTACAGGGAAGTGTTGGGGATGAATGGGGAGGGGTGGGAGATGACAGGAGGGTTGGGAGATGACTGGGGATGGTGGAGGATGTCAGGGGAGGGGTGGGAGATGATTGAGGAGGGGTGAGAAATGACTGGGGAGGGGTGGGAGATGAATGGCGAGGGGTGGGAGATGAGAGGAGGGGTGGGAGATGACTGGAGAGGGGTGAGGGATGACTGGGGAGGGGTGGGGCATGACCGGAGTGTAGGAGATGACTGGGGAGGGACGGTAGTTGACTGGGGAGTGGTGAGAAATGACTGGGGAGGGGTGGGAGATGACTGGGGAGGGTGGGAAATGACAGGGGTTGGGAGATGACAGGGGAGGGTGGGAGGATGACTGGGGAGTGTTGGGGGGATGCCTGGAGAGGGGTGGGAAATGACAGGGGAGTGGTGAGAGATGACTGGGGAGGGTGGGAAATGACAGGGGAGGGGTTGGGAGATGACAGGGGAGGGTGGGAGGATGACTGGGGAGTGGTGGGAAATGACGGGTTTGGGAGATGACAGGGGAGGGGTGGGAGGATGACTGGGGAGGGGTGGGGAGGACTGGGGAGGGGTGGGAGATGACTGGGGAGGTGTGTGAGGATGACTGGGGAGGGGTGGGAAATGACGGGGGGTTGGGAGATGACAGGGGAGGGGTGGGTGATGACTGGGGAGGGGTAGGAGATGACAGGGGGTTGGGAGATGACAGGGGAGGGTTGGAGATGACAGGGGAGGGGTGGGTGATGACTGGGGAGTGGTGGGAAATGACAGGGGAGGGGTGAGAGATGACTGGGGAGGGGTGGGAGATGACAGGGGGTTGGGAGATGACAGGGGATGGTGGGAGATGACTCGGGAGGGAGGAAGATGACTGGGGAGTGGTGGGAGATGACAGGGGAGGGGTGGGATATGACAGGGGAGGGGTGAGAGATGACTGGGGAGGGGTGGGAGATGACAGGGGGTTGGGAGATGACAGGGGAGGGTTGGAGATGACAGGGGAGGGGTGGGAGATGACAGGGGATGGTGGGAGATGACAGGGGGTGTGGGTGATGACAGGGGATGGTGGGAGATGACTCGGGACGGGTGGGAGATGACAGGGGAGGGGTGGGAGATGACTGGGGAGAAAAGGAGTGGTGAGAAAGGATTCCGTCGTGTTTGGTGGACTGGGGGGTTGGTGGGTGGGAGATGGCAGACAGGTCGTATCAGAAAGGGAAGGTGGGCTGTGGTGGTGTTGGTAGACTGTGGTGGGTGAATGATATTTGGAGGCAGAGAAAGAGAGTGAGAAGATAATAAACAAAGACGGGGCAATGTGGGGAAATGGGAGTGGACTTCTATTCCTTTCCCAAGCATACCTCTTTGATTACTGGTGGGGGGAGGGTGACCCATCAAGGATCAGTAGCAGCACCCTAACTAGCTCTGAGACCCAGCAGGGAAGGGTAAAGCCAGGCAGAGTATAATAGTAGGAGACTTGATAACTAGGGGAATAGACAAGATATTCCATGGCCACAAAAGAGAAGCCAAGATGGTGTGTTCCCTCTCAGGTGCCAGGGTCCAGGATGTCTCAGAGTGGCTACAGAAGGTTCTCTGAGTGAGGGTGAGCAGTCAGAGGTCGTGGTGCACATTGGCACCAATGACATGGAAAGGGGGAAGAGGTCCCATGCAGTGAGGGAAGAGGCTGAAGAGCAGGACCTCTGAGGTTCTAATCTGTGGCTCACTCCCAGTACCATGTGCCAGTCAGGGCAGGAATAGGATGATGGTACAGATGAACGAATGACTGAGGAAGTGGTGCAGGGGGCAAGGTTTCAGATTCTTGGATCTCTTCTGGGAAGGTGTGACCTGTACAAAAAGGACAGGTTGTACCTGAAGCCAAGGGGGATCAATAACCTTGAGGGCTGGTTTGCTACTGCAATTAATGAAGGCTTTAAACTAAGTTGGCAGGCGGTTTGGAACCAGAGTAACAGGGCTGAGGATGGGGCAGTTGGTAAACAAGCAGAAGCTTGTAGTGTGTAGTGAGACTGTCAGGAAGGACAGGCAGATGCTGGGGCAAAATTGCTGTCAGTGGGATGACTTGAAGAGAAACATGGGGGGCAAAGTCGAAAAGGGTGATGAATACAGGACTGAAGGAGTTATATTTGAATGCACACTGCATATGGAATAAGGTAGATGATCTTGTAGCTCTGTTAGAGATTGTCAGGTATGATGTTGTGGGCATCACTGAGTCACAGTTGAAAGAAGATCATAGTTAGGAGCTTAACATCCAAGGATACACCTTGTATTGAAAAGACAGGCAGGTAGGCAGAGGGGGTGGGGTGAAATCAGATCCTGAGAAAGAGGTGACATAGGATCAGAAGATGTAGAATTCTTGTGGGCAGATTTAAGAAGTTGCTCATGTAAAAGGACCCTGATGGGAGATATACATAGGCCTCGAACGGTAGCAGGACAGGTTACAAGTTACAATGGGAGATGGAAAATACATGGCAAAAGAACAATATTACGTTAGTTACGGGGGATTTCAATATGCAGGTAGACTGGGAAAATCAGATTGGTGCTGGATCCTCAGAGGGAGAATTTGTAGAACGCTTACAAGATGGCTTTTTATAGCAGCTTGTGGTTGAACACACTAAGGGAAAAGGCAATTCTGGATTGGGTGTTGTGTAATGAACTAGATTTGATTAGGGAGCTTAAGGTAAAGGAACCCTTGAGAGGCAGTGATTGTAGTATGATAGAATTCACCCTGAAGTCTGACAGGGAGACGATAAAGTCAGATGTATCGGTATGACAGTGGAATAAAGGGACATGAGAGAGAAGCCGGCTGAAGTTGATTGGAAGGGGAACGCTAGCAGGGTTGACAACAGAATGGCGATGGCTGGAGTTTCTGGGGACAATTCAGAAGGTGCAGGATAGCTACATCCCAAAGAAGCAGTAGTATTCTGAGGCCACTGTGGCTGACAAGGGCAGTCAAAGACACCATGTAAGCAAAAGAAAGGGTGTATAATATAACAAGAATTAATGAGAAATTAGAGGATTGGGAAGCTTTTAAAAACTAACTGAAGGCAATTGAACAAAAAACAAAAGGAGATAGAGAGTAAATATGAAGGTAAGCTAGCCAATAATATAAAAGAGGATACCAAAAGTTTTTTCAGATATTTAAAGAATAAAAGAGAATCAAGAGTGGATATCGGGCGGCTGGAAAATGACGCTGGAGAGGTAGTAATGGAGGAAAAAGAAACGTCGAATGAACTTAATTAGTATTTTGTGTCTGTCTTCACTGTGGGAGACAATAGCAGTATGCCGGAAATTCAGGGGGCAGAAGTGAATGTAGTTGCTATTACTAAGGAGAAGGTTCTTGGAAAGCTGAAAGTTTGAGGTAGGTAAGTCACCTGAACCAGCTGGACTGCATCTCAGATCTGAACAAGGAAGCTGAAGAGATTGTGGAGGCATTAATAATGATCATCCTGGAATGGTTCTGGAAGGCTGGAACATTGCAAATGTCACCCTACCTTTTAAGAAGGGAGGGAGGCAGAAGAAAGGGAGTTACAGGCCAGTTAGCCTGACCAGTAGCTATGAAGATATTGGAGTCCATTGTTAAAGATGAGGTTTCTGGCTAATTTAAGGCACATGCTAAAATAGGTCAAAGTCAACATGTTTTCCTTAAGGGGAAATCTTGTCTAACAAATCTGTTGGAATTCTTTGAGGAAACAATAGGCAGGATGGCAACGGAGACAAAGGGGAGTCAGTGGATGTTGTGTACTTGGATTTTCAGAAGGCCTTTGACAAGGTGCCACACATGAGGCTGCCTAGCAAAGTAAAAGCCCCTGGTGTTACGGGAAAGAGACCAGCTTGGATAGGAGGCAGGAGGCAAAGAACAGGAATAAAGGCAGCCTTTTCTGATTGGCTGTTGGCGACTAGTGGTGCTCTGCAGGGCTCTGTGTCACGACTGTTCCTTTTAATTTAGTATGTCAACAATCTGGATGATTTAATTGATGGTCTTGTGGCCAAGTTTGCAGACATTATGAAGATAGGTGAAGAGGCAAGTAATGTTGAGCTAGCAGGGTGTCTGCAATATGAGATAGCAGATGGAACACAGTGTCGGAAGTGTATGGTCATGGTCTTTGGTAGAAGGACTGAAGTTGTAGACTACTTTCTAAATGGGGAGAAAATTCAAAAATCAGAAGTGCAAAGGGACTTGGGGAGCCTTGGGCAGGATTCCCTAAAGATGAACTTGCAGATTGAGTCAGAAGGCAAATATAATGCTGGCATTTATTTTGAGAGGACTGGAATATAAGAACAAGGATGTGATGGAGAGGCTTTATCAGGCATTGGTCAGACCACATCTGGAACATTGTGAGCAGTTTAGGGCCCCTTATCTAAGAAAAGATGTGCTGGCATTGGAGAGAGTCCCCAGGATGTTCACACAACTGATTCCAGGAGTAAGAGGGTTAATGTATGGGTAGCATTTGATGCCTCTGGCCTGTACTCTCTGGAGTTCAGAAGAACAAGAGGGAATTTCATTGAAATCCATCATTGAAAGAGTGGATGTGGAATGGATGTTTCCTATAGTGGTTGAGTCTAGGACCGGAGGGCACAGCAACGTCCATTTAGAACAGAGATGAGGAGGAATTTCTTCAGACTGAGGGTGGTGAATCTGTGGGAGCTGTGGAAGGCAAAGTCACTGAGTATATTTAATGGGGAGTTTGATAGGTTCTTGGTTAGTCAAGGCAACACAGGTTTTGGGGAGATGGCAGGAAAATGGGGTTGAGACATGCTGGAATAGCGGAGTGGCCTGATTCTGCTCCTGTGTCTCATGGTTTTATGGTCTTGTGAAGAGACGAGGCAGCAGCTCCAGTGCCACCAAGCGCTGACTGCTGATAAATGTTGCGTAGGAGATTAGAAAACATTTCTGCTATCATTCTTCAAAGTGCCTTAGATTCTTCACAGCCACCTGAAAGGGTATAGCCAAACAATGTAACGGCTCCACTAATCCAACTTAACCGTATCTCAGTGGGTATCGTGTCCAATGAGATGCAAAATACAACAACACTTACTTTGTGAGCCTGTCCAGGTTATTAACTGGATCTGCTGGTGCGGCCCCCTCTACGTTCAACACTGTTTAATGTCATTTCCTGTACAGGAGAACAAAATCATTGTTACTCCAGATCTGAAACAGCATACAAAAACCCAATAAGACAATAATAAAATTTGATAAATATACTCACTTAAGATAGCTTATAAGCAATAAAAAAGCTCGATTGATTGTACATCCATAAAGTGACACTGTACACAGGAGTGTCTGTACATAAGGTGACTCTGACAGGAAATGGAGCCTGGGTCAGTGACACCAAACGTAGCTTAATTGAGCACCTTCACTCCGTCCGCCACAACAGACGGGACCACCTGGTGGCCACCCATTTTAACCCAGCTTCCCACCCCCATTCTGACATGCCGGTCCATGGCCTCGTCTCCTGCCACAATAAAGACAAATTCAGGTTGGAGGAGCAGCAAATCATATTCCATCTGGGCAGAACATAGAACATAGAACAATACAGCACAGTACAGGCCCTTCGGCCCACAATGTTGTGCTGACCCTCAAACCCTGCCTCCCATATAACCCTCCACCTTAAATTCCTCCATATACCTGTCTAGTAGTCTCTTAAACTTCACTAGTGTATTTAAGACTCCAACTCATGGCATGAATATCAATTTCTCTAACTTCTGGTAATCTCTCTCCCCTCTGCTTCTCCCTTTTAAAATTCCTCATTGTGCCTTCTATCTCACCTCTTCCCTTCTCCACACCTGCCCATCACCTCCCTCTGGTGCCCCTCCTCCTTCCCTTTCTCCCATAGCCTCTCGTATCAGATTCCTTCTTCTTTCAGCCCTTTGTCTCTTCTGCCTTCCGCCCCTCAGCTTCGTACACCTTCCCCCACCCCCGCTTCCCCCTTTACCCCCTCACCTGGTCTCTCCTACCACTCTCCACCCACCCTCTCATTCTGGGAGATGAAGAGGAAGATGCTGGGGAGAACCAGACGTAGCGGTGGGAGACCGGTCTGTTCGAGACAGATTGCGAGTGACGTTCGGAAGGTGGTGTAGCCGTTCACGCAGACCGAGGGCCCAGCTCGTGAAAGTTCAAGATGAACTCCAGCTTGTGCACATTTGACTCTTTGATTAGAATGAGCCCTTTTCTTTTGTTATTCTTTACTAACCCTTTAATTAATTCCTCTGATTGTATGCGGTGTACCGTCTGTCATTCCGTGGCACCAATTTGTAACAGGGTAGCAAATGACGCAGCACCCACACAAACCGGGGTTTGGGGTGGCAGAGCCGTCTCAGTCTCACGAGTTTGGCGGGCGGAGCCTGAGGCTGCCTTCCCCAGACTTACACAGCCAAGGAAACCGGGGGCTTTCATGGGGAAATCTGCAGATGCTGGAAATTCAAGCAACACACACAAAATGCTGGTGGAATGCAGCAGGCCAGGCAGCGTCTATAGGGAGAAGCACCATCGACGTTTCGGGCCAAGACCCTTCGTCAGGACTAAAGGACCGAAAGGAAAGATAGTAAGAGATTTGAAAGTAGTGGGGGGCAGGGGGAAATGTGAAATGATAGGAGAAGACTGGAGGGGTGGGGTGAAGCTGAGAGCTGGAAAGGTGATTGGCAAATCTTTCCTTTCAGTTAGTCCTGACGAAGGGTCTCAGCCCGAAACCTCGACGGTGCTTCTCCCTATAGATGCTGCCTGGCCTGCTGTGTTCCACCAGCGTTTTGTATGGTTTCACAAGTTGAAAAGTTTTTCAGAGGTAGCCTCCACCTGTAAATCTCTCTGCCCTCCTGTGGTATCTATCTTCTGATGGTCAGTTGTGTTGCTAGTGGCAATCTCCTCGTTCCATTGCTTCCCCCCCCCCATTTCCCTCTACCCCACTGCGTGTTCACTCTCACAAATGCCCATAGAAAAGACTCAATGGGCCGAATGGCCTAATTCTGCTGCTGAGTCTTACAGCCTGTCATTTTACCCTGCCACCGGACTAGGGGGGCACCTACTCGCATTTGAGATGCAGGAGTAAACCAGATACTCTGGAGGGAGAGCGCAGGAGTCGATGGGAGAACGTGCGAACTCTCGGGTGGCAAATGAGGTCAGGATCGCTGGAGCTGCGAGGGGACGCGGCCCTTCTACACGCACTCCTGTGCTCTCCTCAGAGGGATGGTTTGCTAGCTGCTCCAAGTCAGGAAGGGTCTGGGCAAATCCAGTCCCCATTCTCATTCTGACATGTTGCTCCCTGATGACGCCACTCCCCGGATGCAGGAGCAGCAGTTTGATTTCTGTCCAGGTCCATTTCTCCTTTCGGAGTTCCCCCCCCCCTTCCCTCTTCTTCTACTCCCCAGTTAGGCCTCTTGCCTCTTCTCCTCACCTGCCTATCACTTCCCTCTGGTGCCCCTCCTCTTTCCCTTTCTCCCATGGTCTACTCTCCTCTACTATCAGATCCCTTCCTCTCCAGCCTTTTACCTTTCCCATCTGGCTTCACTATCCATTTCTGTCCCGTCCTCCTCCCCCTCTCCCTACCTTCTCATTCTGACATCCTGCCCCTTCACCTCCAGCCCTGAGGAAGGGTCTCAGCCCGAAATGTCGACTGTTTATTCATTCCGCATGGATGCTGCCTGACTCGCTGAGTTCCTCCAGCATTTTGTGTGTGTGACATTAAGGTGTTTGGAGGAGTGTACGCGGGTGGGAGGGGAAGGGACTGTCAGATTTGTTCTATGTGGAGCATGTTGGGCGTATGGAGCGCACTGACGGGGGAGGTGGTAGAGGAGGTTACATGAGGGACATTTAAAAGACAGGAACTTGGATGAAAGAAAAAAATGGAGTTACGTCAGAGGAAAGGGTCAGATTGATCTTGGAGTGGGCTAAAGGGTCAACACAACATTGTGAACTGAAGTTGTCTGTATAGCGTTAAAAATCAGTGTCTGAAAGGGAAGTGGAAAGAGGTAGGACAACAATATCTGCATTAGCGGATTGGTAATTTCCCTGCTCCCCTTCTCTCTTTTTCCATCCATTCTGGATCTGCTCTTAACCTCCTCTCCTCACCTGCCCATCACCTCCTTTTGATGCCCCTCTGCCTTCCCCTTCTCCCATGGTCCACTCTCCTCTCCTATCAGATTCCTTCTTCATCAGCTCCTTACCTCTTCCACCAATCACCTCCTAGCTTCTTACTTCACTCCCCTTCTCCCCCTCACCTGGCTTCACCTATCACTTGCCAGCTTGTACTTCCCCTCCCCGCTTCTCTTTATCCAGGCCTCTTCTCCCTTCCTTTCCAGGCCTGCCAAAGGGTCTCGGCCCGAAACATCAACTGTTTATTCCCTTCCATTGATGCTGCCTGACCTGCTGAGCTCCTCCGGCATTTTGTGTGTGACTTCCAGCATCTTCTTGTGTTTCTGCTAGCCAATACAGTTGTGGTTTTCTGTTGGGAATGAATAGATATTTGAGGAAGGAACTACTCATGGGGAATACTTGGGGTCTTTGCGGACCTGGGTGACTCCTTCCAGCTCGTCCATAAAAGAGTCTAATTTCTTCTTTCCTTGTGCCTCTTCTTCCCTTTTCTGGGTGGTTGGGGTCCTGTCGGAATCTGTGACCTCCAGCTGCAGCTTGGCCTACTGTTTTCTTCATGGGCGGTGGGTCCTCGCTCACAGAGCACACTGAGCGGTCCGGTACCTCCTGGAAGACATGCACCTCCAGGGTGCTGCCCCGTGGACAAGCCGATTCCGTGCCGATGTGGCCGGCTGAGGTGTGGCAGGAGATTGAAATGTCAAGGCAGGTGGTGTACGCAGATGTTGGAGTCTCCCCCTCTCTCCTGTGTTGGTTTTTCAAGTCAGGAGGCTCGGACAAGTGAATGTAACATCAAAACATCACCGCTGTTGCAGGAGCGATATCTCTCCCGTTAATGAGAAAGGGAGCCTGTCTGAGTTGTCAAAGTGTTGGGATGAACAGTAGATTCTGAAGGACTCCAGATCATAGTCTCTGGGGGCTTTGCCATATTGCTTGCATAGTGGGGGGAGAGGGTTGATTTTGCTGGAGCAAGTGGAGGGAGGGGGAGGTTTTTTGCCTCTACTGGTGCATGGGAGGAGGGAGGGGCAGCTTTGAGTTTTAACGTTTATGCTGTCATCCATCCTTTGGGGATTTTCTTTTGCGGATGTCTGCAGAGAGAAAGAATTTCAGGTTGTATACTGATATTAAATTAAACCATTGAACTTGACAGTCAGGTTGCCTATCTGTAGGGAAATGTTTCGGGTTAAGGATGTTCATCTGGGGCAAACGGTGATCATGAACCTCAGGAGTGGGAAAGTTGAGGGAGCACAGACCAGTCCTCATTGAGGGGTCAGCAGAGGAAAGGGTGAGCAGTTTCAAGTACCTGGGTGTCTTACTTCAGTAGTTGGTAAGTTGATGGAGAAGACCTTGAGAGGTGGGGTTTATGAACATTTGGAGAGGCATAATATGATTAGGAATAGTCAGCATGGCTTTGTCAAGGGCAGGTCTTGCCTTATGAGCCTGATTGAATTTTTTGAGGATGTGACTAAACACATGGATGAAGGAAGAGCAGTAGGTGTAGTGTATATGAATTTCAGCAAGGCATTTGATAAGGTAACCCATGCTAGGCTTATTGAGAAAGTAAGGAGGCATGGGATCCAAGGGGACATTGCTTTGTGGATCCAGAACTGGCTTGCCCACAGAAGGCAAAGAGTGGTTGTGGATGGGTCATATTCTGCATGGAGGTCGGTGACCAGTGGTGTGCCTCAGGGATCTGTTCTGGGACCCCTACTCTTCGTGATTTTTATAAATGATCTGGATGAGGAAGTGGAGGGATGGGTTAGTAAGTCTGATGATGACACAAAGGTTGGAGGTGTTGTGAATAGTGTGGAGGGCTGTCAGAGGTTACAACGGGACATGGATAGGATGCAAAACTGGACTGAGAAGTGGTAGATGGAGTTCAACCCAGATAAGTGTGAAGTGGTTCATTTTGATAGGTCAAATTTGATGGCAGAATATAGTATTAATGGTAAGACTCTTGGCAGTGTGGAACATCAAAGGGATCTTGGGGTCTGAATCGATAGGACACTCAAAGATAGGGACTGAGTTCAAGGGCAGAGCAGTAATGTTGCAGCTTTATAGGACCCTGGTCAGACCCCACTTGGAGTACTGTGCTCAGTTCTGGTCGCCTCACTATAGGAAGGATGTGGAAACTATAGAAAGGGTGCAGAGAAGATTTACAAGGATGTTGCCTGGATTGGGGAGCATGCCTTATGAGAATGGGTTGAGTGAACTTGGCCTTTTCTCCTTGGAGTGACAGAGGATGAGAGGTGACCTGATAGATGTGTATAAGATGATGAGAGGCATTGATCATGTGGATAGTCAGAGGCTTTTTCCCAGGGCTGAAATGGTTGCCACAAGAGGACACAGGTTTAAGGTGCTTGGAAGTAGGTACAGAGGAGATGACAGGAGTAAGTTTTTTACACAGAGAGTGGTGAGTGCGTGGAATGGGCTGCTGGCGATGGTGGTGGAGGTGGATATGATAGGGTCTTTTAAGAGGCTGCTGGATAAGTACATGGAGCTTAGAAAAATAGAGGGCTATGGGAACCCTAGGTAATTTCTAAAGTAAGTACATGTTCAGCACAGCATTGTTGGCCAAAGGGCCTGTATTGTGCTTTAGGTTTTCTATGTGTCTGTTTTTCTAAGATGAGAGCGATGTTCTAATTTCATATCAGGGTCAATGCCAGTTGATCCATTTAGTTTTCGGATTGTGATTTTGTTTTGTGCAGTATTTGAATTTTAAGGCCATTACAATGAATGATTCAGAGTCTGTCCAACATGTTGGATTTGGGGTTGTATTAAGGCCAGGTTGGATAAAGCAGTTATTGATTTTGTAGTCATCTCTGCAGAAGTGTTTCATGCAATTCTGGATTATTTTATTAATTTATATTCTCCATTTGCTGTGGTGTAACTGTTTAGTGTTACATGTAGGGAGTAGGAATAGTAGATATAAATATACAATGGAGGGGGCATCTTGAGTCATTGCACTAGATGAGAAGAATTTGGGCATCCTGGTAGACTTGTCACTATCAACATCTTGACAATGCACAGAAGTGATTACGGAGGCTAATAGAATGTTGGGATATATATTGTGCTCTGTGGAGTTCGTGTCTAGAGGCATTCTCAAGTTGTATAATGCGCTTGTGAGCCCCCATCTTGAGTACTGTGTACAATTTTGGTGTCCATATTGTGTAAGGGATGTGAAGGCACTGGAGAGATTCTGAGAAAGGTGACTGGACTTGTTCCAGGCCTGCAGGGTATGAGCTATGAAGAAAGATTGAAAGAATTAAGCCTAATTAAGCCTTTTAGCCTAAGTAGAGGTAGAATGAGAGGAGACATGACAGAGATGTTCAGATTCATTAAGAGTAATAAGTAAGGTGGAGGCCAGGTGCTATTTAAATTAATCCATCAAGGACACTGGGCCATAGGTGGAGACTGGTTAAAGGGGGATTTCAGACTAACATCAGGAAGCATTTCTTTACACAGTGAGCTGTGGACACATGGAACAAACTACTTCATTGTGTAGTTGAGAGTAGTACCATAGAGATTTTCAAATCTAAATTCAATGATTATTTCAACACACCATGTGAATAGGAATTTAAACTCAGCCAGCTCCATCATGGGCTTTAACCTCCCCAGCATCGAGGACACCTTCAAAAGGCAATGTGTTAGAAAGGAGGCATCCATTGTTAAGGACCCCTGTCCCTCTTCTCACATCCCTCTACCCAGGACATGCCCTCTTCTCATTGCTACCATCAAGCAGGGGGTACAGGAGTATGGAGACGCACTCAATGTTTCAGGAACAGCTTCTTCCCCTCCACCATCAGATTTCTGAATGGACAATGAACTCAGGAACACTGTCTCAGTATTTCCCCCTCTCTCTTTGCGCTACACATTTAATTTAATTTTTTTTTATATAGATTTCTTTAGATTTCTTACTATAATTTATAGTGTTTATTATTTGCTGTTGCTGCAAAACAACACATTTCACAACATATGCCAGTGATATTAGACCTGATTTGCGGACTCATAGAGCACGAAAGCACAGAAACAGGCCCTTTGGCCCATCTAGTGCTTGCCAAGCTGTTATTCAGCCAAGTCCCATCGACCTGGGCCATAGCCCCCATGCCCTTCCATCCATTTACAGTACTGCGCAAAAGTCTTAGGCACCCAATCTATATACAGTGTATGCGCCTAAGACTTTTACACAGCACTGTATGTGTCAACGTGGAGCTGCGAGAGTGGAAGTTTGGTGGGAGAAAAGGATGTTGGGAATGATGGAGGTAGAGCACCACGAGGAGGATGCGGGACAGGGGGCAGAGGAGGAGTGCCAGGGACAGGGATGGAGGGTGACACAGGCGCAGACACCAGGCAAGGTCATTTGATTCCAAACAATTGGTTTATTGATCGTTACAGAATGCCTCTCAGGTGCTTCCCCCGCCCTCCCCTCTCCATTCCCCTTTCCCCAACCATGATTCCCCCCCCCGCCCCTTTCCCACTCTCAAAGACTTCTGCACAGTACTGTACCTATCCAAGCAACACACACAACTGTACCTTATCCAGGCTTCTGGTGTTAAAATCAAACCCGCAGCCATCAATTCCACCGGCAGCATCACACTGACACCACCCTCTAAGTCAAGGGTTCCCAACTTCCACAGACCCCTCAGCTAATGGTAGGGGTCCATGGCAAAGTAAAGGTTGCGAACCCCTGCTGTAAGTGAAGAAGACACCCATAATGTTCCCCTTTCACCTTTAACCCATGACCTTCTTGTCTCACCCAACCTCTGCGGATAAAGCCTGCTAACATTTAAACTGTCTATACCCCTCATAATTTTATATAACTCTGCAAATCTCCCTCATTCTCCTACCCTCCACAGAATAAAGTACTAACTTATTCTATCTCCTCGATAACGCAGGTCCTCCAGCCTTGACAATATCCATGTAAATTCTTCCGCAGTCTTTCAAGCTCATTGACCAGAACTTCACACAATACATCAAACTAGGCCTCACCAATGTCTTGTATAACTTTAACAAAACATCCCAACTCCTGCACTCAGTACATTGATTAATGAAGGGCTAATGTGAAGAAAGCTTTCTTCACAGCCCCATCTACCTGTGATGTGACTTTCAAGGAATTACAGATCTGTGTTGACTGGACTTTATTACTTACAACCTTCAAATGCATGAGGAGTAAAACACTTTACGTTACATGTCTGTCTGAATGTGCAATTTATAACAGTTTTTAACAAATGGCATGTACAACAGGACAGTTAATATACTTTAGAGATACACTTGTGTAAGCATGAATTAATCAGTCTGATGGCCTGGTGGAAGAAGCTGTCCCGGAGCCTGTTGGTCCTGGATTTTATGCTGTGGTACCACTTCCCGGATGGAAGCAGCTGGAACAGTTTGTGGTTGGGGTGACTCGGGTCCCCAATGATCCTTCGGGCAATATAGGCAACTGCCACTGTAAATGTCCTGAATACTGGGAAGTTCACACGGCTGTATTCCCAGATACCTTAATTCTGCTGCACACCGAAGCACCCTACAGCCCAGTGTGAAAGACAAACCCTGGCGGCTCCCCCCAGAGTACAACTTCTGTGCTTCATTGAGACTCTGATCGTACCCCTGATGCACCCTCTGGGCTTCACTGAGTCTCAATTGTTAATATGGTCGAACCGTTGATCTGCCCTCTGGGCTTCACAGAGTCTTTAATGTTAATACAATCGAACCCCAGATCGGCCCTCTAGTCTACAGTGAGTCTCTGTTTTTAATATAGTCGAACCCCTGATCTACCCTCTGGGCTTCACTGAGCCTCTATTGTTAATACGGTCGAACCCCTGATCCGCCCTCTGGGTTTCAAGGAGTCTCTACTGTTAATATGGTCGAACACCTGATACACCCTCTGAGCTTCAGTCTCTATTGTTAATACGGTGGAACCCCTGATCTACCTTCTGGGCTTCACTGAGTCTCTGTTGTTAATAGGGTCGAACCCCTGATCCGCCCTCTGGGCTTCACTGAGTCTCTATTGTTAATACGTTCGATCCCCTGATCCACCCTCTGGGCTTCTCTGAGTCTCTGTTGTTAATACGGTCGAACCCCTGATCCACCCTTTGGACTTCACGGAGTATCTATTGTTAATACGGTCGAACCACTGACCGCCCTCTAGTCTTCAGTGAGTCTCTATTGCTAATACGGTCAAACCCATGATCCTACATCTGGTCTTCACTGAGTCTCTATTGTTAATACGGTCAAACCCCTGATGCACAATATGGGCTTCACTGACACTCTATTGTTAATAAGGTCGAACCCCTGATCCGCCCTCAGGGATTCACTGAGTCTCTATTGTTAATACGGTCGAACCCCTGATACGCCCTCAGGGATTCACTGAGCTTCTATTGTTAATACGGTCGAACCACTGACTGCCCTCTAGTCTTCAGTGAGTCTCTATTGTTAATGCGGTCGAACCCCTGATTCACCCTCTGGGCTTCACTCAGTCTCGGTTGTTAATAGGTTTGAAACCGATCAACCCTCTAGTCTTCACTGAGTCTCTATTGTTAATACGGTTGAACCCCTGATCCACCCTCTGGCTTTCACTGAGTCTCTATTGTTAATACGGTCAAACCCCTGATCCGCCCTCTGGGCTTCAGTGAGTCTCTATTGTTAATACGGTTGAACCCCTGATCCACCCTGTGGCTTTCACTGAGTCTCTATTGTTAATACGGTCAAACCCCTGATCTGCCCTCTGGGCTTCACTGAGACTCTATTGTTAATACGGTCAAACCCCTGATCTGCCCTCTGGGCTTCAGTGAGTCTCTATTGTTAATACGCTCGAACCCCTGATCCACCCTCTGGGCTTCATTGAGTCACAATTGTTAATACGCTCGAACCCCTGATCAACCCCCTGGGCTTCACTGAGTCTCTGTTGTTAATACGGTCGAACCCCTGATCCACCCTCTGGGCTTCACTGAGTCTCTATTGTTAATACATTCGATCCCCTGATCCACCCTCTGGGCTTCTCTGAGTCTCTTTTGTTAATACGGTCGAACCACTGACCGCCCTCTAGTCTTCAGTGAGTCTCTATTGTTAGTACGGTCGAACCCATGATGCACAATATGGGCTTCACTGACACTCTATTGTTAATACGGTTGAACCCCTGATCCACCCTCTGGTCTTCACTGAGTCTCTATTGTTAATACGGTTGAACCCCTGATCCACCCTCTGGTCTTCACAGAGTCTCTATTGTTAATACGGTCAAACCCCTGATCTGCCCTCTGGGCTTCACTGAGACTCTATTGTTAATACGGTCAAACCCCTGATCTGCCCTCTGGGCTTCAGTGAGTCTCTATTGTTAATACGCTCGAACCCCTGATCCACCCTCTGGGCTTCATTGAGTCACAATTGTTAATACGCTCGAACCCCTGATCCACCCTCTGGGCTTCTCTGAGTCTCTGTTGTTAATACTGTCGAAACCTTGATCCGCCCTCTGGGCTTCACAGAGTCTTTAATGTTAATACAATCGAACCCCAGATCGGCCCTCTAGTCTACAGTGAGTCTCTGTTTTTAATATAGTCGAACCCCTGATCTACCCTCTGGGCTTCACTGAGCCTCTATTGTTAATACGGTCGAACCCCTGATCCGCCCTCTGGGTTTCAAGGAGTCTCTACTGTTAATATGGTCGAACACCTGATACACCCTCTGAGCTTCAGTCTCTATTGTTAATACGGTGGAACCCCTGATCTACCTTCTGGGCTTCACTGAGTCTCTGTTGTTAATAGGGTCGAACCCCTGATCCGCCCTCTGGGCTTCACTGAGTCTCTATTGTTAATACGTTCGATCCCCTGATCCACCCTCTGGGCTTCTCTGAGTCTCTGTTGTTAATACGGTCGAACCCCTGATCCACCCTTTGGACTTCACGGAGTATCTATTGTTAATACGGTCGAACCACTGACCGCCCTCTAGTCTTCAGTGAGTCTCTATTGCTAATACGGTCAAACCCATGATCCTACATCTGGTCTTCACTGAGTCTCTATTGTTAATACGGTCGAACCCCTGATGCACAATATGGGCTTCACTGACACTCTATTGTTAATAAGGTCGAACCCCTGATCCGCCCTCAGGGATTCACTGAGTCTCTATTGTTAATACGGTCGAACCCCTGATCCGCCCTCAGGGATTCACTGAGCTTCTATTGTTAATACGGTCGAACCACTGACTGCCCTCTAGTCTTCAGTGAGTCTCTATTGTTAATGCGGTCGAACCCCTGATTCACCCTCTGGGCTTCACTCAGTCTCGGTTGTTAATAGGTTTGAAACCGATCAACCCTCTAGTCTTCACTGAGTCTCTATTGTTAATACGGTTGAACCCCTGATCCACCCTCTGGCTTTCACTGAGTCTCTATTGTTAATACGGTCAAACCCCTGATCCGCCCTCTGGGCTTCAGTGAGTCTCTATTGTTAATACGGTTGAACCCCTGATCCACCCTGTGGCTTTCACTGAGTCTCTATTGTTAATACGGTCAAACCCCTGATCTGCCCTCTGGGCTTCACTGAGACTCTATTGTTAATACGGTCAAACCCCTGATCTGCCCTCTGGGCTTCAGTGAGTCTCTATTGTTAATACGGTTGAACCCCTGATCCACCCTCTGGCTTTCACTGAGTCTCTATTGTTAATACGGTCAAACCCCTGATCTGCCCTCTGGGCTTCAGTGAGTCTCTATTGTTAATACGCTCGAACCCCTGATCAACCCCCTGGGCTTCACTGAGTCTCTGTTGTTAATACGGTCGAACCCCTGATCCGCCCTCTGGGCTTCACTGAGTCTCTATTGTTAATACGTTCGATCCCCTGATCCACCCTCTGGGCTTCTCTGAGTCTCTATTGTTAATACGGTCGAACCACTGACCGCCCTCTAGTCTTCAGTGAGTCTCTATTGTTAGTACGGTTGAACCCCTGATCCACCCTCTGGTCTTCACTGAGTCTCTATTGTTAATACGGTTGAACCCCTGATCCACCCTCTGGTCTTCACAGAGTCTCTATTGTTAATACGGTCAAACCCCTGATCTGCCCTCTGGGCTTCACTGAGACTCTATTGTTAATACGGTCAAACCCCTGATCTGCCCTCTGGGCTTCAGTGAGTCTCTGTTGTTAATACGGTCGAACCCCTGACCCACCCTCTGGGCTTCTCTGAGTCTCTGTTGTTAATACGGTCGAACCCGTGATCCGCCCTCTGGGCTTCACTGAGTCTCTATTGTTAATACGTTCGATCCCCTGATCCACCCTCTGGGCTTCTCTGAGTCTCTATTGTTAATACGGTCGAACCACTGATCCTACATCTGGTCTTCACTGAGTCTCTATTGTTAATACGGTCGAACCCCTGATGCACCCTCTGGGCTTCACAGTGTCTCTATTGTTAATACGGTCGAACCCATGATGCACAATATGGGCTTCACTGACACTCTATTGTTAATACGGTTGAACCCCTGATCCACCCTCTGGTCTTCACTGAGTCTCTATTGTTAATACGGTCGAACCCATGATGCACAATATGGGCTTCACTGACACTATTGTTAATACGGTTGAACCCCTGATCCACCCTCTGGTCTTCACTGAGTCTCTATTGTTAATATGATCGAACCCCTGATCCGCCCTCTGGGCTTCACTGAGTCTCTATTGTTAATACGGTCAAACCCCTGATCTGCCCTCTGGGCTTCACTGAGACTCTATTGTTAATACGGTCAAACCCCTGATCTGCCCTCTGGGCTTCAGTGAGTCTCTGTTGTTAATACGGTCGAACCCCTGACCCACCCTCTGGGCTTCTCTGAGTCTCTGTTGTTAATACGGTCGAACCCGTGATCCGCCCTCTGGGCTTCACTGAGTCTCTATTGTTAATACGTTCGATCCCCTGATCCACCCTCTGGGCTTCTCTGAGTCTCTATTGTTAATACGGTCGAACCACTGATCCTACATCTGGTCTTCACTGAGTCTCTATTGTTAATACGGTCGAACCCCTGATGCACCCTCTGGGCTTCACAGTGTCTCTATTGTTAATACGGTCGAACCCATGATGCACAATATGGGCTTCACTGACACTCTATTGTTAATACGGTTGAACCCCTGATCCACCCTCTGGTCTTCACTGAGTCTCTATTGTTAATATGATCGAACCCCTGATCCGCCCTCTGGGCTTCACTGAGTCTCTATTGTTAATACGGTTGAACCCCTGATCCACCCTCTGGTCTTCACTGAGTCTCTATTGTTAATACGGTCGAACCCATGATGCACAATATGGGCTTCACTGACACTATTGTTAATACGGTTGAACCCCTGATCCACCCTCTGGTCTTCACTGAGTCTCTATTGTTAATATGATCGAACCCCTGATCCGCCCTCTGGGCTTCACTGAGTCTCTATTGTTAATACGGTCGAACCCCTGATGCACCCTCTGGGCTTCACAGTGTCTCTATTGTTAATACGGTCGAACCCATGATGCACAATATGGGCTTCACTGACACTCTATTGTTAATACGGTTGAACCCCTGATCCACCCTCTGGTCTTCACTGAGTCTCTATTGTTAATACGGTCGAACCCATGATGCACAATATGGGCTTCACTGACACTATTGTTAATACGGTTGAACCCCTGATCCACCCTCTGGTCTTCACTGAGTCTCTATTGTTAATATGATCGAACCCCTGATCCGCCCTCTGGGCTTCACTGAGTCTCTATTGTTAATACGTTCGATCCCCTGATCCACCCTTTGGACTTCACGGAGTATCTATTGTTAATACGGTCGAACCACTGACCGCCCTCTAGTCTTCACTGAGTCTCTATTGTTACTAAGGTCGAACCCCTGATCCACCCTCAGGGATTCACTGAGCCTCTATTGTTAATACGGTCGAACCACTGACTGCCCTCTAGTCTTCAGTGAGTCTCTATTGTTAATACGGTCGAACCCATGATGCACAATATGGGCTTCACTGACACTATTGTTAATACGGTTGAACCCCTGATTCACCCTCTGGGCTTCACTCAGTCTCGGTTGTTAATAGGTTTGAAACCGATCAACCCTCTGGGCTTCACGGAGTCTCTATTGTTAATACGGTCAAACCCCTGATATGCCCTCTGGACTTCAGCGAGTCTCTATTGTTACTAAGGTTGAACCCCTGATCCGCCCTTAGGGATTCAGTGAGTCTGTATTGTTAATACGGTCGAAACCCTGATCCACACTTGGGGCCTCAATGAGTCCCGATTGTTGATACAGGTCGATCCCCTGATCCACCCTCTGGGTTTAACTGAGTCTCTATTGTTAATACAGACGACAATCTAACAGCCCTCTAGTCTTCAGTGAGTCTCTAATGTTAATACGACCGAACCCCTGATGCACCATCTGGGCTTCACTAACACTCTATTATTAATACGGTCGAACCCCTGATTCTCCCTCGGGGCTTCACTGAGACTCTGCTGATAATACGTTCGAACCCCTTATCCACACTCTGCGCTTCACTCAGTCTCTGTTGTTAATAGGGTCGAACCCGATCCACCCACTGGGCTTCACGGAGTATCTATTGTTAATAAGGATGAACCCCTGATCCACCGTCTGGGTTTCACTGAGTCTCTATTGTTAATACGGTCGAACCCCTGATCCACCCACTGCGCTTCACTGAGACTCTATTGCAAATTGGGTCGATGCCCTGATCCACCCTCTGGGCTTCAGTGTGTCACTATTGTTAATAAGGTCGAACCCCTGATCCGCCCTCTGGGCTTCACTGAGTCTCTATTGTTAATATGGTCGAATCCCTGATCCACCCTCTGGGATTCCAGAGTCACTATTGTCAATACCCTCGTATCCCTGATCTGCCCTGTGGGCTTTAGCATGTCTCTATTTTTAATGCGGTCGAACCACTGTTCAACCCTCTGGTCTTCAGTGAGTCTCTATTATTACTACGGTCGAAACACTAATCCACCCTCTTGGCATCACTGAGTCTCTATTGTTAATAAGGTCGAACCCATGATCCGCCCTCTGGGCATCACTGAGTCTTTATTGTTAATAAGTTCAAAACCCTAATCGACCCTTTGGGTTTCACTGAGTCTCTACCTTTAATAGGGTCGAACCCCCGATTCGCCCGCTGGGCTTCACTGAGACTCTATTGCTAATTCGGTCGAGGCCCTGATCCGCCCGCTGGGTCTCACTGTGTCCCTATATTTAATACAATCGAAGCCCTAACCCACCTCTGAGCATTACGGAGACTCTATTGTTAATAAGGTCGAACCCCTCATCGACCCGCTGGGTTTCACTGAGTCTCTACTGCTAATTGGGTCGAATCGCTGATCCAACCTCTTGGCATCACTGAGTCTCTATTGTTAATAAGTTCGAACCTCTAATCGACCCCCTGGGTTTCACTGAGTCTCTATTGTTAATACGGTCGAACCTCTGATCTACACTCTGGGCTTCACAGAGTCACTGTTGTTCATAGAGTCGAATCCCTGATCCGCCCTCTGGGACTCAGTGAGTCTCTATTGTGAATAACCTCGAATCCCTGATCTGCCCTGTCGGCTTCACTGAGTCTGTATTGTTAATACGGTCGAAACCCTGATCCACACTTGGGGCCTCAATGAGTCCCGATTGTTGATACGGGTCGATCCCCTGATCCACCCTCTGGGTTTAACTGAGTCTCTATTGTTAATACAGACGACAATCTAACAGCCCTCCAGTCTTCAGTGAGTCTCTATTGTTAATACGACCGAACCCCTGATGCACCATCTGGGCTTCACTAACACTCTATTATTAATACGGTCGAACCCCTGATTCTCCCTCGGGGCTTCACTGAGACTCTGCTGTTAATACGTTCGAACCCCTTATCCACACTCTGCGCTTCTCTGTTGTTAATAGGGTCGAACCCGATCCACCCACTGGGCTTCACGGAGTATTTATTGTTAATAAGGATGAACCCCTGATCCACCGTCTGGGTTTCACTGAGTCTCTATTATTAATACAGACGGACCCCTGATCGGCCCTCTGGGCTTCACGGTGTCTCTACTGTTAATACGTCCGAACCCCTGATGCACCCTCTGGGCCTCAGTGAGTCTCTATTGTTAATATGGTCGAACTCCTGATCCGCCCTCTGGGCTTCACTGAGACTCTATTGCTAATTCGGTCGATGCCCTGATGCACCCTCTGGATGTCACTGTGTCCCTATATTTAATACAATCGAAGCCCTGACCCGCCTTCTGAGCTTTACGGAGACTCTATTGTTAATACGGTCGAACCATTGATTCACCATCTGGGCTTCACTGATTGTCTATTGTTAATACGGACAAACCCCTGATCCACTCTAGGGGATTCAGTGAGTCTCAATTTTAAATACGGTCGAACCCATAGATCCACCCACTGGGCTTCAGTGCGGCTCTATTGTTAATACCGTAGAACCACTGATGCACCCCCTGGGCTTCACTGCGTCTCTATTGTTAATACTTTCAAACACCTGATCCACCCTCAGGGCTTCGCTGAGTCTCTATAGTTAATACCGTCGAACCCCTGATCCTCCCTCTGGGCTTCACTGAGTGTTTATTGTTAATACGGACGAATCCCTGATCCACCCTCTGGGCTTCACTGAGACTCTATTGTTAATAAGTTCAAACCCCTGATCGACCCTCTGGGTTTCACTGAGTCTCTATTGTTAATAGGGTCGAACCCCTGATTCGCCCTCTGGGCTTCACTGAGACTTTATTGTTAATATGGTCGATGCCCTGATCCACACTCAGCGCTTCACTAAGTCTCTATCGTTCATTCGGTCGAACCCCTGATGCACCCTCTGGGCTTCACTGAGTCTCTATTGTTAATACAGGCGAAGCCCTGATCTGCTCTCTGGGCTTCACAGACTCTCTATTGTTAATAAGGTTGAACCCCTGATCCACCCTCTGGGCTTCACTGAGTCCCTATTGTTAATACAGGCGAAGCCCTGATCTCCTCTCTGGGCTTCACAGACTCTCTATTGTTAATAAGGTTGAACCCCTGATCCACCCTCTGGGCTTCACTGAGTCCCTATTGTTAATACGGTCGAACCCCTGATCCACCCTCTGGGCTTCACTGAGTCTCTATTGTTAAGATGGTCGAACCCCTGATCCGCCCTCTGGGCTTCACTGAGACTCTATTGTTAATACGGGCGAACCCCTGATCCACCCTTTGGGCTTCACTGTGTCTCTATTGTTAAGACGGTCGAACCCCTGATCCGCCCTCTGCGCTTCACTGAGACTCTATTGCAAATTGGGTCGATGCCCTGATCCACCCTCTGGGCTTCAGTGAGTCTGTATTATTAATATGATCGAACTCCTGATCCGCCCTCTGGGCTTCACTGAGACTCTATTGTTAAGACGGTCGAACCCCTGATCCGCCCTCTGGGCTTCACTGAGACTCTATTGTTAATACGGGCGAACCCCTGATCCGCCCTCTGGGCTTCACTGAGACTCTATTGTTAATATGGGCGAACCCCTGATCCGCCCTCTGGGTTTCACTGTGTCACTATTGTTAAAACAGTCGAATCCCTGATCCGCCCTCTGGGACTCACTGAGTCTGCATTGTTAATACGGTCGAACCCCTGATCCGCCCTCTGGGCTTCACTGAGACTCTATTGCTAATTCGGTCGATGCCCTGATCCACCCTCTGGGTGTCACTGTGTCCCTATATTTAATACAATCCAAGCCCTGACCCGCCCTCTAAGTTTTATGGAGACTCTAATGTTAATAAGGTTGAACCCCTGATCCGCCCTCTGGGCTTCACTGAGACTCTATTGTTAATACGGGCGAACCCCTGATCCACCCTTTGGGCTTCACTGTGTCTCTATTGTTAAGACGGTCGAACCCCTGATCCGCCCTCTGCGCTTCACTGAGACTCTATTGCAAATTGGGTCGATGCCCTGATCCGCCCTCTGGGCTTCACTGAGACTCTATTGTTAATACGGGCGAACCCCTGATCCACCCTCTGGGCTTCACTGAGCCTCTATTGTTAATACGGTCGAACCCCTGAAACACTGGGCTTCACTGGGTCATTATTGTTAATCCTTTCGAATCGCTGATCCAGATTCTGGACTTCACTGAGTCTCTATTGTTAATAAGTTCAAACCCCTGATCCACCCTCTGGGACTCACTGAGTCTCTATTGTTATTACGGTCGAACCCCTGATCCAGCCTCTGGGCTTCAGTGAGTCTCTATTATTAATATGATCGAACTCCTGATCCACCCTCTGGGCTTCACTGAGCCTCTATTGTTAATACGGTCGAACCCCTGAAACACTGGGCTTCACTGGGTCATTATTGTTAATCCTTTCGAACCGCTGATCCAGATTCTGGACTTCACTGAGTCTCTATTGTTATTACCCTCGAATACCTGATCCGCCCTGTGGGCTTCACTGAGACTCTATTGCTAATTCGGTCGAAGCCCTGATCCACCCTCTGGGTGTCACTGTGTCCCTATATTTAATACAATCGAAGCCCTGACCCGCCCTCTAAGTTTTATGGAGACTCTAATGTTAATAAGGTTGAACCCCTGATCCGCCCTCTGGGCTTCACTGAGACTCTATTGTTAATACGGGCGAACCCCTGATCCACCCGTTGGGCTTCACTGTGTCACTATTGTTAATACGGTCGAATCCCTGATCCGCCCTCTGGGACTCACTGAGACTCTATTGTTAAGACGGTCGAACCCCTGATACTTCCTCTGGGCTTCATTGTGTCTCTATTGTTAATAAGTTCGAACCCCTGATCCACCCTCTAGGCATCAATGAGTCTCTATTCTTCATACGGTCGAACCCCTGATCCACCCTCAAGGCTTCACTACGTCTCTATTGTTATTACGGTCGAACCCCTGATCCAGCCTCTGGGCTTCAGTGAGTCTCTATTATTAATATGATCGAACTCCTGATCCACCCTCTGGGCTTCACTGAGCCTCTATTGTTAATACGGTCGAACCCCTGAAACACTGGGCTTCACTGGGTCATTATTGTTAATCCTTTCGAACCGCTGATCCAGATTCTGGACTTCACTGAGTCTCTATTGTTATTACCCTCGAATACCTGATCCGCCCTGTGGGCTTCACTGAGACTCTATTGCTAATTCGGTCGATGCCCTGATCCACCCTCTGGGTGTCACTGTGTCCCTATATTTAATACAATCCAAGCCCTGACCCGCCCTCTAAGTTTTATGGAGACTCTAATGTTAATAAGGTTGAACCCCTGATCCGCCCTCTGGGCTTCACTGAGACTCTATTGTTAATACGGGCGAACCCCTGATCCACCCGTTGGGCTTCACTGTGTCACTATTGTTAATACGGTCGAATCCCTGATCCGCCCTCTGGGACTCACTGAGACTCTATTGTTAAGACGGTCGAACCCCTGATACTTCCTCTGGGCTTCATTGTGTCTCTATTGTTAATAAGTTCGAACCCCTGATCCACCCTCTAGGCATCAATGAGTCTCTATTGTTATTACGGTCGAACCCCTGATCCACCCTCAAGGCTTCACTACGTCTCTATTGTTATTACGGTCGAACCCCTGATCCAGCCTCTGGGCTTCAGTGAGTCTCTATTATTAATATGATCGAACTCCTGATCCACCCTCTGGGCTTCACTGAGCCTCTATTGTTAATACGGTCGAACCCCTGAAACACTGGGCTTCACTGGGTCATTATTGTTAATCCTTTCGAACCGCTGATCCAGATTCTGGGCTTCACTCTATTGTTA
This sequence comes from Hypanus sabinus, assembly GCF_030144855.1. Classification (NCBI taxonomy): domain Eukaryota; kingdom Metazoa; phylum Chordata; class Chondrichthyes; order Myliobatiformes; family Dasyatidae; genus Hypanus; species Hypanus sabinus. Next base: position 85,172,851 of record NC_082714.1, read on the forward strand.
TTACCCTCGAAAACCTGATACGCCCTGTGGACTTTAGCGCGTCTGTATTTTTAATACTTTCGAACCCCTGATTCACCCTCTGGGCTTCACTGAGTCTTTATTGTTAATATGGTCGATGCCCTGATCCTCACTCAGAGCTTCACTGAGTCTCTATCGTTCATTCGGTCGAACCCCTGATACATCCTCTGGGCTTCACTGAGTCTCTATTGTTAATACGATCGAATTCCTGATCCACCTTCTGGGCTTCACTGAGTCTCTATTGTTAATACGGTTGAACTCCTGATCCGCCCTCTGGGCTTCACTGAGTCTTTATTGTTAGTACGGTCGAACCCCTGATCCGCCCTCTGGGCTTCACTGAGTCTCTGTTGTTAATACGGTCGAACCCCTGATCCACCCTCTGGGATTCCAGAGTCACTATTGTCAATACCCTCGTATCCCTGATCCGCCCTGTGGGCTTTAGCATGTCTCTATTTTTAATGCGGTCGAACCACTGTTCAACCCTCTGGTCTTCAGTGAGACTCTATTATTACTACGGTCGAACCACTAATCCACCCTCTTGGCATCACTGAGTCTCTATTGCTAATAAGGTCGAACCCATGATCCGCCCTCTGGGCATCACTGAGTCTTTATTGTTAATAAGTTCAAAACCCTAATCGACCCTTTGGGTTTCACTGAGTCTCTACCTTTAATAGGGTCGAACCCCCGATCCGCCCTCTGGGCTTCACTGAGACTCTATTGCTAATTCGGTCGATGCCCTGATGCACCCTCTGGATGTCACTGTGTCCATATATTTAATACAATCGAAGCCCTGACCCGCCTTCTGAGCTTTACGGAGACTCTATTGTTAATACGGTCGAACCATTGATTCACCATCTGGGCTTCACTGATTGTCTATTGTTAATACGGACAAACCCCTGATCCACTCTAGGGGATTCAGTGAGTCTCAATTTTAAATACGGTCGAACCCATAGATCCACCCACTGGGCTTCAGTGCGGCTCTATTGTTAATGCCGTAGAACCACTGATGCACCCCCTGGGCTTCACTGCGTCTCTATTGTTAATACTTTCAAACACCTGATCCACCCTCAGGGCTTCGCTGAGTCTCTATAGTTAATACCGTCGAACCCCTGATCCTCCCTCTGGGCTTCACTGAGTGTTTATTGTTAATACGGACGAATCCCTGATCCACCCTCTGGGCTTCACTGAGACTCTATTGTTAATAAGTTCAAACCCCTGATTCGCCCTCTGGGCTTCACTGAGACTTTATTGTTAATATGGTCGATGCCCTGATCCACACTCAGCGCTTCACTAAGTCTCTATCGTTCATTCGGTCGAACCCCTGATGCACCCTCTGGGCTTCACTGAGTCTCTATTGTTAATACAGGCGAAGCCCTGATCTGCTCTCTGGGCTTCACAGACTCTCTATTGTTAATAAGGTTGAACCCCTGATCCACCCTCTGGGCTTCACTGAGTCCCTATTGTTAATACGGTCGAACCCCTGATCCACCCTCTGGGCTTCACTGAGTCTCTATTGTTAAGATGGTCGAACCCCTGATCCGCCCTCTGGGCTTCACTGAGACTCTATTGTTAATACGGGCGAACCCCTGATCCACCCTTTGGGCTTCACTGTGTCTCTATTGTTAAGACGGTCGAACCCCTGATCCGCCCTCTGCGCTTCACTGAGACTCTATTGCAAATTGGGTCGATGCCCTGATCCACCCTCTGGGCTTCAGTGAGTCTGTATTATTAATATGATCGAACTCCTGATCCGCCCTCTGGGCTTCACTGAGACTCTATTGTTAAGACGGTCGAACCCCTGATCCGCCCTCTGGGTTTCACTGAGTCTCTATTGTTAATAGGGTCGAACCCCTGATTCGCCCTCTGGGCTTCACTGAGACTTTATTGTTAATATGGTCGATGCCCTGATCCACACTCAGCGCTTCACTAAGTCTCTATCGTTCATTCGGTCGAACCCCTGATGCACCCTCTGGGCTTCACTGAGTCTCTATTGTTAATACAGGCGAAGCCCTGATCTGCTCTCTGGGCTTCACAGACTCTCTATTGTTAATAAGGTTGAACCCCTGATCCACCCTCTGGGCTTCACTGAGTCCCTATTGTTAATACGGTCGAACCCCTGATCCACCCTCTGGGCTTCACTGTGTCTCTATTGTTAAGACGGTCGAACCCCTGATCCGCCCTCTGCGCTTCACTGAGACTCTATTGCAAATTGGGTCGATGCCCTGATCCACCCTCTGGGCTTCAGTGAGTCTGTATTATTAATATGATCGAACTCCTGATCCGCCCTCTGGGCTTCACTGAGACTCTATTGTTAAGACGGTCGAACCCCTGATCCGCCCTCTGGGCTTCACTGAGACTCTATTGTTAATACGGGCGAACCCCTGATCCGCCCTCTGGGCTTCACTGAGACTCTATTGTTAATATGGGCGAACCCCTGATCCGCCCTCTGGGTTTCACTGTGTCACTATTGTTAAAACGGTCGAATCCCTGATCCGCCCTCTGGGACTCACTGAGTCTGCATTGTTAATACGGTCGAACCCCTGATCCGCCCTCTGGGCTTCACTGAGACTCTATTGCTAATTCGGTCGATGCCCTGATCCACCCTCTGGGTGTCACTGTGTCCCTATATTTAATGCAATCCAAGCCCTGACCCGCCCTCTAAGTTTTATGGAGACTCTAATGTTAATAAGGTTGAACCCCTGATCCGCCCTCTGGGCTTCACTGAGACTCTATTGTTAATACGGGCGAACCCCTGATCCACCCTTTGGGCTTCACTGTGTCTCTATTGTTAAGACGGTCGAACCCCTGATCCGCCCTCTGCGCTTCACTGAGACTCTATTGCAAATTGGGTCGATGCCCTGATCCGCCCTCTGGGCTTCACTGAGACTCTATTGTTAATACGGGCGAACCCCTGATCCACCCTCTGGGCTTCACTGAGCCTCTATTGTTAATACGGTCGAACCCCTGAAACACTGGGCTTCACTGGGTCATTATTGTTAATCCTTTCGAATCGCTGATCCAGATTCTGGACTTCACTGAGTCTCTATTGTTAATAAGTTCAAACCCCTGATCCACCCTCTGGGACTCACTGAGTCTCTATTGTTATTACGGTCGAACCCCTGATCCAGCCTCTGGGCTTCAGTGAGTCTCTATTATTAATATGATCGAACTCCTGATCCACCCTCTGGGCTTCACTGAGCCTCTATTGTTAATACGGTCGAACCCCTGAAACACTGGGCTTCACTGGGTCATTATTGTTAATCCTGTCGAACCGCTGATCCAGATTCTGGACTTCACTGAGTCTCTATTGTTATTACCCTCGAATACCTGATCCGCCCTGTGGGCTTCACTGAGACTCTATTGCTAATTCGGTCGATGCCCTGATCCACCCTCTGGGTGTCACTGTGTCCCTATATTTAATACAATCCAAGCCCTGACCCGCCCTCTAAGTTTTATGGAGACTCTAATGTTAATAAGGTTGAACCCCTGATCCGCCCTCTGGGCTTCACTGAGACTCTATTGTTAATACGGGCGAACCCCTGATCCACCCTTTGGGCTTCACTGTGTCTCTATTGTTAAGACGGTCGAACCCCTGATCCGCCCTCTGCGCTTCACTGAGACTCTATTGCAAATTGGGTCGATGCCCTGATCCGCCCTCTGGGCTTCACTGAGACTCTATTGTTAATACGGGCGAACCCCTGATCCACCCTCTAGGCATCAATGAGTCTCTATTCTTCATACGGTCGAACCCCTGATCCACCCTCAAGGCTTCACTACGTCTCTATTGTTATTACGGTCGAACCCCTGATCCAGCCTCTGGGCTTCAGTGAGTCTCTATTATTAATATGATCGAACTCCTGATCCACCCTCTGGGCTTCACTGAGCCTCTATTGTTAATACGGTCGAACCCCTGAAACACTGGGCTTCACTGGGTCATTATTGTTAATCCTTTCGAACCGCTGATCCAGATTCTGGACTTCACTGAGTCTCTATTGTTATTACCCTCGAATACCTGATCCGCCCTGTGGGCTTCACTGAGACTCTATTGCTAATTCGGTCGATGCCCTGATCCACCCTCTGGGTGTCACTGTGTCCCTATATTTAATACAATCGAAGCCCTGACCCGCCCTCTAAGTTTTATGGAGACTCTAATGTTAATAAGGTTGAACCCCTGATCCACCCGTTGGGCTTCACTGTGTCACTATTGTTAATACGGTCGAACCCCTGATCCGCCCTCTGGGCTTCACTGAGTCTCTGTTGTTAATACGGTCGAACCCCTGATCCACCCTCTGGGATTCCAGAGTCACTATTGTCAATACCCTCGTATCCCTGATCCGCCCTGTGGGCTTTAGCATGTCTCTATTTTTAATGCGGTCGAACCACTGTTCAACCCTCTGGTCTTCAGTGAGACTCTATTATTACTACGGTCGAACCACTAATCCACCCTCTTGGCATCACTGAGTCTCTATTGCTAATAAGGTCGAACCCATGATCCGCCCTCTGGGCATCACTGAGTCTTTATTGTTAATAAGTTCAAAACCCTAATCGACCCTTTGGGTTTCACTGAGTCTCTACCTTTAATAGGGTCGAACCCCCGATCCGCCCTCTGGGCTTCACTGAGACTCTATTGCTAATTCGGTCGATGCCCTGATGCACCCTCTGGATGTCACTGTGTCCATATATTTAATACAATCGAAGCCCTGACCCGCCTTCTGAGCTTTACGGAGACTCTATTGTTAATACGGTCGAACCATTGATTCACCATCTGGGCTTCACTGATTGTCTATTGTTAATACGGACAAACCCCTGATCCACTCTAGGGGATTCAGTGAGTCTCAATTTTAAATACGGTCGAACCCATAGATCCACCCACTGGGCTTCAGTGCGGCTCTATTGTTAATACCGTAGAACCACTGATGCACCCCCTGGGCTTCACTGCGTCTCTATTGTTAATACTTTCAAACACCTGATCCACCCTCAGGGCTTCGCTGAGTCTCTATAGTTAATACCGTCGAACCCCTGATCCTCCCTCTGGGCTTCACTGAGTGTTTATTGTTAATACGGACGAATCCCTGATCCACCCTCTGGGCTTCACTGAGACTCTATTGTTAATAAGTTCAAACCCCTGATTCGCCCTCTGGGCTTCACTGAGACTTTATTGTTAATATGGTCGATGCCCTGATCCACACTCAGCGCTTCACTAAGTCTCTATCGTTCATTCGGTCGAACCCCTGATGCACCCTCTGGGCTTCACTGAGTCTCTATTGTTAATACAGGCGAAGCCCTGATCTGCTCTCTGGGCTTCACAGACTCTCTATTGTTAATAAGGTTGAACCCCTGATCCACCCTCTGGGCTTCACTGAGTCCCTATTGTTAATACGGTCGAACCCCTGATCCACCCTCTGGGCTTCACTGAGTCTCTATTGTTAAGATGGTCGAACCCCTGATCCGCCCTCTGGGCTTCACTGAGACTCTATTGTTAATACGGGCGAACCCCTGATCCACCCTTTGGGCTTCACTGTGTCTCTATTGTTAAGACGGTCGAACCCCTGATCCGCCCTCTGCGCTTCACTGAGACTCTATTGCAAATTGGGTCGATGCCCTGATCCACCCTCTGGGCTTCAGTGAGTCTGTATTATTAATATGATCGAACTCCTGATCCGCCCTCTGGGCTTCACTGAGACTCTATTGTTAAGACGGTCGAACCCCTGATCCGCCCTCTGGGTTTCACTGAGTCTCTATTGTTAATAGGGTCGAACCCCTGATTCGCCCTCTGGGCTTCACTGAGACTTTATTGTTAATATGGTCGATGCCCTGATCCACACTCAGCGCTTCACTAAGTCTCTATCGTTCATTCGGTCGAACCCCTGATGCACCCTCTGGGCTTCACTGAGTCTCTATTGTTAATACAGGCGAAGCCCTGATCTGCTCTCTGGGCTTCACAGACTCTCTATTGTTAATAAGGTTGAACCCCTGATCCACCCTCTGGGCTTCACTGAGTCCCTATTGTTAATACAGGCGAAGCCCTGATCTCCTCTCTGGGCTTCACAGACTCTCTATTGTTAATAAGGTTGAACCCCTGATCCACCCTCTGGGCTTCACTGAGTCCCTATTGTTAATACGGTCGAACCCCTGATCCACCCTCTGGGCTTCACTGTGTCTCTATTGTTAAGACGGTCGAACCCCTGATCCGCCCTCTGCGCTTCACTGAGACTCTATTGCAAATTGGGTCGATGCCCTGATCCACCCTCTGGGCTTCAGTGAGTCTGTATTATTAATATGATCGAACTCCTGATCCGCCCTCTGGGCTTCACTGAGACTCTATTGTTAAGACGGTCGAACCCCTGATCCGCCCTCTGGGCTTCACTGAGACTCTATTGTTAATACGTGCGAACCCCTGATCCGCCCTCTGGGCTTCACTGAGACTCTATTGTTAATATGGGCGAACCCCTGATCCGCCCTCTGGGTTTCACTGTGTCACTATTGTTAAAACGGTCGAATCCCTGATCCGCCCTCTGGGACTCACTGAGTCTGCATTGTTAATACGGTCGAACCCCTGATCCGCCCTCTGGGCTTCACTGAGACTCTATTGCTAATTCGGTCGATGCCCTGATCCACCCTCTGGGTGTCACTGTGTCCCTATATTTAATACAATCCAAGCCCTGACCCGCCCTCTGTTTTATGGAGACTCTAATGTTAATAAGGTTGAACCCCTGATCCGCCCTCTGGGCTTCACTGAGACTCTATTGTTAATACGGGCGAACCCCTGATCCACCCTTTGGGCTTCACTGTGTCTCTATTGTTAAGACGGTCGAACCCCTGATCCGCCCTCTGCGCTTCACTGAGACTCTATTGCAAATTGGGTCGATGCCCTGATCCGCCCTCTGGGCTTCACTGAGACTCTATTGTTAATACGGGCGAACCCCTGATCCACCCTCTGGGCTTCACTGAGCCTCTATTGTTAATACGGTCGAACCCCTGAAACACTGGGCTTCACTGGGTCATTATTGTTAATCCTTTCGAATCGCTGATCCAGATTCTGGACTTCACTGAGTCTCTATTGTTAATAAGTTCAAACCCCTGATCCACCCTCTGGGACTCACTGAGTCTCTATTGTTATTACGGTCGAACCCCTGATCCAGCCTCTGGGCTTCAGTGAGTCTCTATTATTAATATGATCGAACTCCTGATCCACCCTCTGGGCTTCACTGAGCCTCTATTGTTAATACGGTCGAACCCCTGAAACACTGGGCTTCACTGGGTCATTATTGTTAATCCTTTCGAACCGCTGATCCAGATTCTGGACTTCACTGAGTCTCTATTGTTATTACCCTCGAATACCTGATCCGCCCTGTGGGCTTCACTGAGACTCTATTGCTAATTCGGTCGATGCCCTGATCCACCCTCTGGGTGTCACTGTGTCCCTATATTTAATACAATCGAAGCCCTGACCCGCCCTCTAAGTTTTATGGAGACTCTAATGTTAATAAGGTTGAACCCCTGATCCGCCCTCTGGGCTTCACTGAGACTCTATTGTTAATACGGGCGAACCCCTGATCCACCCGTTGGGCTTCACTGTGTCACTATTGTTAAGACGGTCGAACCCCTGATCCGCCCTCTGCGCTTCACTGAGACTCTATTGCAAATTGGGTCGATGCCCTGATCCGCCCTCTGGGCTTCACTGAGACTCTATTGTTAATACGGGCGAAACCCTGATCCACCCTCTGGGCTTCACTGAGCCTCTATTGTTAATACGGTCGAACCCCTGAAACACTGGGCTTCACTGGGTCATTATTGTTAATCCTTTCGAATCGCTGATCCAGATTCTGGACTTCACTGAGTCTCTATTGTTAATAAGTTCAAACCCCTGATCCACCCTCTGGGACTCACTGAGTCTCTATTGTTATTACGGTCGAACCCCTGATCCAGCCTCTGGGCTTCAGTGAGTCTCTATTATTAATATGATCGAACTCCTGATCCACCCTCTGGGCTTCACTGAGCCTCTATTGTTAATACGGTCGAACCCCTGAAACACTGGGCTTCACTGGGTCATTATTGTTAATCCTTTCGAACCGCTGATCCAGATTCTGGACTTCACTGAGTCTCTATTGTTATTACCCTCGAATACCTGATCCGCCCTGTGGGCTTCACTGAGACTCTATTGCTAATTCGGTCGATGCCCTGATCCACCCTCTGGGTGTCACTGTGTCCCTATATTTAATACAATCGAAGCCCTGACCCGCCCTCTAAGTTTTATGGAGACTCTAATGTTAATAAGGTTGAACCCCTGATCCGCCCTCTGGGCTTCACTGAGACTCTATTGTTAATACGGGCGAACCCCTGATCCACCCGTTGGGCTTCACTGTGTCACTATTGTTAATACGGTCGAATCCCTGATCCGCCCTCTGGGACTCACTGAGACTCTATTGTTAAGACGGTCGAACCCCTGATACTTCCTCTGGGCTTCATTGTGTCTCTATTGTTAATAAGTTCGAACCCCTGATCCACCCTCTAGGCATCAATGAGTCTCTATTCTTCATACGGTCGAACCCCTGATCCACCCTCAAGGCTTCACTACGTCTCTATTGTTATTACGGTCGAACCCCTGATCCAGCCTCTGGGCTTCAGTGAGTCTCTATTATTAATATGATCGAACTCCTGATCCACCCTCTGGGCTTCACTGAGCCTCTATTGTTAATACGGTCGAACCCCTGAAACACTGGGCTTCACTGGGTCATTATTGTTAATCCTTTCGAACCGCTGATCCAGATTCTGGACTTCACTGAGTCTCTATTGTTATTACCCTCGAATACCTGATCCGCCCTGTGGGCTTCACTGAGACTCTATTGCTAATTCGGTCGATGCCCTGATCCACCCTCTGGGTGTCACTGTGTCCCTATATTTAATACAATCGAAGCCCTGACCCGCCCTCTAAGTTTTATGGAGACTCTAATGTTAATAAGGTTGAACCCCTGATCCGCCCTCTGGGCTTCACTGAGACTCTATTGTTAATACGGGCGAACCCCTGATCCACCCGTTGGGCTTCACTGTGTCACTATTGTTAATACGGTCGAATCCCTGATCCGCCCTCTGGGACTCACTGAGACTCTATTGTTAAGACGGTCGAACCCCTGATCCACCCTCTGGGATTCCAGAGTCACTATTGTCAATACCCTCGTATCCCTGATCCGCCCTGTGGGCTTTAGCATGTCTCTATTTTTAATGCGGTCGAACCACTGTTCAACCCTCTGGTCTTCAGTGAGACTCTATTATTACTACGGTCGAACCACTAATCCACCCTCTTGGCATCACTGAGTCTCTATTGCTAATAAGGTCGAACCCATGATCCGCCCTCTGGGCATCACTGAGTCTTTATTGTTAATAAGTTCAAAACCCTAATCGACCCTTTGGGTTTCACTGAGTCTCTACCTTTAATAGGGTCGAACCCCCGATCCGCCCTCTGGGCTTCACTGAGACTCTATTGCTAATTCGGTCGATGCCCTGATGCACCCTCTGGATGTCACTGTGTCCATATATTTAATACAATCGAAGCCCTGACCCGCCTTCTGAGCTTTACGGAGACTCTATTGTTAATACGGTCGAACCATTGATTCACCATCTGGGCTTCACTGATTGTCTATTGTTAATACGGACAAACCCCTGATCCACTCTAGGGGATTCAGTGAGTCTCAATTTTAAATACGGTCGAACCCATAGATCCACCCACTGGGCTTCAGTGCGGCTCTATTGTTAATACCGTAGAACCACTGATGCACCCCCTGGGCTTCACTGCGTCTCTATTGTTAATACTTTCAAACACCTGATCCACCCTCAGGGCTTCGCTGAGTCTCTATAGTTAATACCGTCGAACCCCTGATCCTCCCTCTGGGCTTCACTGAGTGTTTATTGTTAATACGGACGAATCCCTGATCCACCCTCTGGGCTTCACTGAGACTCTATTGTTAATAAGTTCAAACCCCTGATCGACCCTCTGGGTTTCACTGAGTCTCTATTGTTAATAGGGTCGAACCCCTGATTCGCCCTCTGGGCTTCACTGAGACTTTATTGTTAATATGGTCGATGCCCTGATCCACACTCAGCGCTTCACTAAGTCTCTATCGTTCATTCGGTCGAACCCCTGATGCACCCTCTGGGCTTCACTGAGTCTCTATTGTTAATACAGGCGAAGCCCTGATCTGCTCTCTGGGCTTCACAGACTCTCTATTGTTAATAAGGTTGAACCCCTGATCCACCCTCTGGGCTTCACTGAGTCCCTATTGTTAATACAGGCGAAGCCCTGATCTCCTCTCTGGGCTTCACAGACTCTCTATTGTTAATAAGGTTGAACCCCTGATCCACCCTCTGGGCTTCACTGAGTCCCTATTGTTAATACGGTCGAACCCCTGATCCACCCTCTGGGCTTCACTGAGTCTCTATTGTTAAGATGGTCGAACCCCTGATCCGCCCTCTGGGCTTCACTGAGACTCTATTGTTAATACGGGCGAACCCCTGATCCACCCTTTGGGCTTCACTGTGTCTCTATTGTTAAGACGGTCGAACCCCTGATCCGCCCTCTGCGCTTCACTGAGACTCTATTGCAAATTGGGTCGATGCCCTGATCCACCCTCTGGGCTTCAGTGAGTCTGTATTATTAATATGATCGAACTCCTGATCCGCCCTCTGGGCTTCACTGAGACTCTATTGTTAAGACGGTCGAACCCCTGATCCGCCCTCTGGGTTTCACTGAGTCTCTATTGTTAATAGGGTCGAACCCCTGATTCGCCCTCTGGGCTTCACTGAGACTTTATTGTTAATATGGTCGATGCCCTGATCCACACTCAGCGCTTCACTAAGTCTCTATCATTCATTCGGTCGAACCCCTGATGCACCCTCTGGGCTTCACTGAGTCTCTATTGTTAATACAGGCGAAGCCCTGATCTGCTCTCTGGGCTTCACAGACTCTCTATTGTTAATAAGGTTGAACCCCTGATCCACCCTCTGGGCTTCACTGAGTCCCTATTGTTAATACAGGCGAAGCCCTGATCTCCTCTCTGGGCTTCACAGACTCTCTATTGTTAATAAGGTTGAACCCCTGATCCACCCTCTGGGCTTCACTGAGTCCCTATTGTTAATACGGTCGAACCCCTGATCCACCCTCTGGGCTTCACTGAGTCTCTATTGTTAAGATGGTCGAACCCCTGATCCGCCCTCTGGGCTTCACTGAGACTCTATTGTTAATACGGGCGAACCCCTGATCCACCCTTTGGGCTTCACTGTGTCTCTATTGTTAAGACGGTCGAACCCCTGATCCGCCCTCTGCGCTTCACTGAGACTCTATTGCAAATTGGGTCGATGCCCTGATCCACCCTCTGGGCTTCAGTGAGTCTGTATTATTAATATGATCGAACTCCTGATCCGCCCTCTGGGCTTCACTGAGACTCTATTGTTAAGACGGTCGAACCCCTGATCCGCCCTCTGGGCTTCACTGTGTCACTATTGTTAAAACGGTCGAATCCCTGATCCGCCCTCTGGGACTCACTGAGTCTGCATTGTTAATACGGTCGAACCCCTGATCCGCCCTCTGGGCTTCACTGAGACTCTATTGCTAATTCGGTCGATGCCCTGATCCACCCTCTGGGTGTCACTGTGTCCCTATATTTAATACAATCCAAGCCCTGACCCGCCCTCTAAGTTTTATGGAGACTCTAATGTTAATAAGGTTGAACCCCTGATCCGCCCTCTGGGCTTCACTGAGACTCTATTGTTAATACGGGCGAACCCCTGATCCACCCGTTGGGCTTCACTGTGTCACTATTGTTAATACGGTCGAATCCCTGATCCGCCCTCTGGGACTCACTGAGCCTGCATTGTTGATACTGTCGAACTCCTGATACTTCCTCTGGGCTTCATTGTGTCTCTATTGTTAATAAGTTCGAACCCCTGATCCACCCTCTAGGCATCAATGAGTCTCTATTCTTCATACGGTCGAACCCCTGATCCACCCTCAAGGCTTCACTACGTCTCTATTGTTATTACGGTCGAACCCCTGATCCAGCCTCTGGGCTTCAGTGAGTCTCTATTATTAATATGATCGAACTCCTGATCCACCCTCTGGGCTTCACTGAGCCTCTATTGTTAATACAGTCGAACCCCTGAAACACTGGGCTTCACTGGGTCATTATTGTTAATCCTTTCGAACCGCTGATCCAGATTCTGGACTTCACTGAGTCTCTATTGTTATTACCCTCGAATACCTGATCCGCCCTGTGGACTTTAGCGCGTCTGTATTTTTAATACTTTCGAACCCCTGATTCACCCTCTGGGCTTCACTGAGTCTTTATTGTTAATATGGTCGATGCCCTGATCCACACTCAGCGCTTCACGGAGTCTCTATTGTTAATACAGGTGAAGCCCTGATCCACCCTCTTGGCTTCACAGACTCTCTATTGTTAATACGGTCAAACCCCTGATGCACCCTCTGGGCTTCACTGAGTCTCTATTGTTAATACAGGTGAAGCCCTGATCCACCCTCTTGGCTTCACAGACTCTCTATTGTTAATACGGTTGAACCCCTGATCCACCCTCTGGGCTTCACGGAGTCTCTATTGTTAATACGGTCGAACCCCTGATCCACCCTCTGGGCTTCACTGAGTCTCTACAGTTAATACGGACAAACCCCTGATCCACTCTAGGGGATTCAGTGAGTCTCAATTGTTAATACGGTGGAACCACTGATCCACACTGTTGGCATCACTGAGTCTCTATTGTTAATACGGTTGAACCCCTGATACACCCTCTGGGCTTCAGTGAGTCTGTATTATTAATATGATCGAACTCCTGATCCACCCTCTTGGCATCACTGAGTCTATATTGTTAATAAGGTGGAATCCCTGATCCACCGTATGTGCTTCACTGAGACTCTAATTCTAATACGGTCGATGCCCTGATGCACCCTCTGGGACTCACTGAGTCTGTATTGTTATTACCCTCGAATCCCTGATCCGCCCTGTGGGCTTCACTGAGTCTGCATTCTTAAGAAGTTCGAACACCTGATCCACACTCTGGGCTTCAATGAGCCACTATTGTCAATACCCTCGAATCTATGATCCGCCTTGTGGGCTTTAGCGCGTCTGTATTTTTAATACGGTCGAACCCCTGATTCGTCCTCTGGGCTTCACTGAGTCTTTATTGTTAAAACGGTCGATGCCCTGATCCACACTCTGGGTTTCACTGAGTCTCTATCATTCATTCGGTCGAACCCCTGATTCACCCTCTGGGCTTCACTGAGTCTCTATTGTTAATGCGGTCGAACCCCTGATCCACACTCTGGGCTTCACTGAGTCTCTATTTTTAATAAAGTCGAACACCTAATACACCCTCTGGGCATCAATGAGTCTTTGCTCTTAATACGGTTGAACCCCTGATCCACCCTCTCGGCTTCACTGAGTCTCTATTGTTATTACCCTCGAATCTCTGATCCGCCCTGTGGGCTTCACTGAGTCTGTGTTGTTAATACAGTCGAACCCCTGATACTTCCTCTGGGCTTCACTGTGTCTCTATTGTTAATAAGTTCGAACACCTGATCCACCCTCTGGGCTTCTCTGAGTCTCTTTTTTTAATACAGTCGAACCCCTGATTCACCCGCAGGGCTTCACTATTTCTCTATTGTTAATACGGTCGAACCACTGATTTGCCCTCTGGGCTTCACTCAGTCTTTATTGTTAACACGGTCGATGCCCTGATCCTCACTCAGAGCTTCACTGAGTCTCTATCGTTCATTCGGTCGAACCCCTGATACATCCTCTGGGCTTCACTGAGTCTCTATTGTTAATACGATCGAATTCCTGATCCACCTTCTGGGCTTCACTGAGTCTCTATTGCTAATACGGTTGAACTCCTGATCCGCCCTCTGGGCTTCACTGAGTCTTTATTGTTAGTACGGTCGAACCCCTGATCCGCCCTCTGGGCTTCACTGAGTCTCTGTTGTTAATACGGTCGAACCCCTGATCCACCCTCTGGGATTCCAGAGTCACTATTGTCAATACCCTCGTATCCCTGATCCGCCCTGTGGGCTTTAGCATGTCTCTATTTTTAATGCGATCGAACCACTGTTCAACCCTCTGGTCTTCAGTGAGACTCTATTATTACTACGGTCGAACCAGTAATCCACCCTCTTGGCATCACTGAGTCTCTATTGCTAATAAGGTCGAACCCATGATCCGCCCTCTGGGCATCACTGAGTCTTTATTGTTAATAAGTTCAAAACCCTAATCGACCCTTTGGGTTTCACTGAGTCTCTACCTTTAATAGGGTCGAACCCCCGATCCGCCCTCTGGGCTTCACTGAGACTCTATTGCTAATTCGGTCGATGCCCTGATGCACCCTCTGGATGTCACTGTGTCCATATATTTAATACAATCGAAGCCCTGACCCGCCTTCTGAGCTTTACGGAGACTCTATTGTTAATACGGTCGAACCATTGATTCACCATCTGGGCTTCACTGATTGTCTATTGTTAATACGGACAAACCCCTGATCCACTCTAGGGGATTCAGTGAGTCTCAATTTTAAATACGGTCGAACCCATAGATCCACCCACTGGGCTTCAGTGCGGCTCTATTGTTAATACCGTAGAACCACTGATGCACCCCCTGGGCTTCACTGCGTCTCTATTGTTAATACTTTCAAACACCTGATCCACCCTCAGGGCTTCGCTGAGTCTCTATAGTTAATACCGTCGAACCCCTGATCCTCCCTCTGGGCTTCACTGAGTGTTTATTGTTAATACGGACGAATCCCTGATCCACCCTCTGGGCTTCACTGAGACTCTATTGTTAATAAGTTCAAACCCCTGATCGACCCTCTGGGTTTCACTGAGTCTCTATTGTTAATAGGGTCGAACCCCTGATTCGCCCTCTGGGCTTCACTGAGACTTTATTGTTAATATGGTCGATGCCCTGATCCACACTCAGCGCTTCACTAAGTCTCTATCGTTCATTCGGTCGAACCCCTGATGCACCCTCTGGGCTTCACTGAGTCTCTATTGTTAATACAGGCGAAGCCCTGATCTGCTCTCTGGGCTTCACAGACTCTCTATTGTTAATAAGGTTGAACCCCTGATCCACCCTCTGGGCTTCACTGAGTCCCTATTGTTAATACAGGCGAAGCCCTGATCTCCTCTCTGGGCTTCACTGAGTCTTTATTGTTAGTACGGTCGAACCCCTGATCCGCCCTCTGGGCTTCACTGAGTCTCTGTTGTTAATACGGTCGAACCCCTGATCCACCCTCTGGGATTCCAGAGTCACTATTGTCAATACCCTCGTATCCCTGATCCGCCCTGTGGGCTTTAGCATGTCTCTATTTTTAATGCGGTCGAACCACTGTTCAACCCTCTGGTCTTCAGTGAGACTCTATTATTACTACGGTCGAACCACTAATCCACCCTCTTGGCATCACTGAGTCTCTATTGCTAATAAGGTCGAACCCATGATCCGCCCTCTGGGCATCACTGAGTCTTTATTGTTAATAAGTTCAAAACCCTAATCGACCCTTTGGGTTTCACTGAGTCTCTACCTTTAATAGGGTCGAACCCCCGATTCGCCCGCTGGGCTTCACTGAGACTCTATTGCTAATTCGGTCGAGGCCCTGATCCACCCGCTGGGTCTCACTGTGTCCCTATATTTAATACAATCGAAGCCCTAACCCAGCTCTGAGCATTACGGAGACTCTATTGTTAATAAGGTCGAACCCCTCATCGACCCGCTGGGTTTCACTGAGTCTCTACTGCTAATTGGGTCAAACCGCTGATCCAACCTCTTGGCATCACTGAGTCTCTATTGTTAATAAGTTCGAACCTCTAATCGACCCCCTGGGTTTCACTGAGTCTCTATTGTTAATACGGTCGAACCCCTGATCTACACTCTGGGCTTCACAGAGTCACTGTTGTTCATAGAGTCGAATCCCTGATCCGCCCTCTGGGACTCAGTGAGTCTCTATTGTGAATACCCTCGAATCCCTGATCTGCCCTGTCGGCTTCACTGAGTCTGTATTGTTAATACGGTCGAAACCCTGATCCACACTTGGGGCCTCAATGAGTCCCGATTGTTGATACGGGTCGATCCCCTGATCCACCCTCTGGGTTTAACTGAGTCTCTATTGTTAATACGGTCAAACCCCTGATCTGCCCTCCAGTCTTCAGTGAGTCTCTATTGTTAATACGACCGAACCCCTGATGCACCATCTGGGCTTCACTAACACTCTATTATTAATACGGTCGAACCCCTGATTCTCCCTCGGGGCTTCACCGAGACTCTGCTGTTAATACGTTCGAACCCCTTATCGACACTCTGCGCTTCACACAGTCTCTGTTGTTAATAGGGTCGAACCCGATCCACCCACTGGGCTTCACGGAGTATCTATTGTTAATAAGGATGAACCCCTGATCCACCGTCTGGGTTTCACTGAGTCTCTATTGTTAATACGGTCGAACCCCTGATCCACCCACTGCGCTTCACTGAGACTCTATTGCTAATTCGGTCGATGCCCTGATTCACCCTCTGGATGTCACTGTGTCCCTATATTTAATACAATCGAAGCCCTGACCCGCCTTCTGAGCTTTACAGAGAGTCTATTGTTAATACGGTCGAACCCCTGATCCGCCCTCTAGGCATCACTGAGTCTCTATTGTTAATATGGTCGAACACCTGATCTACCCTCTGGGCTTCACAGAGACTCTATTGTTAATACGGGCGAACCCCTGATCCACCCGTTGGGCTTCACTGTGTCACTATTGTTAATACGGTCGAATCCCTGATCCGCCCTCTGGGACTCACTGAGCCTGCATTGTTGATACTGTCGAACTCCTGATACTTCCTCTGGGCTTCACTGTGTCTCTATTGTTAATAAATTCGAACCCCTGATCCACCCTCTAGGCATCAATGAGTCTCTATTCTTCATACGGTCGAACCCCTGATCCACCCTCAAGGCTTCACTGAGTCTCTATTGTTATTACGGTCGAACCCCTGATCCACCCTCAAGGCTTCACTGAGTCTCTATTGTTATTACGGTCGAACCCCTGATCCACCCTCAAGGCTTCACTGAGTCTCTATTGTTATTACGGTCGAACCCCTGATCCAGCCTCTGGGCTTCAGTGAGTCTCTATTATTAATATGATCGAACTCCTGATCCACCCTCTGGGCTTCACTGAGCCTCTATTGTTAATACGGTCGAACCCCTGAAACACTGGGCTTCACTGGGTCATTATTGTTAATCCTTTCGAACCGCTGATCCAGATTCTGGACTTCACTGAGTCTCTATTGTTATTACCCTCGAATACCTGATCCGCCCTGTGGACTTTAGCGCGTCTGTATTTTTAATACGTTCGAACCCCTGATTCACCCTCTGGGCTTCACTGAGTCTTTATTGTTAATATGGTCGATGCCCTGATCCACACTCAGCGCTTCACTGAGTCTCTATTGTTAATATGGTCAAACCCCTGATGCACCCTCTGGGCTTCACTGAGTCTCTATTGTTAATACAGGTGAAGCCCTGATCCACCCTCTTGGCTTCACAGACTCTCTATTGTTAATACGGTCGAACCCCTGATCCACCCTCTGGGCTTCACGGAGTCTCTGTTGTTAATACGGTCGAACCCCTGATCCACCCTCTGGGCTTCACTGAGTCTCTACAGTTAATACGGACAAACCCCTGATCCACTCTAGGGGATTCAGTGAGTCTCAATTGTTAATACGGTGGAACTCCTGATCCACCCTCTTGGCATCACTGAGTCTATATTGTTAATAAGGTGGAATCCCTGATCCACCGTCTGTGCTTCACTGAGACTCTAATTCTAATACGGTCGATGCCCTGATGCACCCTCTGGATGTCACTGTGTCCCTATATTTAATACAATCGAAGCCCTGACCAGCCCTCTGAGATTTACGGAGACTCTATTGTTAATATGGTCAAACCCCTGATTCTCCCTCTAGGCATCACTGAGTCTCTATTGTGAATACGGTCGAACCCCTGATCCACCCTCTAGGCATCACTGAGTCTCTATTGTTAATGCGGGCGAACCCCTGATCCACTCTCTGAGCTTCACTGAGACTCTATTGTTAATAAGTTCGAACCCCTAATCGACCCTCTGGGTTTCACTGAATCTCTACTGTTAATTGGGTCAAACGGCTGATCCACCCTCTCGGCTTCACTGAGTCTCTATTGTTAATACGTTTGAATTCCTGATGCGCCCTCTGGGCTTCACTGTGTCTCTATTGTTAACAGGTTCAAACCCCTGATCCACACTCTGGGCTTCACAGAGACTCTATTGTTAATACGGGCGAACCCCTGATCCACCCGTTGGGCTTCACTGTGTCACTATTGTTAATACAGTCGAATCCCTGATTCGCCCTCTGGGACTCACTGAGCCTGCATTGTTGATACTGTCGAACTCCTGATACTTCCTCTGGGCTTCACTGTGTCTCTATTGTTAATAAATTCGAACCCCTGATCCACCCTCTAGGCATCAATGAGTCTCTATTCTTCATACGGTCGAACCCCTGATCCACCCTCAAGGCTTCACTACGTCTCTATTGTTAATATGGTCGAACCCCTGATGCACCCTCTGGGCTTCACTGAGTCTCTATTGTTATTACGGTCGAACCCCTGATCCAGCCTCTGGGCTTCACTGAGTCTCTATTATTAATATGATCGAACTCCTGATCCACCCTCTGGGCTTCACTGAGCCTCTATTGTTAATACGGTCGAACCCCTGAAACACTGGGCTTCACTGGGTCATTATGTTAATCCTTTCGAACCGCTGATCCAGATTCTGGACTTCACAGAGTCTTTATTGTTATTACCCTCGAATACCTGATCCGCCCTGTGGACTTTAGCGCGTCTGTATTTTTAATACGTTCGAACCCCTGATTCACCCTCTGGGCTTCACTGAGTCTTTATTGTTAATATGGTCGATGCCCTGATCCACACTCAGCGCTTCACTGAGTCTCTATCGTTCATTCGGTCGAACCCCTGATGCACCCTCTGGGCTTCACTGAGTCTCTATTGTTAATACAGGTGAAGCCCTGATCCACCCTCTTGGCTTCACAGACTCTCTATTGTTAATACGGTCGAACCCCTGATCCACCCTCTGGGCTTCACGGAGTCTCTATTGTTAATACAGGTGAAGCCCTGATCCACCCTCTTGGCTTCACAGACTCTCTATTGTTAATACGGTCAAACCCCTGATGCACCCTCTGGGCTTCACTGAGTCTCTATTGTTAATACAGGTGAAGCCCTGATCCACCCTCTTGGCTTCACAGACTCTCTATTGTTAATACGGTTGAACCCCTGATCCACCCTCTGGGCTTCACGGAGTCTCTATTGTTAATACGGTCGAACCCCTGATCCACCCTCTGGGCTTCACTGAGTCTCTACAGTTAATACGGACAAACCCCTGATCCACTCTAGGGGATTCAGTGAGTCTCAATTGTTAATACGGTGGAACCACTGATCCACACAGTTGGCATCACTGAGTCTCTATTGTTAATACGGTTGAACCCCTGATACACCCTCTGGGCTTCAGTGAGTCTGTATTATTAATATGATCGAACTCCTGATCCACCCTCTTGGCATCACTGAGTCTATATTGTTAATAAGGTGGAATCCCTGATCCACCGTCTGTGCTTCACTGAGTAATTCTAATACGGTCGATGCCCTGATGCACCCTCTGGATGTCACTGTGTCCCTATATTTAATACAATCGAAGCCCTGACCAGCCCTCTGAGATTTACGGAGACTCTATTGTTAATATGGTCAAACCCCTGATTCTCCCTCTAGGCATCACTGAGTCTCTATTGTGAATACGGTCGAACCCCTGATCCACCCTCTAGGCATCACTGAGTCTCTATTGTTAATGCGGGCGAACACCTGATCCACTCTCTGAGCTTCACTGAGACTCTATTGTTAATAAGTTCGAACCCCTAATCGACCCTCTGGGTTTCACTGAGTCTCTACTGTTAATTGGGTCGAACGGCTGATCCACCCTCTCGGCTTCACTGAGTCTCTATTGTTAATACGTTTGAATCCCTGATGCGCCCTCTGGGCTTCACTGTGTCTCTATTGTTAACAGGTTCAAACCCCTGATCCACACTCTGGGCTTCACAGAGACTCTATTGTTAATACGGGCGAACCCCTGATCCACCCGTTGGGCTTCACTGTGTCACTATTGTTAATATGGTCGAATCCCTGATCCGCCCTCTGGGACTCACTGAGCCTGCATTGTTGATACTGTCGAACTCCTGATACTTCCTCTGGGCTTCACTGTGTCTCTATTGTTAATAAATTCGAACCCCTGATCCACCCTCTAGGCATCAATGAGTCTCTATTCTTCATACGGTCGAACCCCTGATCCACCCTCAAGGCTTCACTACGTCTCTATTGTTAATATGGTCGAACCCCTGATGCACCCTCTGGGCTTCACTGAGTCTCTATTGTTAATATAGGTGAAGCCCTGATCCACCCTCTTGGCTTCACAGACTCTCTATTGTTAATACGGTCGAACCCCTGATCCACCCTCTGGGACTCACTGAGTCTCTATTGTTATTACCCTCGAATCCCTGATCCGCCCTGTGGGCTTCACTGAGTCTGCATTCTTAAGAAGTTCGGACACCTGATCCACACTCTGGGCTTCAATGAGTCACTATTGTCAATACCCTCGAATCTATGATCCGCCTTGTGGGCTTTAGCACGTCTGTATTTTTAATACGGTCGAACTCCTGATCCGCCCTCTGGGCTTCACTGAGTCTTTATTGTTAGTACGGTCGAACCCCTGATCCGCCCTCTGGGCTTCACTGAGTCTCTGTTGTTAATACGGTCGAATCCCTGATCCACCCTCTGGGATTCCAGAGTCACTATTGTCAATACCCTCGTATCCCTGATCCGCCCTGTGGGCTTTAGCATGTCTCTATTTTTAATGCGGTCGAACCACTGTTCAACCCTCTGGTCTTCAGTGAGACTCTATTATTACTACGGTCGAAACACTAATCCACCCTCTTGGCATCACTGAGTCTCTATTGCTAATAAGGTCGAACCCATGATCCGCCCTCTGGGCATCACTGAGTCTTTATTGTTAATAAGTTCAAAACCCTAATCGACCCTTTGGGTTTCACTGAGTCTCTACCTTTAATAGGGTCGAACCCCCGATTCGCCCGCTGGGCTTCACTGAGACTCTATTGCTAATTCGGTCGAGGCCCTGATCCACCCGCTGGGTCTCACTGTGTCCCTATATTTAATACAATCGAAGCCCTAACCCAGCTCTGAGCATTACGGAGACTCTATTGTTAATAAGGTCGAACCCCTCATCGACCCGCTGGGTTTCACTGAGTCTCTACTGCTAATTGGGTCGAACCGCTGATCCAACCTCTTGGCATCACTGAGTCTCTATTGTTAATAAGTTCGAACCTCTAATCGACCCCCTGGGTTTCACTGAGTCTCTATTGTTAATACGGTCGAACCCCTGATCTACACTCTGGGCTTCACAGAGTCACTGTTGTTCATAGAGTCGAATCCCTGATCCGCCCTCTGGGACTCAGTGAGTCTCTATTGTGAATACCCTCGAATCCCTGATCTGCCCTGTCGGCTTCACTGAGTCTGTATTGTTAATACGGTCGAAACCCTGATCCACACTTGGGGCCTCAATGAGTCCCGATTGTTGATACGGGTCGATCCCCTGATCCACCCTCTGGGTTTAACTGAGTCTCTATTGTTAATACGGTCAAACCCCTGATCTGCCCTCCAGTCTTCAGTGAGTCTCTATTGTTAATACGACCGAACCCCTGATGCACCATCTGGGCTTCACTAACACTCTATTATTAATACGGTCGAACCCCTGATTCTCCCTCGGGGCTTCACTGAGACTCTGCTGTTAATACGTTCGAACCCCTTATCCACACTCTGCGCTTCACTCAGTCTCTGTTGTTAATAGGGTCGAACCCGATCCACCCACTGGGCTTCACGGAGTATCTATTGTTAATAAGGATGAACCCCTGATCCACCGTCTGGGTTTCACTGAGTCTCTATTGTTAATACGGTCGAACCCCTGATCCACCCACTGCGCTTCACTGAGACTCTATTGCTAATTCGGTCGATGCCCTGATGCACCCTCTGGATGTCACTGTGTCCCTATATTTAATACAATCGAAGCCCTGACCCGCCTTCTGAGCTTTACAGAGAGTCTATTGTTAATACGGTCGAACCCCTGATCCGCCCTCTAGGCATCACTGAGTCTCTATTGTTAATATGGTCGAACACCTGATCTACCCTCTGGGCTTCACAGAGACTCTATTGTTAATACGGGCGAACCCCTGATCCACCCGTTGGGCTTCACTGTGTCACTATTGTTAATACGGTCGAATCCCTGATCCGCCCTCTGGGACTCACTGAGCCTGCATTGTTGATACTGTCGAACTCCTGATACTTCCTCTGGGCTTCACTGTGTCTCTATTGTTAATAAATTCGAACCCCTGATCCACCCTCTAGGCATCAATGAGTCTCTATTCTTCATACGGTCGAACCCCTGATCCACCCTCAAGGCTTCACTACGTCTCTATTGTTATTACGGTCGAACCCCTGATCCACCCTCAAGGCTTCACTACGTCTCTATTGTTATTACGGTCGAACCCCTGATCCAGCCTCTGGGCTTCACTGAGTCTCTATTATTAATATGATCAAACTCCTGATCCACCCTCTGGGCTTCACTGAGCCTCTATTGTTAATACGGTCGAACCCCTGAAATACTGGGCTTCACTGGGTCATTATTGTTAATCCTTTCGAACCGCTGATCCAGATTCTGGACTTCACTGAGTCTCTATTGTTAATAAGTTCAAACCCCTGATCCACCCTCTGGGGTTCACTGAGTCTCTATTGTTAATAAGTTCAAACCCCTGATCCACCCTCTGGGACTCACTGAGTCTCTATTGTTATTACGGTCGAACCCCTGATCCAGCCTCTGGGCTTCAGTGAGTCTCTATTATTAATATGATCGAACTCCTGATCCACCCTCTGGGCTTCACTGAGCCTCTATTGTTAATACGGTCGAACCCCTGAAACACTGGGCTTCACTGGGTCATTATTGTTAATCCTTTCGAACCGCTGATCCAGATTCTGGACTTCACTGAGTCTCTATTGTTATTACCCTCGAATACCTGATCCGCCCTGTGGACTTTAGCGCGTCTGTATTTTTAATACGTTCGAACCCCTGATTCACCCTCTGGGCTTCACTGAGTCTTTATTGTTAATACGGTCGCTGCCCTGATCCACACTCAGCGCTTCACTGAGTCTCTATCGTTCATTCGGTCGAACCCCTGATGCACCCTCTGGGCTTCACTGAGTCTCTATTGTTAATATAGGTGAAGCCCTGATCCACCCTCTTGGCTTCACAGACTCTCTATTGTTAATACGGTCGAACCCCTGATCCACCCTCTGGGACTCACTGAGTCTCTATTGTTATTACCCTCGAATCCCTGATCCGCCCTGTGGGCTTCACTGAGTCTGCATTCTTAAGAAGTTCGAACACCTGATCCACACTCTGGGCTTCAATGAGTCACTATTGTCAATACCCTCGAATCTATGATCCGCCTTGTGGGCTTTAGTGCATCTGTATTTTTAATACGGTCGAACCCCTGATTCGTCCTCTGGGCTTCACTGAGTCTTTATTGTTAAAACGGTCGATGCCCTGATCCACACTCTGAGTTTCACTGAGTCTCTATCATTCATTCGGTCGAACCCCTGATTCACCCTCTGGGCTTCACGGAGACTATTGTTAATAAGGTCGAAACCCTAATCTACCCATTCGGCCTCACTGAGTCTCTATTGTTGATACGGTCGAACCCCTGATCCACCCTCTGGGCTTCACTGAGTCTCTATTGTTATTACCCTCGAATCTCTGATCCGCCCTGTGGGCTTCACTGAGTCTGTGTTGTTAATACAGTCGAACCCCTGATACTTCCTCTGGGCTTCACTGTGTCTCTATTGTTAATAAGTTCGAACACCTGATCCACCCTCTGGGCTTCTCTGAGTCTCTTTTTTTAATACAGTCGAACCCCTGATTCACCCGCAGGGCTTCACTATTTCTCTATTGTTAATACGGTCGAACCACTGATTTGCCCTCTGGGCTTCACTCAGTCTTTATTGTTAACACGGTCGATGCCCTGATCCTCACTCAGAGCTTCACTGAGTCTCTATCGTTCATTCGGTCGAACCCCTGATACATCCTCTGGGCTTCACTGAGTCTCTATTGTTAATACGATCGAATTCCTGATCCACCTTCTGGGCTTCACTGAGTCTCTATTGTTAATACGGTTGAACTCCTGATCTGCCCTCTGGGCTTCACTGAGTCTTTATTGTTAGTACGGTCGAACCCCTGATCCGCCCTCTGGGCTTCACTGAGTCTCTGTTGTTAATACGGTCGAACCCCTGATCCACCCTCTGGGATTCCAGAGTCACTATTGTCAATACCCTCGTATCCCTGATCCGCCCTGTGGGCTTTAGCATGTCTCTATTTTTAATGCGGTCGAACCACTGTTCAACCCTCTGGTCTTCAGTGAGTCTCTATTATTACTACGGTCGAAACACTAATCCACCCTCTTGGCATCACTGAGTCTCTATTGTTAATAAGGTCGAACCACTAATCCACCCTCTTGGCATCACTGAGTCTCTATTGTTAATAAGGTCGAACCCATGATCCGCCCTCTGGGCATCACTGAGTCTTTATTGTTAATAAGTTCAAAACCCTAATCGACCCTTTGGGTTTCACTGAGTCTCTACCTTTAATAGGGTCGAACCCCCGATTCGCCCGCTGGGCTTCACTGAGACTCTATGGCTAATTCGGTCGAGGCCCTGATCCACCCGCTGGGTTTCACTGAGTCTCTATTGTTAATTGGGTCGAACCGCTGATCCAACCTCTTGGCATCACTGAGTCTCTATTGTTAATAAGTTCGAACCTCTAATCCACCCACTGGGCTTCACGGAGTATCTATTGTTAATAAGGATGAACCCCTGATCCGCCCTCTGGGCTTCACTGAGACTCTATTGCTAATTCGGTCGATGCCCTGATGCACCCTCTGGATGTCACTGTGTCCCTATATTTAATACAATCGAAGCCCTGACCCGCTTTCTGAGCTTTACGGAGACTCTATTGTTAATACGGTCGAACTCCTGATCCACCCTCTGGGCTTCACTGAGCCTCTATTGTTAATACGGTCGAACCCCTGAAACACTGGGCTTCACTGGGTCATTATTGTTAATCCTTTCGAACCGCTGATCCAGATTCTGGACTTCACTGAGTCTCTATTGTTATTACCCTCGAATACCTGATCCGCCCTGTGGACTTTAGCGCGTCTGTATTTTTAATACTTTCGAACCCCTGATTCACCCTCTGGGCT